>NC_134869.1:6862500-7165756 GCF_049852395.1 Peromyscus maniculatus bairdii | reverse complement strand
GAGTGCCTAGAAGGTAAAATAAGCAAAATGCAATCCAGCTTTGGATCAATATGATCCACGTTCCCTTCATGTACTTTCTTTTCTACCAAGGCCAATTCTTTCTCAGCTTCAGGTGATAATTCTCTTGGACTATTTAAATTCTTGTCACCTTCTAAGGTTTTGAACAAATTATTCAGTTCATCATTTTTTTACCCCAACAATAGTTCATAGACAAGAAATATCTCCAAATAATCTTTGAAATTCATTAAGAGTCTGTAGTCTATCTCTCCTAATTTGCACCTTTTGGGGTCTAATTTTTTGTAGCTCTATTTTATATCCTAAATAATTAATAGAATCTCCTCTTTGTATTTTTTCAGGAACAATTTGTAATCCCCAGCAAGGCAAAATTTTCTTTACTTCTTCAAACATTCTTTCTAAAGTAACTGCATTTGAGTCAGCTAGTAAAATATCACCCATATAATGATAAATTATAGATTTAGGAAATTTTTTACGTATCACTTACAATGGCTGTTGTACAAAAATATTGGCACAGAGTTGGGCTATTCAACATTCCCTGTGGGAGGACCCTCCATTGAAATCTTTTAACCGGTTGAGAATTATTATAAGTAGGCACTGTGAAAGCAAATCTTTCTCTGTCTTTTTCTTGTAAGGATATTAAAAAGAAACAGTCTTTTTTTAATGTCTGTAAAATTATTTTTATTTTTATTTTTATTTTTTTTTATTTTACAACACCATTCAGTTCAACCTAATAGCCACAGATTCCCCTGTTCTCCCCTTCTCGCCCTCCTCCCCCTCCCCCCAGCCCACACCCCATTCCCACCTCCTCCAGATCATGGTCTCCCCCGAGGACCGGGATCGACCTGGTAGACTCAGTCCAGGCATGTCCATTCCCTCGCTCCCAGACCGAGCCAAGTGTCCCTGCATAAGTCCCAGGATTCAAACTGCCAACTCATGCAACGAGCCCAGGACCAGGCACCAACGCACAGCTGCCTCCCAAACTGATCAAGCCAAATGACTGTCTCACCCATTCAGAGGGCCTGATCCAGTTGGGGGCCCCTCAGCCTTTGGTTCACAGATCCTGTGCTTCCATTCATTTGGTTATTTGTCCCTGTGCTTTATTCAACCTTGGCTTCAACAATTCTCGCTCATATAAACCCTCTTCTTTCTCACTAATTAGACTCCCAGTGCTCCACCAGGGGCCCAGCCGTGGATGTCTGCATCCAGATTCCTCAGTCCTTGGATGGGGTTTATGGCACAACTATCAGGGTGTCTGGCCATCGCATCACCAGAGTAGGTCAGTTCCTGCCGTCTCTCGACCATTGCCAGCAGTCTTTTGTGGGGGTATCTTTGTGGATCTCCCTGGGCCTCCCTAGCTCTCTGCTTCCTCCCCTTATCATATGGTCTTCATTTACCTTGGTCTCCTATTCCTTGTTCTCCCTCTCTTTTCTTGATCCAGCTGGGATCTCCCACTCTCTTTCCCTCGACCTTCGCCCTTCATTGTTCCCACTCATGACCAGGCTGTTCATGTAGATCTCGTCCATTTCTCCGTGTCTTTTTTTGGGGTCCTGTTTTCCAGGTAGCCTCACTGGTGATGTGAGTAGCAGTCCAGTCATCCTTGTTCCACATCTAGCATCTTCCAATGAGTGAGTACATACCATATTTGTCTTTCTGAGTCTGGGTTACCTCACTCAGGATGATTTTTTCTAGATCCATCCATTTGCCTGCAAACCGTATGATAACGTTTTTCTCTGCTGAGTAGTATTCCATTGTGTATATGTGCCACAATATATTTATACATTCTTCAGTTGAAGGGCATCTAGGTTGTTTCCAGGTTTTGGCTATTACAAGCAATGCTGATATGAACATAGCTGAGCAAGTGCTCTTGTGGTATGATTGAGCATTTCTTGGGTATATGCCCAAGAGTGGTATAGCTGGATCTTGGGGGAGATTGATTCCCAATTTTCTAAGAAAGTGCCATATTGATTTCCAAAGTGGTTGTACAAGCTTGCATTCCCACCAGCAATGGAGGAGAGTTCCCCTAGTTCCACATCATCTCCAGCATAAAGTGTCTTCAGTGTTTTTGAACTTAGCCACTCTGACAGGCGTAAGGTGGTATCTCAGAGTTGTTTTGATTTGCATTTCCCTGATGATTAGGGATGTTGAGCAATTCCTTAAGTGTCTTTCAGCCATTTGGGTTTCCTCTGTTGAGAATTCTCTGTTTAATTCTAAAGCCCATTTCTCAGTTGGACTGTTGGTTGTTTTGATGTCTAATTTCTTGAGTTCCTTATATATTCTGGATATCAGTCCTCTATCACATGTGGGGTTGGTGAAGATCTTTTACCATTCTGTAGGCTGTTGCTTTGCCTTGTTGACCATATCCTTTGCTCTACAAAAGCTTCTCAGTTTCAAGAGGTCCCATTGATTGATTGTTTCTCTCAGTGTCTGCGCTACTGCTGTTATATTTAGGAAGTGATCTCCTATGCCAATGCGTTCAAGACTACTTCCTACTTTCTCTTCTAGCAGGTTCAGAGTAGCTGGATTTATGTTGAGGTCTTTGATCCACTTGGACTTAAGTTTTGTGCACGGTGACAGATATGGATCTATTTGCAGCCTTCTACACATTGATATCCAGTTATGCCAGCACCATTTGTTGAAGATGCTTTCTTTTTTCCATTGTACACTTTTGGCTTCTTTGTCAAAAATTATATGTCCATAGGTGTGTGGGTTAATGTCAGGGTCTTCAATTCGATTCCATTGGTCCACATGTTGGTTTTTATGCCAATACCAAGCTGTTTTTATTACTGTAGCTCTATAGTAGAGCTTGAAGTCAGGGATTGTGATGCCTCCAGAAGTTGTTTTATTGTACAGGTTTCTTTTAGCTATCCTGGGTTTTTTGTTTTTCCATATGAAGTTGAGTATTATTCTTTCCAGGTCTGTGAAGAATTGTGTTGGTATTTTGATGGGGATTGCATTGAATCTGTAAATTGCTTTTGTGACATAACAGCACATCTGAAAGCTCTAGAACAAGAAGAAGCAAAGTCTCCCAGGAAGAATAGACGCCAGGAAATTATCAAAGTGAGAGGTGAAATTAATAAATTAGAAACTAAGAGAATAATACAAAAAATAAATGAAACAAAGAGTTGGTTCTTTGAGAAAATCAACAATATAGACAAGCCCTTATCCAAACTAACCAAAAGACAGAGAGAGAGAATCCAAATCAACAAAATCAGAAATGAAATGGGGGACATAACAACAGACATTGAGGAAATCGAGAGAATTATAAGGTCATAATTCAAAAACCTCTACTCCACAAAACTGGAAAACCTAAAAGAAATGGACATTTTTCTGGATAGGTACCACATACCTAAGTTAAATCAAGACCAGATAAACTATTTAAATAGTCCAATAACCCCTAAGGAAATAGAAACAGTCATTAAAAGTCTCCCAACCAAAAAAAGTCCAGGTCCAGATGGTTTCAGCACAGAATTCTACCAGATCTTCAAAGAAGAGTTAATACCAATACTCTCTAAATTGTTCCACATAATAGAACAGAAGGAACATTACCAAGCTCCTTCTATGAGGCTACAATTACCCTGATTCCTAAACCAAACAAGGATGCAACAATGAAAGAGAACTACAGACCGATCTCCCTCATGAACATTGATGCAAAAATACTCAATAAAATACTGGCAAACAGACTCCAAGAACACATCAGAACAATTGTCCACCATGATCAAGTAGGCTTCATCCCAGGGATGCAAGGGTGGTTTAACATGCGAAAGTCCATCAATGTAATACACCATATAAACAAACTCAAAGAAAAAAACCACATGATCATCTCACTAGATGCAGAAAAGGCATTTGACAAAATCCAACACCCCTTCATGATAAAAGTCTTGGAGCGATCAGGAATACAGGGAACTTACCTAAACATAATAAAGGCAATATATAGCAAACCAACAGCCAACATCAAATTAAATGGAGAGAAACTCAAAGCAATTCCACTAAAATCAGGAACGAGGCAAGGCTGTCCACTCTCCCCATACTTATTCAAGAAACAGTCTTTTAAATCAATAACTATAAGAGGCAATCCTTTTGGTAACAGAGTAGGCAAAGGCATCCCAGATTGTAGAGAGCCCATAGGCTGAATTAGTTTGTTAATTGCTCTAACGTCTCTCACCATTCTCCATTTACCAGATTTCTTTTTAATAACAAATACAGGAGAATTCCAAGGGCTGGTTGATTCTTCAATATGCTGAGCATTTAACTGTTCTTCTACCAGCTCTTCTAAAGCCTGGAGTTTCTCTGTTGTTAAAGGCCATTGCTGGACCCATACAGGCTTGTCTATTAACCATTTTAAAGGTAGAGCTCTTGGTGTCTTTGGAAGATTATCAGCTGTTGTGCCCTGTTCTTGTATAATATGGATGGCTGGTGACCACTCATTAGAGCAATATCTTCTAATATTTCTCTCAGAAACATGGGCTAGTTTATGATTTGTTTCTGAGATTGGGGGGATGTTAATCTGAGTATTCCATTGTTGGAACAAGTCTCGGCCCCACAGGTTCATAGCTATGTTAGCCACATATGGTTTTAATTTTCCTCTCTGTCCTTCTGGACCTATACATTTGAGCCATCTTACACTCTGTTTCACCTGAGATAATGTCCCAATTCCTAACAGTTGAATGTTTACCTCAACTGTACTCAAGTTGTATGACAAAATTCTGGTGCAATTATGGTAACGTCCGCACCTGTGTCTACCAGACCTGACAACAAAACACCATTTATTTTTATCGTTAATTTTGGTCTTTGTTCATTAATAGAAGTTTGCCAAATAATTTTCTTATGTTTTTCTCCTGAATTTTCTCTTCTCTCTGTTTCATCATTCTGACCCGCATGATTTATTCCAATAGGCATTTGGTTATTTAATTGCTCTGAGCAGGGGTTTCCTCTACAGTTGCAGGAAAGGTTTGAACTGGATTTGCTATGGGGGCCTTCTTGAGGCCCCTCTGGGAGTTTCCCAAAGACTGAGGCAAAGGATTACCCTGTCTGTCCTTTGTTGATCTACATTGGTCCAGTGTTTTCCCTTACTATACCTTCTGCATACTCCTGAAGGAATGGGCATTCTGTTGCCATTGTTCCTTGAAGAAACATTGTTTCTAGGAATGACCTGTTTACAGTCCCTTTTCAAATGTCCTTGCTTTCCACATCCAAAACATCTAACATTCCTCAAACCTTTTGAAATTGCTTCTCCTACCCACATATCATCATGCTCATGAGCCTCAACATTAACTGTGCCTCTAATCCAATCTTCCAAAGGTGCAGTTCTTGCCTTGAACGGCCTGATTATTCTTTTGCATGCTGCATTCACATTCTCAAAGGCCTGAGATTCAATTACTATCTTACTAGCTTCTGAATCCGAGACCATTCTCTTTACAGCTGAAGCCAGTCTCTGTAAAAAATCTGTGAAAGATTCTTTTGGGCCTTGCATAACCTTTGTAAATTACTCAGTTTTTTTCCTGGTTCCTCAACTCTGTTCCATGCATTCAAGGCTGCCATTTGATATAAAATTAGGGTTTGGACATCATATAAACATTGTGTTGGTACTGTAGCCTTCTCCAATAAGCTGATCCTGGCAAACTTGTATTCCTTTGACCCTCCATTGTTTTTCTATGTTTTTATCTTCATCCTTGAACCACGTTAGCCACTGTAACCTCTGACTGGGTTCCAGAACAGCTTGTGCCAGCTCCCACCAGTTCTGTGGTACAATCTTATCATATGTTGACCAAGAGTTTAACATTTGCTTTACATATGGGGAATGCATGCCATAAGATACTATTGCCTCCTTAAACCTTCGTAAAGCCAACATTTCAATTGGAGCCCAAATATTTTGTGTAGTCATTTGATCAGGCAACTGCTGTATGGTTACAGGATAAATTAAGGGTGACTGTGTGAAAACAGGCTTTCTTTCTGTAACCTTATGATCCAAACTTGAACCAACTTCACTGTTAATTTCTTCTGTCTGAATTTTTACAGGTTTAACAAATTTTTCTAAAGCTTGTCATCCTGGCACTTAAATTGACTATCTTTTTAAAAGGTAAAATGAGGATAAGCATAGTGATAAACTGCATAATTCCAACAATAGTGATCTTCTCATATAGTTGTTCCATTGTCAGACTGCCTAAAATTTCAAACAAAACCCAATTTTCTTCCAATGTACACATAAAACCCCTTTTTTCAATGTGGAAAAATTTCTCTTTTAAATAGTTTCCTTTAAAATATCTGATGTTATGACTTAACAAATCTGTGTACAATAGTAGAAATCCGAGTGAATTTCAAAACAGCCACCTAGTGTCTGAGGTGTGGAGAGAGAGAGAGAGAGAGAGAGAGAGAGAGAGAGAGAGAGAGAGAGCAAGAAAGCGTAGCTGGCTAAAGCTTAAATCCAGCCATGTGTTCCCTCTTGAGCCAGGTCAGGGCTTGGCTCTGGCTTCCTTAAGCTCTGACCACATGTGTTGGCTTCACAGGCAGGGGCCCTGTTCAGCAGGGCAGGCTGAGTTGTTTGTAGCACCGGCTTTAAGCAAGTAGCTCATGGTTAGTCTGGCCATACCCAGCAGGAAGCAATTTCAAGAATACAACGCCCACATTCCCAAAGAGGTGGTGTGGGGAAGGTGTTTTTTTTTTTTTTTGGTCTTTTAATGGGTTTTGGGTCTGGGATAATTTTCATGGATTAGGGGGGATGTTTACAAGTAGTTGTCAAAGGTTAGGAAAAGGGCTAAGCAAAGGAGATTAGATTTAAGGTTCTTGTTTAAAAAAAAAGAAAGAAAAATGTGAATATTTTACATTGGGTTGTATTGTTTTATATTGTATATAAATTATATATATATATTGAAATTGATATTGTTAGAAAATGCTATATGTATATTTCTAATTGTATTTATACCATTTATTTAACATTGTAATGCAATTTTCTGATCCTTGAATGTTGTTATTACCAACTATTAGGATATAAAGAAATGAAAGTTAGTAGTTACACATTATAATAAACTTGTAGTCATATTAGTTATGTTTTCATGATTGAGAAGATATATTTTAGATAGACAGGTTATCTTTAAACCCTTCCGAGATCTGCAGAATATGGCATTTAAAATATTTTAATAACTTAGAAATTTTTTCTTTTTTGTCATGACTATGAGACATGTTGGCTCCTGGCAGTACCAATCTACTTCAGAGAAAATATGGGCATTGAAAAAACTGCAATTGGAGTTAACTTTCATTGTGGCAAAAGTTAGCCACTGGACAACAAAGTATCCTCAAATCAACTGCTGACAAACAGGACAGACAGGACACGAAACAAAGGACTGCTGATTCTTGCCAAAACAAGTGTGGTTATGGCTTTATCAAAAGGCATCTTCTGAGGCCAGGACAATATGGCACCATCCCTAAAGTGGTCTTCACAATCTGGAAAAGGTACAGTGCCCTTTTCTTTGAAGGCACCTGAACTGGCAGTGGGCCGATGGCTTCTGTTGTGGAATGGAACAGCAGCTGAAACAGTTATTCTTGAAGAGTAATTAAGCTCACGCCTCTCAATAGTAGACTGGCATTTAATAGAGGGATGTGGAGAAGAAGGCGATGTTGAGATGAAGCCCCATACACACATAGCCAAGAAGAATGGACAGCTGAATTCAAAAAACATCAACAATATCCAGAATTTAAAATCCTGAATCATGACATGACACTAGTGGAATTCAGGTGTTTCTGGTATATAGACTGCTCTTACCCAATGTGAGGTTGAACTGTTGACCTTGTGTACATCCTACTTCACAAATGAGTCTGTCAGATAAGCTAAGCCTATAGGCTGAAGATGATGCCCGAACACTGTGGAGAAACCTCAGATGACTGTCCAAGCAGTTGGCTGTTTCTGTTAACTCACAATTTTTTGGAAGTTGCTTGCTTATACTTCCTGTTTTTATTTTTGTTAGCTAATATTATTTCCTTCTTGGGTCTCTGAGGGAGTTGAAGATTAGTTAGTTATAGTTGACGATTAATTAGAATAGAAAGTGAATTAGATACAATAGGTTAGATAATGGAATTATTTTCTCTGAATTTGTCAAATACAAATGAACTAGACATTGTTTAGGTATTTATTATTTGTATATATTGTATATAGTTATTGTACTTTTGTATATCGTTTTTCTTATGTTAGTTATAAGCTTTTTCCTTTTTTCTTTTTACTAAAATAGATAGGGGGAAATATGGTGATATTTTATTTGTATTAAAATGTTATTTGTATGTTAATAAATAAAGTTGCCCGGGGGTCAGAGCTATTTTCAAGCCATAGTAAAGCAGGGCAGTGCTGAAGTATTCTTGTGATCCCAGCGCTTGGTAGGCAGAGCTAGGTAAGTCTCTGTGTGTTCAGTGATACAGCCAGTATTGGATACACATGCTTTTAAGCTCAACACCAATCATAGAAAACCTGGAGGTCTATACAGACAGGCCGTGACGAGGTGGTCATGTGGTTGGGCTTACAACCAATGAGAAGGCAGAACAGAAACACTATAAAAAGACAGACACACAGGAAGTAGCTCTGGTTCAGAGAGGTAGGACCACCGCAGGAGGAAGGGTAAGGTTTTAGCTCTTAGCTCTGGCCTCTTGGCTTTCTTCTTCACATTGGTTCTGTGTTTCTTATTTAATAAGACAGTTGGTTACATCTACAAGGTGAGGTGGGACAAATACTAGTTATCCAGGCATTCTAGGCCCCCAAGAATCTTTCTAAATGAATGCTCCAGGTTTTGTATAGAACTCTAGACAAGGAATAAGGAATCCTTGTTGCAGCAGATGATACAGAGAAGTTGAGAAAAAACAGATTGGGTTCTAGAATGGTGATATGGATTATTATAATGGAGAGGCAAGAGTTTCTGGTCCAGAAATATTAACAGGCTAGATACTCTGAAGATTACATTTAGATTACTTTTTTCTCAGAGATGAGGACCAAACCCAAAGCCTTGTGCTTGCTAGGCAAGCACTCTACCACTGAGCTAAATCCCCATTGCCAATTATTTTTAATTTTATTTTATTTTATTTTACAATATAATTCAGTTCTACATATCAGCCATGGATTCCCTTGTTCTCCCTCCTCCTGCCCTCCTCCCCTTCCCCCCAGGCTACCCCCTATGCTCACCTCCCCCACGGCAAAGCCTCCCCAAGGACTGAGATCAACCTGGTCGACTCCGTCGTGGCAGGTCTAGTCCCCTCCTCCCAGGCCGAGCCAAGGGACCACGCATAAGCCCCAGGTTTCAAACAGCCAAGTCATGCAATGAGCACAGGACCTGGTCCCACTGCCTGGATGCCTCCCAAACAGATCAAGCCATCGACTGTCTCACCCATTCAGAGGGCCTGATCCAGTTGGGGGTGCCTCAGCCATTTGTTCATAGTTCATGTGTTTCCCATTGCCAAATTTTTAAGGACATATTTTAGAGAAAAGTCAGAAGGAAATGGAGGATTTAAGACTACCAATGTCTGATGCCATCTCAAGATGTGAAACAGAATGTGATGGACTGATCATGTTTGTTTTTGGGGATGTTATATTTATAAAGACAACACACTTAGTAGGGGGGTTCCTAGCATTGAGCTCAGCAGCACAAGGACTCCCCACTCAATGACTAGTCTGGAATCCTTTAAGTAAAGTGGAGATGCAGCAAGTTGATGAAATGAAATGTAGAAGTGCCTGCAGTTGAAAGGTCAGGATAAGATGGGTCACTCAAGAATGTTAATCAAGAAAAGTCAGAATAAGGAAAATTAAATATAGGAAGAAGTCTGACAATGTGTGGGAAAAGTCTTTATTTGCTATTGCTTGGTGATTGGTATTATACATCATCCTCGGAGTATAAAAATAGTACAATGGGATCCTTCTTTGAGAAAACATGTCCACATTTGATATGATATAGTATATTAAGTTCAAGTCTCTGAAATCTTGAAAGAAAAAATGGCACATCATGGACCATGTTTCTGGAAAAAGAAATAGAGAAGCAGATTTTGGTTGGAAATATGTTAAACATATATATGACATACAAAATCATGAGAAAGAAAATAAGTAAAACAATCCAGACAGGAGTCCAATAGGGTCTGAATATTGATAGACACAATTATCTTGATGCCTACACTATCCACTTAATTCTAAATTCAGGCTGTCAACAAGGACAATGCTCTTCTGGTGAGGATGACCTCAGGGCTCCCATTCTACCCTTATTCATTGAGCTGTAGATGGCAGCATTCAGCCTTGGAGTGAACACACTGTTTACATCACCAAACCTACTGTAATTCTCTATGTTAATGTGCAAGAGAAGAACTGAGGCAAACTGACAGTCATGTCCCAAATAGCAGGCAGACCAGCTTTCAAGCACCAAATGCAAATCATGGTTATCTGAAATATCAAGAGTATGAATATAGCCTCAGTGCAGTTTCCAGTGGTCTTTTGTCACCATCAGGCTTCTGGGCTCTGCGTTTTAGAAATTATGTAGACAGAAGAAATTACTATCGAGGACTATGGGGGTCCAGCCCCTCGATAGTCCCCTCCCAGGGTCGGGGAAGAATCTACAACCAGCTGATAATTAATCTTTGATGAGAAGAAATGAATCTATGTACACGAAACTCCTTAGTCCATATACTTTATTATTCTGTGACAGTTATAAGCTTATATTCTGCTCTCATATTTAGGTCATTGTTAGTCTGATTTCTCTCTACACTTGTCTGCAATCCCCTCTAGGTTCTATCTTAATTCCTTCATCTAGTTCTGCCCCTTCTAGGCTCTCATCCATCTTGTTCCTTCCCATATCATCTCCTCTCCCGTCTCCTCTCTCCTCTTCTATTTCTACCTCATCTTGTTCTTCCCCATCTGGTTCTTCCTCATCTTCCATCTCATTTCTCTAGTACTCTCTTGTAGCCCTTCAATCTACTTCTTTTCCATCTCAGTTTGTTCCTCTCAAGTTCTTACCCATCTAGTTCTTCCATTCTCCTTTCTCTTTTCTCTGTCCTCTGCTTTACCATTATATATCTCCCCCAAATCACAATCCTTCCCTCCACCCAGGACACTCAGCCTGAACTTCCTCAGGCAGTGATTGTCCGCTATCAGGATCAAATAAGAATTACAAAGAGGGGCACTAGTTGTTAATTACCATTTGTGACCCAAAGGGGAAGTGACTAATGAATTAACTAAAGGCTAAATGCTGGTAAAATCTAAGAGGAGGGATCTTATGCGCACAACTATAATCTTAAATGTGTTTGGTAAAAGATGTTAAAAATCTATAAGTTGCTAGGTAAATGGGAGAAAATAAAACTGTCTTTTTTCCCTGTGGCTCCTATCTGTCCAAGCTGTCTGCCGTTTTTCTGCAGGGTGGGGGAAAGTGTGCTCAGTCTCTAGGCAACCTGTGTACAGGTAGATGCCTATGGTGATAGTTAAAGAGAGATCTGGAACTGGAGGTAAGATTTGGGAAAGGAGGAAGTTAAGCTTAATTAGCACATCCACCAGGCCTTCTCAAACAGGTAGCCTGGATGCTTAAGTTTGTTCTTTGAGAGTACAGAGGTATCTCTGATAAGATACTTCCTCCGTCTGGGGATGGACCTGGCTGGATGCTGCCAATGATGATAATTATAGGGAGGCTTGAACTGGAGTTCTGGCTGAGCATAGCTGTTAGCGCAGAATGTTATCTAAATATTCCTAGAAGTGGTTAGGTAAGTAGTTAGAGGTCTATAAAGTTAGTAAGGCTGTAAGAAAGGAGGGGTCTGAGCTAAATTGTGTAAAGCTATTACTTAACGTCTACCTGACCTAGGTGGTGTCTCCTTGTGGAATTTACCTGTGGGTTGTTGGAAATTGGGTGACCACCTGGGTGATGTCTCCTTTAGCCCTTGAAAGTGGCTAGGGGAGAGATCTGATTTCAGAGAAAGCCTTTCCTGAGGCTGTTCTCCAAATACCTGGAATGTGTATGTCCAGAGAGTGATCAGTCCATATTGTTAGCCTTTCTTAGGGAAAAGTTAATTGGGAAATCTATGAAGGCACATATGATTTTCATAACAGAATACAGCTGATATATAACAAGCCAACTAACACCAAAAACTCCTTGGGATTTGGCTTCCTCTGGAGGAATTCCCTGATTCCTCCAGGTAGTGACTTTGCCATAACCAGCTGAGTTCTTATGATATCCCTGTGGCCTGCAGCAAATTACATCAGTAATTTTCATGTATAAAAAGCAACAGTCAGATTCATGGCACAGTACTGCCTTGATTAATTTAATTATAACTCACATGGGAATATAATCAGTCAAATAAGAACACTAACATTTTCTTCACAATTCCTCCCAACACATAATCATATTTTATATAAAACTTGATATCTCTGAAATGTTTGTAGCATATTACAACAATTGAAATAAAATAGTATCTTCTGGGCATGACAGGACTACTGCACTCATGAACTCCAAGGTCAAGCCATTAACATTCTAGTATGGAAGAGAAAGAGGCTCACTGCCCCCACCCCTAACTGAGAGGCTGGTGGCAGTTGGTGGCTTTTGGAGGAGGAAGAGTCAGTTTACTTTAGGGTGCTGGTGCCAGGTAGTTTGAACAAACTCAGCGATGGCTCTAACACATGAGCATATGGGCATGCAGTGTTGCCCTAGGTAGATGATTTAAAAGAAAACAAAAGGCATGAATTTAGTAATGTTGGGGTAGCAGAGTGGATCAGGAACCATTTGAGAGGAATGTGGGGTGATATCAAAATACACTGTATGCATAGATGAAATTCTCAAAGAATTTTAAAACTGTATTATTTAAAAGTTTGCAGCTCAATAGCATTAAAAATCTAATACAAACTTTTATCTTCTTTATTTTATAATTTAATTTAATTTTACATATCAGCTATGGATTGCCCTGTCCTCCCTCCTGCCCCCTGACCCACCCTCCCTCCAATTCACCCCCCCATTCCCATCTCCTCCAGGGGAAGGACTCCCCTGGGGATTCAGCTCAGCCTGGTAGATTCAGTCAAGAAAGGTTCATTCCCCTCCTCCCTTTACCCAGGCTGAGCAAAGTGTCCCAGCATAGGCCCCAGGCTACAAAAAGCCAGCTCATGCACTAAGGACAGATCCAGGTCCCACCGCCTGGATGCCTCCCAAACAGTTCAAGCTAATTGACTGTCTCACTTGTCCAGAGGGCCTGATCCAGTTGGGGTCTCCTCAGCTATTGGTTCATAGTTCATGTGTTTCCCCTAGTTTAGCTATTTGTCCCTGTGCTTTTTCCAACCATGGTCTTAACATCTCTCGCTCATACAACCCCTCCTCTTTCTCGCTGATTGGACTCCCAGAGCTCCACCTGGGGTTTGGCCGTGGATCTCTGCATCTGCTTCATCAGTCAATGGATGAGAGTTCTACCATGACAGATAGGGTGTTTGGCCATCCGATCACCAGAGTAGGTCAGTTCGGGCTTTCTCTCGACCATTGCCAGTAGTCTATTGTGGAGGTATCTTTATGGATTTCTGGGGATCATTCTAGCACTTTGCTTCTTCCTATTCCCATTGGATCTTCATTTGTCATGGTCTCTTTCTTTGTTCTGCCTCTCTGTTCTTGATCCTGCTGGTATCTCCCACTCCCCTACACTCTCTTTCCCCCGACCCTTGCCCTTCATTACCACCCCATGTCCACTTTGCTCATGTATATCATCCATTTCTCTGTCATTGGGCAATCCCTGTGTCTTTTTTTAGGGTCCTCCTTACTAGGTAGCCTCCCTGGAGTTATGAGTAGCAGTCTATTCATCCTATGTTTTACATCTAGTATCCGCCTATAAGTTAGTACATACCATGTTTGTCTTTCTAAGTCTGGATTACCTCACTCAGGATGATTTTTTCTAGATCCATTCATTTGCCTGCAAACCTCATGATGTCATTGTTTTTCTCTGCTGAGTAGTACTCCATTGTGTATATGTACCACATTTTATTTATCCATTCTTCAGTTAAAGATCATCTAGGTTGTTTCCAGGTTCTGACTACCACAAAGTGCTCTTGTGGTATGATTGAGCATTTCTTGGGTATAAGCCCAAGAGTGGTATAGCTGGATATTTGGGGAGATCGATTCCCAATTTTCTAAGAAAGCTCCATATTGATTTCCAAAGTGGCTGTACAAGCTTGCATTCCCACCAACAGTGGAGGAGAGTTCCCCTTGCTCCACATCCTTTCCAGCATAAGCTGTTTTCAGCGTTTTTTTTATCTTAGCCATTCTGACAGGTGTAAGGTGGTATCTGAGAGTCGTTTTGATTTGCATTTCCCTGATGATTAGGGATGTTGAGCAATTCCTTAAATGTCTTTCAGCCATTTGAGCTTCCTCTGTTGAGAATTCTCTGTTTAGCTCTATAGCCCATTTCTTAATTGAACTGTTGGGCATTTTGATGTCTAATTTCTTGAGTTCTTTATATATTCTAGATATCAGCCCTCTGTCAGATGTGGGGTTGGTGAAGAATTTTTCCCATTCTGTAGGCTGTCGCTTGTCTTGATGACCATGTCCTTTGCTCTACAAAAGCTTCTAAGTTTCAAGAGGTCCCATTGATTAATTGTTTCTCTCAGTGTATGTGCTACTGTTGTTATATTTAGGTAGTGATCTCCTATGCCAATGTGTTCAAGACTACTTCCTACTTTCTCTTCTATCAGGAAGTGGTTGGGGTCTCGGGTAGATGTGTGTGGGGGCAGGGCGAGTAGATTGCAGGGTCCACTGGGGAGTCTTAGAGAAGGGGAACCTTCCCAGGGGAGCCCTGCCTGCTGGCCATCAACTGGGGCCCAGTTAGGCGGATCTTCCCCAGGAATGGCTAGGCCCAGGGATAGGACCTAGGGGCAGGCCTCCCTGGGTATGATGCCAGACACTCACCTCTGGTCCAGATGGGAGCTCTGGGCAGGATCACTTTTATCTTCTTAAAGAAAAGTATGAGACAGTCACTGTCACCACAATTCAGATTTTTGACTTGGGACTAGAAATTTTTTTTTCTGCAGACACAGATGGTCAGCCTGGCTCAGTTCATTCACTTATGCTTTTAACTATCTTCTTTTTACCTTCCTTAGGAAGAATTTCATAATGCCTGTGATTATTATTGAGCATTTCCACAAATGTTTACATCATGTTCAGGAAAAAGGTAATCTTAAGTGGCATTTCATTTTCTTTCTTTGGTGAATAAATATTTGACTATGATGTACCCTGGAACCTAACTGAAACATGAACAAACAGGAAGTCGTGTGACTCCGTTACTTAAGTTTTTTTTTTTTTCAGATGAGATTTCTTCCAGCTAGACAGATAACAGTCCTTCCATCAAGAATCTTAAAGGGTTAGCTTTAATTAAGAGCATCCATAATTTGAAATAAATGTCTACACAAATCATTCACAGTGCACTTTAATATACATTGTTCTCTAAATTTCAGAACCATCAAAACTTTTCATCATGAAAAGTACCAGGGAAGGGACACTGAGATGGCTACTTAGGTGAAAAGAGAGAGTTTCCTCCTCCCAATTTGTTTCTTTATCTTCACATGAGCAGAATGACAGAACAGTATGGCATGTATTGCTTGTCATCTGGCTGTCTGGCTGTCTATCTATCATCTATCATCTTCCCCTTCTCTCTAAATAAATATATTGTTTTTAAAGTACTCATCAGTAGATTTCCATATATTCATCATATGAATGTTTATTTTTATAATGACTGAATAAACAAAAACTGTTTAAAATCATGGGAAAATCACCTTTGCTAGGAGATAATAGTTTTTAATCATAGCCAAAAGAGAATCTGCCCCTTAACTTTGTGTCTATGAAACTCTCAATCCTTCCCTCATAAAAGTGTGAGTTTCTACTTTGTTTTAAAGGACCTATCATTTAATTTTCTCAAGTCCATCTGTTAGTTTGGTAGAACCATTGGCTTTGTGCCAGTGGTTTGAATCAGCTGTGCCTGTGTGAAGGAGATAGCACTGTGGTGTGGGGCTAGTGTTTGTATTCATGTCATAAATATGTTGACAATTTAACTTAAATGGAAAATCACTCCAGGCTCAAAATTGTTGTAAATAGAGAGGGAGGAGGGAACTAATGTGAGAAAAGTGGCAAATTTTCATATCCCTTCCTCCTACTTTGTTTGTCTTCTGTTTCTGGAGAAATAAAAGTGGTGTTGTCTTATTGGGTAGGACAGTTTCCCAATGCTTACACCAATCCTATCAATCTCGGTAGGCACACCTGCAAAACCAGAGCTATGGAAGCAAGGGAAAAAGTATCTAGAGTTGATGGAACCCTTACCTGTCCCTCATTACTCCATTTTCTCAGCACAAGAGATGATTATATACACACGCTCATTGGTCAATACCAAGTTATGCTAAGCATGTGTTAGTCAATGGCATTGGCTAAAAGAGATGTTTTCATCACAGTGATTTAACTACTTAGTAAAGAAGTAGCATTCCCTCTTCATTATGCAATTTGTCTTTGCTATATCCTCACAGGTCTAAATTTGAAGTTTCCTCTCTGAAGTCATCCACCTGATGAGTACTGCAATGATGAGTCTCTTTATTGGAAGGTAATGTACAGGATTCTAAGAAATGGAGTAAATCACGGTTCTATGAAGGTTCAGATGGCCAAGGACCCATTTTCTATAACAGACCAAAAACATAGGTAGACAAGGAGAAACTCTTCAAATGCTGTTCTTTGGCAACTTCTGATGTTTTACCTGATGGGGAGCATCGGTAGGGACAGTGACTAGGCAAGGACAATGACAAGTGGTTTCTTCTAGTGTTATATTTCTCCTGAAGCCCAATGGATCAGGAACTTTATGGGATTTATCACACACATGTGCCCATTCCCAGCATTATTGATTTCATCCTGGATTGTGAGACTCTTTTTCTAGGAGACACGATCATGCATTTGAACTCTTATAATACCCAGAGCTTTTAGGTCCCCTTCTCTGGCTGCTCATAGACTTCTTTTTCTTTAGTCTTACTTCTGTTTTTTGTTCATTTTTTTTTCCATTTCTGATGGCTGCCACCTTCTTCTGCCTTTGCTGTTCTTGAAGGATTCAAGGGTTTCTGCAGCTGAGATCCTCTCTCAACCCTATTACTGCCATTGGAAGTAATACCCAGAATGCTATCCTCAGTCATTTTATTTCTGGTATCAGCTTGGGTCATTCACTACACCAGGAACAAAGTAGGCCTCTTGGAAATATTTCATATGTGGGGAACCGAGTGCTTGTTTTCCAAACACTGCACAGGAAGTCTCATTCCTTCATTAAAATCCCCCTTTTCATATTGAAAAATAAAATCTACTGGGAAATGACATCGTTTGAATGGGAAGGAGGGAGGGTCACCTGCCTCAAATACAGGAGCATGGAAACACACCCAGGAAGATCCTGCAGGGCTGGTTACAATGTTGGAATTGGGTTGGGGTTACACTGAGAGACGCCACATACCTAGCTGTTGAAAACTGCCTCAGAGGTGCCTCAGCAGATAGACAATATAACTGTGAGGATGCTGTGATGAACGGCTGGCAGAGGTAACTTGAACAGTGCAGCCCCCAGGAGAAAAATCCCTCAGGTTGAGTGTGGTTCCCTCCATTCTGCATTTAAGAGACCAAAACGAGATAGATTGCATGCCTCTGTGGCATACACATTGAGATTAACTGTTGAAAAAAGAAAAGGCAGCCAGGTAGTGGTGGTGCATGCCATTACCCAGCATGTGGGAGGCAGAGGCAGGTGGATTTCTGTAAGTTCGAGGTTAGCTTGGTCTACAAAGCAAGTTCCAGAACAGCCATAGCTGTTACACAGAGAAACTCTGTCTCAAAAAAAAAAATAAAAAATCAAAAAAAGAAAAGAAAAGGCAAAGGGGGAAAAGACAATAGCTGTGGACATGGCTCAGTTGGCAGAATGATTCCTACCATGTAGGAAGCTTGGGGTTCAATCACCATGCACACTCAACAAGTTCCCACTTCTTTAGTCCACACAGGAGGGACTGGAGAGTTCAGAGTTTGTTCAGCCAGGATATTTCTTTTAATCATAGAGCAGTTTCTATGCCTAGAGAGGTGATGAGGTTTGGGTGCAACCTGTGGTACATTGTGATTTTCATTAATTACTTGATGTCTCACAACGGCAAGTTTACATTTTTGTTGAGTTCCTGTCCCTGTCAATGAACAAGGAAGGATGTGGGGCTTTTCATTTCACCAGCATACTGACAGTGTAGAGTTCCAGCCCAAGCTCTTGCTCCTCATTTGTTTTTGAATTCACTTCCTAAGTGTTTAAGGCTCTGCCATCTCAGTATTAGAGGAAGTTGAGGTTCCCAGCAGCAACCATGCTCACAGAGTCCACACAGAAGTGTCTCTGTGAGAAACGTGACCTCCTCCTGGACATCACTATTTCTTGAGTATACTGAACAGACTGCCTGATAGTGCTGAACACAATCAAAGCAGAAGAATATAAAATATACTTCTATTCCACCTGGCAAGATAGAAAACCAAGTCTGAACTTAGGTTAATGTACAGGAATCTCTGGGATACTTGTGGAAATTTGGGATTACTTCCATGTCACTCTGAGAGTCTGAATTGGGAACTGGAATCCACATAACAGTTCATATAAAAATAGAAGGGTTGACTACATTAAATCCATAGCATAGTACTGAAATTCTTTCCTATGAATATATTCTTTCTCCTCCATATATTAAAAACACATCAAAAATGATGCCCTACATGATAGTTTGTGCCTTACATTCTAGGACTCACAAAGCATAGACAAGTAGACCTCTGTGAGTTCAAAGTCAGCCTAGTCTACAGAGTGAAATTTAGGATAATCTTGGCTACAGAGTGAGATCCTGTCTCAAAAGACAAAACGAAAACAATAAAAAGAAGTTACCCCCAAAAAGGTGGGGCATAGTGATGTACACTTGTAATCCCAACACAATAGATTTGGATGTCTGTAGGCCAGCACAGGCTACATGATGAGTTTCAGGACTACATACAGAGACCCTGTCCCAAACATCATCAACAATAAGAATAACAAAAAGAAAGTGAATAACACATGAACCTACACATGAGAATAGTTTGTGAATGTTTCAGTAAGGATCTAATATCCAGGACACTAAAGATCTCGCTTCATTTTCATTTTATGTGTATGGGTGTTTTGCCTTTTATAAAGAGTACACACTTAGAAAAACACTCTCTTGGAGCCAGAGAGATCAGAAGTCATTATGGTTTGGGTACATCAGTTTTCTTTTCTAGGCAAATGTCTAAGCTGAAATAATACATTTACATACCTCACAATATTAAGGGCTTTAAGAGGCAGTGGACAAAAACAGAACTGGATCTTTCCTGCAAGCTTTGAGTGTCCTGGGATGATATTAGAGAAGATGGCTTGCTTAGTATGGTGACCATGTGCTGTCCCAGCATCTCACTTCCAGCATCAGCAGCAAGGTTCTCAAGTGATCAGGCAGATAACCTGGGCATCTCCGTCCACATGAGTGTTTGTGAACTGTGCCAATTTTCTCTTGGCTTCTGAGGTCAGACTTGAGGGTTGTGAAACTAAGCTGTATCCTGTGCCACTCTAAATGAGCTTGTGCCACTCTAAATGAGGAGGCTGTCCCCTGGTTACCTGGAGGATGTAAAAGGAAGGAAAAAAGCTATCTGACCAATGAGACCCTAGAGAACTAGAAGCATTTGGCTGGTTAAGCTTTTAGGCTTTTGAGCAGCAGTTCAGCAGAGGTCCATTTGGATGAGGACTCAGAAGCATCCAGTCTCAGGAAACAGGATCAGCTGAGGAATTAGCAAGATGAGGTAGCTGTGGCTTGTTCTGTCTCTCTGATCTTCCAGCATTCACCCCAATACCTGGCTCCCAGGTTTGATTTTATTAATAAGACCTTCTAACAATTATGCAACACCAGGCCTCCTTCTTAGTTGCTGGTCTTTGCAGGCAATCCATTATACCTTGCTTTCTAGATCTTTTCACATCTCAGATTGATTTGCAAAGTCATATCTCTCACATTTTCTCTCTATCTCACTTCTCTCCTCTGCTTCTTTACCCCAGCACTGCTCTGCATGTTCATAAAAATTTTCATACCAATTTTGGCACATGCTTTGCTCTTAAATTTCAATAGGTCCTCGACTTGGTCTCTACAAGACCTATTTAGAAATAAGGTTGATAATCACATTTACAGGATTGAGGCTTCAACATCAGAAATGACAGAGATCACCTGACAGACTTCATCAGCCCTTGGTTCCATGCTTTGGTGGAGAAAGTCCAGAGATCTGGAGAACGTGCTTTCCAGGCTGACAGGGGGCTCCTCTTTACAGGGACTGTCAAAAGTAGAGAGGTGAGGTTAGGCTATAACAAAGCTCTTTGATTCAACAACCCTGAGCCTCTCCCCTTGCCGGTCCTTCTCATGACCTCCTATGTGTATTGGACCCAAAGATAGCAGTACCAACCATTCCCAAGCATGTAGAGTGTAACAGGTGGCTCCAGACCAAGGAATTTAACTTTTGTTTGCTGGTTGAAACACCATAATAATGATGTACATCATGTTCTATCCCATGATTATTGAATTCCTGGTGTGTGTGTGTGTGTGTGTGTGTGTGTGTGTGTGTGTGTGTGTTTATGTGTGTGTGTGTGAGTGCATATGCATGTGCACGTGTGTTTCCCACTCAAGGTGCCTCTACATAGCCTAGACTGAGCACTGCCTTGCCACTGACCTTTCTTTTGTCTATTGATTCAACATTTGGACCATCATACACTTCCTAGGACTGTTTGTTCTAAAATCTGGGGGCTTAACTGGGCGCATGTGTCTACAGCCAGACCTGTAAAGAGCTAATTGCTGGGAGTCATCCCCAGTGGTGGATGGGTCCAGCAGAGGATGTAAGGCATCAGAGGGGTAAGGAAGTGAGCCAGGCCATGGTGGTTGAGAGAATCTTGCAGCCTGACTGACTAGCAGCCAGAGTGTTTCTTTATTTATACAGAATTTAGTTATCAGGAACTAGAACATATCAGTTTTTGTTTTGAACGCATGTTTCACTTCCTTTTGCTCATCTTTTAGTCATCATTAATAAACTATGACAGAATAGAGTTATTATTTCAAATCATTTTCCCTCAGGTTTTGACATCATTAATAAACAGAGTTATCATTCTTACTCATTAACCCCATAGCCCAATTTTTGGAGAATCTAGAGGCATTTGACAGCCTGTGCTCAGGCTGGTTGCTTTGGTTGCTTCAAGGACACTAGACCAAAACAAAATCTTCAGCCACTGTGGACATTTTGCTATGTCTCAAGCAATGTATTATTAACTCTCAGTGGTCAGAGTGCCCAGGAAAAATCCTCAGGCTAAAGCTGCTGCAGTTATTATTCAAATTCTGGCATAATACAATCAATGTTCACATTTATAACTTTATAGAATTTGTCTATATGTCTAATCCTGGCATTCTGTTGTTCCTTGGTCAAATGACATTATAGTGGCTCTACATGAGCTAACTTCTAAGAGAGGGAGGTCCTCATACTTTTATCATCTTTCCACTCCATACTTTGCTCATCAGTATGTCTCTGTGTAGGGCAGAGTTGTATGCCACATAATTGTCTGAGTGTACAGTGGGAAGAGCCTTGTAATATGAACTGTGGCCAACTCCTCTTGACCTTTTTGAATTTACTTTGTTTTGAATATCTTGTTCCAGTGTAAGTATAGAGACAGATGTTTCAAGAGTGTCTCATAGCCTCATGAAGAGACCTCTGGCTTCTTTATATGTCACAGCCTACAAGGTGTAAGGAAGACCTTCAAGTAGATAAGGATATCTCCCTAAAAGCAGGGCAGAAATAGTATGTTCAGGACTTTCCTGGGTAAGCTCAGAAGCAGCATTCCTGGGAGAAGGTATAAATGATTCATAAGGAATTTTCCATCAACCCAATATCCTCAAATTGTACAAATATTAAAAGTGCCCAAGTATGTAACAGGTGGAGATGAAAACCAAAGGTGGCATGGCAGCCATGATGTGGCTCAGTTTTGCTGGATCTTTGTCACACAGCTGGCTTTCTAACTTCTGCCATTCCATTCAGATATGACTGTGCCAGCTAATCACATCTTCACTCACAGCCTCATAGCTTGAGTGAGCTCTGTTTACTCTCAAGGGGAAATTTTTTTTTCGAGACAGGGTTTCTCTGTGTAGCTTTGCGCCTTTCCTGGGACTCACTTGGTAGCCCAGGCTGGCCTCGAACTCACAGAGATCTGCCTGCATCTGCCTCCCAAGTGCTGGGATTAAAGGCGTGCGCCACCACCGCCCATTGGAAATTTTTATTACTATCTATGTGACTTATCTTTGTTTTGAACTCCCGAATCTCTAAAAGTCTGAAGATCTTCCCCCATGATGTTTACTTCAGAGGACTCATCACTCCTACTCCCCATCATCCTGACCCAATTCTTAGCATCATTTGTTTCTCATCATTCTGAGTATGGATCTGAAGCAGGGGAAGAGCCATTCCTGTACAGTGCTTTGAAAGTGAGCCTTCAACTCCCCATAGATAGTTTCTAATGAAGCAGAGAGCCAGATCTCTGACTTTGGAAGGAGGGTGTGCCAAAGAAGTTTCTGTGTGACCCCCCAGAGGGACTTCTGATATGGCACCTTGGTTTCAGATCATTTTGGAGTGAAGTAGTTATCAGGGAGATAAAGGCTGTACTGTGGACATCAGCCATCTCCTCCCTGGACATTCTCCTGTATCCTGGAGAGCTCTGGCATTCCATGTGATGTCACCAGTGTTGTGGCAACACCAACTGCCATTGGGGCATCTGTTCATTACCTAAAGGTTTCACTTGCAGCCATGCTGGAAGACTGAGCAGGCTCCTTGGGAGACGGAAGGCAGAACATAACGAGACTAGAGAGAGGAGGAAGGAAGCTGGCCTTCATTCTCAGTGCCACACATTAAGAAATAAATGGTTCTGGGGAAAGTGCAGTGAGTCCTGAACAAGGGATGGGGAGCTTCCTGAAGGAGGAAAGGCTTCAGCTGGGTTTTTCACAATGGGACTCAGGATCTTGGAGCTGTTTGGAAGTAATGGACCTATTAAGCTTCTCTGAGTTCCTAATAAGCAGGCCTGGAGTTGAGGATTTCTGGTGGTTAGTTTGGCAGAGAGCCAGGAATGGTCAAGCCTGCAGCTGCTCTGCTCAGGGCCTCTGCTTTCACTCCGAGTGGGAAGAAGCATAGGAGGGAGAATGAGGCTTCAGTTACAGCACTGAACTTCACCCTCAGTGGACATTGTTTGGTTGTGTGATGCTAATAACAGGCAGAGTAAAGTCCCTTGGCCAAAGTTGTAGGTTCTCATTTTACCTCATAGCCACTTGCAGGGCAGGAGCCACCAAGCATTGTTGCATTTCAGTGACCCCTAAGGTTCCTGAGCTCCTGCCCGCTCACTAGCCAGTCATCTTTTCTCTAACTTGGGTACAGGAATTGGCCATCACTCTTCCTGCAGGTGTTTGTTCTTGGTGTCTGAGGGCTCACCTGAGGATGCCCAGTCCTTAGGTATCTCCAGTCTGTCCTGTCACTAGGTGATCACACCTTTGCTAACATCATGATGAATGGACTGTACTCTGCTGAAGTTTTGGAGAAATTTTCATCATTACCTATGTGACTTATTTTTGGTCTGACAGGACACTCATAATCTCCACCCACTCACCCACAGTGTAACATCCCTGTTCATCTTTCCTGATATCTTCATTCACTTCCTGGAACTTATCTTCCTCCCCCATCATCCTGAGCTGATTTCTTAGTATACTTTACTTCTCATCTTATTGATTAGAGATCTTAAGGAAGGGAAGAGCCCATTCCTGGAGAGTGTTTGGAAAGTGAGTCTTCACCTCCACAGGTTGACCTAGTGAAAAGTTTCTAATGAATCAGAGATCTCTTGATGCTGAAGGTGCTGAAGGCCTTCCCCTGTGTCTCAAGGAAGGCTACTGGAAAGGGAAGCTTGGCTTTTAGTGAATTGAGGAAGAGATAGTTATCAAATAAGTGGTGACAGTTGGCAGTGACTCTAACAGTCCCTCCTCTGAACATTCTATTGTCTCCTAGAGAGCACTTGACAAGATCTGTGAATTCACCATGATTGTGGTAACACCATCCGTCCTTGGGGCATACCTTAAGTGCTTATAGGGCTCACCAGAAGTCATGTTGGCAAGATTGAACACAGTGGTTGGCAGAGAGATCTGGCTTTCTAAGGAGGAAGTGAGGCTTGAGGTGGACCTTCCAAAAATAGGGTTCAGTAGCTGGGGTCTTAAAAAGAGATAGGTCTATGCTGCTTCTCTGGATTCCTGAAAGGGTAGACTCAGAGTCAAGGATTCCTGATGGTTAGTTGGCAGAGAGCCAGGAGCTGTCAAGGCTGCAGCTGCTGTTCTGGGAGTTCCTTAATTTCATTTTGAGTGGCAAAGAAGGCCATCAGGAGTCACAGACTAAGGAGGTGTCAGGGTAGGGTGTTCCTACAGTTCATTGTCAGCGGATTCCTTTAGGTTCCATGGGTATCTGATGTGAGTACCAAGGAGGACTCCCTATCCATGCACCAAGGTCTTAGACATTCAGTTACTTTTAGTCCTGGACACAGGTGAAAAGGGATTGGTGGTGCTAAGCACTAGGGACTTCAGGAATTTCCTGTCTCATGTCAGATATGAGCTGATATTTCCAGAGCTGCATGGCTGGGTAACATATGCCTTCCAGGGACAGTGGAGCTGCAGTAGGGGCTGGTGCACATATCTAGCCAAAGTGACTGGGGACAGAGACATGGCTTCTGAGCCCCAACTTGAGGACAGCTGTCCTGCTCTTTGGGTCTTCACTGGGTTCCATGCATTCCCTCTTTCTCAGGCCTCTTCTTGGGACTCAACATGATCTCTCCTGGCCCTGTGCCATACAGCCGTACAAATTCACTTATGTTCATCTTTATACAGGGACTACTGGAAAGGCATCAACTCCAACCTCCCTCACTGAGCAAGAACAGCAGATGAACAAGGTGGATAGACTGACCCGTCAGCTACAGATGATGACCAATGAAAGGAATGAACTCTCTATAATCCTGGCCAATTTCACCAACAATGATTTCAACAACAGGTAGTCATTATGTCCAGTTCTATGGTGACTATCTTGATCCTACTGAGTCAACCCCAGCAATCCTCAGGTCATTGGAGGCTGTGCCTTCAGGGTATCCTCATGCCCAGGCTAATTTTTCTGAGTGCATCTGAGAGGCAGAACAGAAGCCTAGTTGGGAGTGAGATGGGGATACAGGCTGCCCTGCTTCCTCCAAATGAAAAGCAGAGCTTGTGGCCTGAATCACAGTCTGGGGATAAGGGCAGTAGTGTGTGAGCTCTTACATGCATTTCAAGAGTCTTTGACAGGTGTTGGCTTATGGGAGATGCTATGTGCTGTGAGTTTATGGTGACTCTTTGTTCTGACCAGCAGGTGCTTGGGTGCTGGTGGCTGTTGGAAGCAGCAGGAGGGGCCAGGTGCCACTTGGTCTATCTCAGTGTGTGCTTGAAGGCTGAACTTCATCACTGCTCCTTTCTGGTCTTGATCCTTATACTCTGAGACAATGCTACCTCCCTACATTTATTTGGCTCCGTGTGTGTGTGTGTGTGTGTGTGTGTGTGTGTGTGTGTGTGTGTGTGCATGTGTACCCAGTCCTGGCAGTTGGAGGTCTCTGGCAGGGCATGTGGTTCTTCCTGTGTCAGGAAGTTTCCAGGCAATGTCAGTAACTCACTGTGAGCAACAGTGTTCTTGGCCTGTGTGCTCCTGTTGGCAGCCCATTGGAATCCACTGGAGACTTATAAATTTATCCTTAAGTTGGGTCTACTCCCTGAAAATACTGATTATGTGATCTGGGCATCCATATAGCAATAGGAACCTGGGATCAAAAATCCCCATTCTGAAGACACAAACAACATTTATCATACATTTCTGGTGGGTCCAGACTTGTGACACAGACCCCTGAAGACTTCTTGGAGAGCTAATCAATTCCTCCAGGCCCAGTGATGGCACTCATGCAGCCCTGGCTCACTCTCTTAGCACCACCTGACTGCTGATCTGAGGCCAGGACAGCAAGTTTAATAAGCACCACATTGTCTTACTTTATAGGTTCCATAATACAACATCAACTGTGCTGGGGTAGTTGAGGGCACCACCTGAATTCATATGGTCATTGGGTCCTGTGTTCATGGGGTTCTTTGTTCCTGGGCCATGCCCTACCACAGGCTCAATTTCGAGCTGGAGATGCTGAATATGGAACATAAAAAAGTGATGGTGGACCTGGAGAAATTCCCTAATGAGATAAGTGAGGCCTTGAACAAGTGCAAGGAGTTGACCGAGGAAACTGTCTCCTGCAGGTGAGTAACTGACTTCACTGCAACCCCATTACCTGGGAGTGACTGCTTTTTACCATGTTTTTGTCTTTGAACCAAAGTGAGGCCTTTTGTTCTCTCCTGTGAGCCCCATAGCAAGCAGTCTGCCTTGTGCTCTTGACTTGGGCCTCTTGGACCAGTTTTGCTAAGAGTGAAGTGTCTGTGAGCCACTCCCATCATTGTCCTGCCAGCCTCAGAGGCCTCTAGATAGAAAAACTATTAGCACCATGATGGGGTATCAGGCATTCGTGTGTCTCTGGGACTCTGACAGGGGCTTACAGAGCTGGTTCCCATGGGACCCACAGATGGAATCTATTCCCATTGGATCTTCTGTCCTCCATCAAGAATGTTTACCCTCTACCTGCTGTTGTTTTCCCAATACCATGAACAGTTAAGCACATGTTGGGGGAGGCAAACTTGCTCTCAGAAGTACATGGATCCCTTTCAGTTTCAGGGTTTTCAGAGACAGTCTGAGTCTCTCTGAAATTTGGCTCTTCTCTGGCTTTGCCAGCTACTAGATTATGCTGGCATGGCTACAGTGGACTCTAGTCTGGGCATGGGACCTTGCATGGATGATGTGGGAGTGGCATATGGAGGCTGGATGGGGCTCACCTTGTTCTTTGTGGTGGTTCAGCATCCTTCACAGCCAGCTCCTGAGTGAGTGGACTCATCTGAAGGAAAAAGTGAGCATCTTGAGAGAGGAGAACCGAAAGCTGAGGGGGGAGCAGATTTCACTACAAGAGTCCTGTGAGGAGATGAGGAGGCTCTGTGGGGAGGCCCATGAGAAGATCTATGACCTCTGGGCCAAGGAAAAGCAGGTAGGCTGAGGTATTGTGTGCAGGCTGCCCACCATCTTTAATCATACAGATGTGCATTCACACGCAAACACACACACACACACACACACACACACACACACACACACACACACACACACTCACACACACATTCATGGGACCATCCACCCACTTATCCATCAGATCACCAACATCTCATCCAATTGTTGGTTTCTGTGATCATTCCTAAGTCTTTCTGCAGAGTTAGCCTCTTGTGAGATCACAGGTTGGAAACAGCTTTGAAGGAGCAGTGCCCTGTGAAAATGCCAAAGGAGTGGTTCTCATTGTCACCCTTTTTGTCTTCTCTCATATGTTACATCTCAACATCAGTTCGCCCTCCACCCTTCCTCCCACTCCTTCACCCCCAGTTCCCTCCTACCCCAGGTCCACTCCTCCTTAATTTCCCTTCAAAAAGTTAATTATTAAAATAACATTGAAACCCGGGCTTTGCAAATGCTTGTTACATATTCTAACAATGAGCTATATCCCCCGTCTTTTAAAATCTTGAGTAATGGTCACACCAAGTTGCACAGATTAACTTTGAACTCAGTAGAGTTCAGACTAGCCTTTAATATTCAGTTCTTCTGTCTCAGCCTCTGAGTAGCTAGGATGATGGGTGTGCATCACAAATTCAAACCTAGTCTAAATACTTCAATTAAAATGAATACTTAAACCAAATGTCAAAGGTCAATGGATTACAAATATGTGTTTTTAAGACATAGGTGCTAAATTATTAGTGATCTCAAAAACATCAGTGAAAATATAATTTAGATGTGTCATCTTTAGTAGACAGGTAGCTTTAAAAAATAACAGAATGGTTGCTTTTCAAGAATATTTCTTGGGAGTCACATAAATGCCAGGAAGTAAGCTATACTTGGAACAAACAGATAAGATGTCTGTCCTGAAGGAACTGAGGAAGTTATTACCTTTTATCCATCTCGTACATTCCAGCTGCTTTTTGCTCTGAGCAACCAACCCTCCAGCTCTTCTTGTGTCTGAGATCTCTAATAGAAGAGGATTTTCCTGCAGGAGGCAGCATCCAAACCCTCCTGTTGGTTTGTCCATGAAATTCAGTCTCCACAGGAATGGCAATCTTACCTCCTGCCCATTTTTCACAGCCTGCAACTCACTGCTATATATGAAAATGATTATATGCCATCAAATCATAGGAATTTCAGCTCCTTGTTAATATTTTAGTGGAAGGAAATTTTAAGCTTTCCCTTGGGTAGATACTACATAGTTAATAACTATTTTAGAGTGTTATAACTATTAAATAATTTATTTTTATTGTTATTGAGTGAATATTCTCTTTTTTACTGAAAATAGATCATTCTCTCATACAATAGTTCCCAACAGTAGTTTCCCCTCCCTCCACTCCTCCCAGTGCCCACAAACCTCCCCTCCTCTTCAGATCTGCTCCCCCTTGGCTACTTTTCAGAAAAGAACAGGCCTCCAAGAGAAAACAGCCAAACATGACAAAACAAGATAAGACTAAACAAAAATAAGACAAGACAAAAGCCATCATATAGACTGGACAAAGCAATCCAATAGGAGGAAAGATGTCCAGAGAGGAGGCAAAAGAGTCAGAGACAAACCCACTCCTACTATTAGGAGTCCCATTAAAACTCCAACATGTACTCAGAGAAGCTGGTGCAGACACATGCATGCTCCATGTTTGCTGCATCAGTCTGTGTGAGTTCGTGTGAGCTCTGCTTATGTGATTCACTGGGCCATGTGACCTGATAGAGAGTTTCAATTTAGTCTCCCACTTCCACACAATGACTGGCTGTGGGTCTCTGCACCCATCTGCTGCTAGAAGAAACTTCTTTGATGACAACTGGCAAGACACCAATCTATGAGGATAGCAGAATATTGTCAAGAATATTAGCAATTATTTTATTGATTTTTTTTTGTAGTTACATTTGGTTCTACCCTAGGTCTGTGGGCTATTTGGTCTCCAGTTCCTGGCCATCCTGGCAGTGTAGGGCATGGACTGCTTTTCCTTCCATGGGCCTCAAGTTAAACCAGACATTGTATGGCCACTCTCTCAAGTTGTGTGCCAGCATAGCCCCAGCACATCTTGCCCGTAGGACAGACTATATGTTGAGGTTTTTGCAGCTTGGTTGGTGTCCATGTTTCTCTTTCTATAGCCTGCAGAGTACCTTTCCAGGCCAAACAGAATAGAAGATAGGGGTGAGAGCTCCATGAAGGCAACAGCTTGTTCTCTCTATGTTCAATGAACTGTATAGATGTTGCCCACAACAATGGTACCCCACTGTCAGTTTTCAGAGACGAACACTTTGTCCTAGCATCAATCTGGGTTGTTTAGAGATCTCCACAGAATTCCCTTCCCAACAGTTCAACTGACTGCAATCCAGTCTCACCACTGGAAGCCTTGCCTGGCTACAGAAGATGGTCAGTTCAGACTCTGTACACTCCATTACTAGGAATACTCACTAGGATCACCCATATAGGTTTCAGGAAGTTTTCTCTGCACTAGCTTTCCACAACACGCTCTAAAGGCCCCCAACTCCAGCTGTGTCTCCCCATACTCTCTCCCTCTATCCCTTCCCCCTAATACATGATCCCTTCTAAACCTCCTCCCACTAACCCCAAGTCCCCCTGAAAAATATATTCTATTTTTCTTTCCCAGGGAGACCCATATGTTTCCTCTAGAGACATCTCTTCATCTAACTACTTTGTATCTGTGGAATGTAGCTTGATTATCCTTTACCTAACAACTAATAATATACTTAGAAGTGAATACAAATTATACTTGTCTTTCTGGGTCTAGGTTATCTCCCACAGGATGTTTTTTTCTAGTTCCACACGTTTGCTTGCAATGCCAATTGGATATCATTTTATACTCCCTTGTGTAAATGTACTACATGTTCTTTATTCCTTTGTCCATTGAGGGACATCTAGGTTGTTTCCCGTTTGAGGTTATTATGAATAAAGCCACAATGAACATATTTGAGCAAGTGTCCTTGTGGTAGGATAGAGCATCCTTTGGTTACATGTCCAAGAATGTTTTACCTGGGTCTTGAGGTAGATCAATTCCCAATTTTCTGAGGAAACACCATATTGATTCCACAGAGGCTGTACAAGTTTGTAATCCCACCAGAAATGGAGGAGTGTTCCCCTTGCGACAAATCCACACCAGCATGAGCCGTCACTCCTGTCATTAATCCTAGCTATTCTCACAGGTGTAAGATGGAATTTCAAAGTAGTTTTTTTTTTTTTTTTTTGATTTTTCGAGACAGGGTTTCTCTGTGTAGCTTTGCGCCTTTCCTGGATCTCGCTCTCTAGACCAGGCTGGCCTCGAACTCACAAAGATCCACCTGCCTCTGCCTCCCGAGTGCTGGGATTAAAGGCGTGCGCCACCACCGCCCGGCCTCAAAGTAGTTTTGATTCACATTTCCCTGATGGCTAAGGTTGTAGAATGTTCCAGTGTTTCTCAGTTATTTGAGATTCTTCTTTTGAGAATTCTCTGTTTAAATCTGTACCCCATTTTTTAATTGGATGTTTTTGTTTGCTGATGTCTAGTCTATTGAATTCTTTATATATTTTGGATATTTTCCCTCTGTCAGATGTGGAGTTGATGAAAATCTTTTCCCATTCTATAGGCTGCCATTTTGTCCTATTGATGGTGTCCTTTGCCATAAGAAGTTTCTCAGTTTCATGAGGTTATTATTAATTGATCTTAGCTCCTGTGCCAGTGTTCAGGGCTATTCCCTATATTCTCTTCTACCAGGTTCAGTGTATCTGGTTTAATGCTGAGGTCTTTCATCTACTTGGACTTGGGTTTTGTACAATACAGAGAATATCAGTCTATTTGCAGTCTTCAACATGCAGACATCCAGTTTGACCAGCACCATTTTTTGAAGATGCTTTCGTTTTTCCATTCTTTCTTTCTGGATTCTTTATCAAAAATCAGATGTCTGTAGGTATGTTTATTTATGTCTGGGTCTTTGATTAGATTCCATTGATCAATGTATCTGTTTTATGCCAATACCATGTGGTTTTATTACTATAGCTCTGTAGTACAGCTTGAAATCAGGGATGGTGATACCTACAGCAGTTCTGTTACTGTTGAGGATTGTTTTAGGTATCCTAGTTATTTTGTTTTTCCACATGAAGTTGAGAATTGTCTTTTCATGGTCTTTAAAGAATTGTTGGAATTTTTGATGGGGATTGTGTTGAATCTGAAATTTCTTTTGGTAGAATGGCCATTTTTACTATGTTGATCTTTCTGATCCACAAGCATTAGAGAGCTTTCCACTTTTTGACATCTTCATTTTCTTTCTTCAAAGTCCTGGAGTTTTTAAACATATGAGTCTTTTACTTACTTGGTTAGAGTGACCACAAAACATGTTATAGTATTTTTGGCTGTTGTAAAGAGTGTTGTTCCACTGATTTTTTTTTCAGTATGTTTATTATTTGTATGTATTTGTGCTAATGAATTTTTTAAGATAATCTTGTATCCAGCCACTTTGCTGAAAATGTTTTTCAACTGTAGGAGTTCCCTGGTAGATTTTTTAGGGCACTTATATATACTATCATATCATCTGTAAATAATGATATTTGTATTCATCCTTTCCAATTTGTATCCTCATGATCTCCTTCAGTTGTCTTATTGTTCTAGCTATATCTTCAAGTTCTCTATTGAATAGATATGGATAAAGTGGACAGCTTTGCCTTGTTCCTCATTTTAGTAAAATTGCTTTGAATTTCTCTCCATTTAATTTGAAGGAGGTTATATGCTTGCTGTAAATTATCTTTGTTATATTTGGGTATATCCCTTGTGTCAACAATATCTCTGTGGTATACGCTAATAAAACTTTCCCAGAAATCAGAGAACAAGACAGCCACTGGATTAGACATAGAGGCCAGACTGTGGTGGCACACACTCCTTACCTTTAATTCTATCACTTAGGAGGTAGAGATTTGTCTGGATCTGTGTGAGTTCAAGGCCACACTGGAAACAGCTAGGCAGTGGTGGCACATACCTTTAAACCCAAGGCTTGAGATCTCATGTCTTTGCTTGGGAAGGACACTCGCCTTTAATCCCAGGAAGTGAAGGCAGGAAGAAGAAAGGTATATAAGGCATGAGGACCAGGAACTAGAAGCTTTTATGCAGTTCAGCTAAGACTCTTTTGAGTGAGGACTCAGAGGCTTTCAATCTGAGGAAACAGGATCAGCTCAGGAGTTGGCGAGGTGAGGTTGGCTGCGGCTTATTCTGTCTCTCTGATCATTCGGGCTCCAGGCTTTTTATTTATTATAAGACCTTTTCAGTTCATGTAACATATCTCCAGGACTTTTATCATGAAAGGGTATTGGATTTTGTCAAAGGCTTTTTTTTGGGGGGGGCATTAATTAAAATAATCATTTTTTCTTTCAGTTTATTTGTATGGTGGATTACATTGACTAATTTTCATGTTGTACTGTTCTTACATCTCTGGGTTGAAGCCTACTTGGTCATGATAGATGATGTCTTTGATATGTTCTTGGATTTGGTTTACAAGTATTTTTATTGAGTCCTTTTGCATCTATGTTTGTGAGGGAAAATGGTCTGTAATTCTCTATGTTGAGTCTTTCTGTGGTTTGGCATTCAAGGTAACTATGGCCTCATAAAATGAATTGGGTAATATTCCTTCTATGTTTATTTTGTGAACTAATTTGAGGATATTGACATTAACTCTTCTTTTTCTGGATGGGAGAGTTTTAATGACTGCTTCTATTTCACTAGGTGCTATAGGTCTATTTAAATTGTTTATCTGATCTTGCTTTAACTTTGGTAAGTGGTACCCATTGAGAAAATTATCCATTTCTTTTATATTTTCCAATTTGATGAAGTACAGGATTTAAAGTATGTCCTTGTGATTCTCTAGGTTTCCTCAGTGTCTCTTGTTATGTTCCCATTTTTGTTTCTGATTTTATCAATTTGGATATTCTCTGTCTATCTTTATTTAGTTTGGATAAGGATTTATCTATCTTGTTGATTTTCTCAAAGAACCAATTCTTTGTTTTATTGATTTTCTTGTGTTGTTCTCTTTGTGTCTATTTTACTGATTTCAGCTATGAGTTTGATTATTTCTTGCAGTCTACTCTTCTTGGATGTACTTACTTCTTTTTGTTCTATAGCTTTGAGGTGTGCTATTAAGTTGCTAGTAAGAGATCTCTCTAATTTTTTAATGTAGGCACTTAGTGCTATGAACTTTCCTCTTAGCACCACTTTCATTGTGTCCTATAAGTTTGGGTATGTTATGGATTCATTTTCATTGAATTCTAGAAAGTGTTTAATTTCTTATTCATTTCTGTTTTCCCACTTTTCATTCAGTATAGAGTTCTTCAGTTTCCACGAGCTTATAAGCTTTCTGTTCTTCCTGTTGTTGATATCCAGCTTTAATCATGGTGGTCTGCTGGGATGCAGGGAGTTATTTCAATTTTCTTGTGTCTGATGAGACTTGCTTTATGTTTGAATATGTGGTCAGTTTTGGAAGAAGTTCCATGAGGTGCTGTTCAGAAGGTGTACTCTTTTGTGTTTGGGTAGTATGTTCTGTAGATACCTGTTAGGTTTATTTGGTTTATAACTTCAGTTACTCCAACATTTCTCTATTAATTTTGTCTATATGACCTGCACACTGGTTACATGAACATTGGTGAGATTGGAGTATTTAAGTTCCCTAATATCAGTGTGTGAGGGTCAGTATGTGCTTTAAGCTGTGGTAGTATTTCTTTTACAAAAGTGGGTGCCCTTGTGCTTAGGGCAAGCCTTTAAGAATTAAAATGTCATCTTCGTGGTGTATACTTCCCCATCTCTTTTGATTAATTTTGAATTGAAGTCCTTTTTGTTAAATATTAAAATGGCTACACCAGCTTGCCTTTTAGGTCCATATGCTTGAAATATCTTTTTCCAATCCTTTCCTCTGACATAATGTCTATACTTGATGTTGAAGTTTGTCTCTTGTATGCAGCAAAAAAAAATGTTTCCTGTTTTTTTTAATCCATTCTGTTAGTCTGTGTCTTTTTATTTGGGAAGTGAGACCATTGATACAGAGAGATATCACATGACTAATTCCTGTTATGTTGTTGTTGTTGTTGTTGGTGGTGGTGGTGGTGGTGGTGGTAGTGGTGGTGGTGGTGTGTGTGTGTGTGTGTTGTTTATATTCATGTTGAGTTTGTGTATATATTTGTGCACTTTAGAATGTGTGTGAGCCTCTATGTGTATGTTCACTTGTTCATGGAACATCTTTAAAACTGATAGAGACTAACTTTAATGAGAAAATCCTGTGCCAGCTTTGTTGGAAACCATGTAATCAAACATCACATGGAGCTGCCCATCTTTCTGCATGTCCACATAGCACCCTAGAACAAACACATAAAAACTGCTGTAACTAAAAGTCTTTCAAGTGTTCTCAGAGTCACAAATATTTATAAATATTAAAAACAAAAAATTTAAAAAGTCAGAAAGGAAATCCTTTGGAGAAAACCAAAGGAATGGGGTACATTGTGGTGATTCCCTTGCAGGCTTTACAACAGGGAGGGGAAAATGATCCATGAAAAGACAATAATGAAACTTGGCTCAGCCCAATTTTATTGCGACCAGTGCTGGAACAGGACTCCAAGAGTCTGGACCAGATCATTTAACTTTAGCCATATGTAAGCATAGCTCAATTTTTGAAAAAAGTATTCAGATAACAATTAACTCAGTCCCAAGTCCACAACAATTTAAGTTATGTTTACATTGAGATTCCTTACAAAGTACATTGGACTTCTCTCACCAGAATGGGTACAGTTGACACATAGATGGTGCCCACAATCTAGGCTGTAGGGAGCATGACTGAGGTAAACATAATACCTATGGGCATCAGGATTAGCCACCAGTAAGATAACGTAGAAGCCACTTAGGCTGCTGTAACGCACAAGTGACTTCAGTCTTTAGAGTAAGTTTATGGTCTAAAAGCTCAAGATTTAGGGGACTAGGTCTTGGATTAGTAATAACATTGATTCTGTGAGATATGGCAGAGCCTGTCTCAATAGACAGCAAAGGGTCACCAGGTTATAAAATGACATCATTCCTAGCATTCCAGGAAGAGCAGCTGTGCTCCTCATTCCATTGAAGATGTAAGCTGTGTGTTTTAGTTTCCTGGCTTCTCCAGTACTTACCTGTGTGCATATGGCTTTTTGCTCTCTACAGTAGATGATGGTGAGGAAAGAGATGGTGAGGCATATCACAGTGCCTGAGAGGTAGGAAAGCCTGGATGAGGGTTTGTGTCCCTTCTCTGTTCTTAGTGAATGGTGACTGCCCACTGGATGGTCAGGTGCCGTCCCACACTCTGTTTTATTCTCAGTCTCATGGCCTACTACCATTTTCTTTCCACCTTGGCCTCACCTTTGCTGAGTTGACCTTGGCCTTGAAGCTTGGCCTGAATTTTATTCCCTGAGAGATTCTGAATTGTAGGGGTGCTTGTGGTTTTATCTCAGCTGAGCAGAAGTTCCATAGCCATGCTGAGGTTTGAAAATAGGGCTGTCTCAGTGCATCCCACTTACGCTCATTATAGTCTAAAGCACTCACCCTCTGCTGTGTCTGCAGCATTCAGTAACTGATTTTATTCCAAAGTTGTTAAGTCTGAGTTAAAATGGGCCTTATGGAAGGTTAGGAGAAATAAAGAGTCTCAGACATTGCTGGTGTTGTAAAATTGTGTAGCCCCATGAGAAGCTATGTACAATTTTTCAGAAAGTTGAACTGCAGTCCCCAAGTAACCCAGTGATTCTGGAATGGGAAATCAATTGTTCACAGAGAAACTAGCTGACACCAGGGTTGTAGCAGTCATCTTCAGAGCAGCCCTGAAGTCAGAACTATTCAGATACCCATCATCTGTGAGTGTAAACGTACAATGTGGTCTGGGCTTTCCATGGAATCTTGTTCAGTAAGAAATAATACATGCAATCATTTATGACTTAGTCAACCTTCTCTTATTCAAACAAATCCCTGACACAATCACCTTACAGGGATGAAAGGATTCTATTGGCAACTGGTTGAGGATTTTCTAGTGTCCTGGGCTCATTGCTTTGTGTCTGAAGTGAGGCAGCCTGTGGTTTAGAGAGCTCCTTTTGGAGGAAGCTGTTTACCTTGGAGACACTGGAAATCACTGAGTGAAGCTATTGGCTGCTTCACCACCATCCTGTTGTCCAGTGCTGGGGACCCAAGCCTTTAGTGCATGGACTGGGGAACTTGATGAACAGGCACGGCTTATGGGCCAAACACCCCACAAGTCCATTTTTTGTGCACTGGGTTTACAAGGTTTGTGCACTTCATTGACTGGTCTGTCCATCTGTCCTGCCCACTGTGTTCTTCCATCTAAGGAATGTTCAGTTTCTTCTTAAATGTCCTGGGTGATCTTTTCTTATATTAGCATTATCTGGGAAACTAAACATGTGAATGCAATGTAGTATGCTTGTACGTGTGTGTTCAAGAGTGTGTGTGTTTAGGAGTGTGTGTGTGTGTGCATATGAGTGTTCAACCTTGCACTAAGAACATAATCTTCTACTAAACACAAGCAGGAAAGATTGGAGGAGAGACTGCAATACCTGCTGAAGCAGAGAGATCTGGTCACCAAGCACAAGGTCTTGGCAGAAAAGCTACAGCATTACTTCACTGTCTCCCAGATGAGGTAGGACCCCAGGCCAGGAGGGAGTGGCACTCAGTAGTTCCCCTCTACCTGAATCTCTGTCCTATTTGGATTTCTGCCCATCTGCATGGTCTTTCAGTCACAGCCAGGGAGAGAACATCTGAGTGTATGAGCTGGTTCAGTCAACAGAAATGTCTGTCCAGGAAAAATACGTATTATCCTTAATCTTGCTAGAGATTGTGTCCCCTTCTTCGTTTCTGAGCTCTCATATGTCCTGAGTTCATTGATCTTTATGTCTCCCCACACATGTTCCTATGGCAGCCCAAACCTAACAGGGAGAGTGTTAGATGGAAGACAGTGTGCCCTCCTGCCTCTTCATTTTCCTTCAGGATGGCACCTTTAGAGGTAAGGTGCAGATTTGCATGGAGCCCCTTCTTACTGATTACAGGCTTTCTGCAGTGTGCATCTGTTTGCTGTGGGAAAGTTTCTCTGGAAATAAGCAGGTTTAGAGTTTGACAGGTTGAAGCCAAGGAAGTTTCTGTGCTGCAGGAGTAAACAGAGCCTGCACACTGCAGTGTTGTGTAGACACCACTAGAGGGCCTCATACAGTTAGGTTCCAAGGTTGCTGAGTTGCCTGGCATCTGTTCAAGGCCATGCATATCTCTCCTGAACTGTGACTCTGACATTGCTATGCTGCTTTTTTTTGTTTTTGTTTTTGTTTTTTCAAAATAATGTATCTGAACTATTGGAGAAATGTGCTGGTTTCTTTTTGTTTGTTTGTTTTTGTTTTTAGTTTAGGTGTGTATTTCTCAGTTCATTCTCTAGCAATTTTTAAAGGCTGAGAAAAAATCCAGGGCCAGCTGCTCTCTGGCCCTTCTCTCTTGAGGAAGAAAAGAATAAGCTCAGCTCAAAGGTAATGCAGATTGTCCAGCTGAATGGAGCCGGTGGGGACTCAAATGCTGGCATGGCAGGTCCCCGTCAGGCCTGTGTTCCAGCTGCCTTCCTCTCCCAGGTCTAAAACACTCCAGCATGATCTAGAACAGGCCACAGCCCAGGGTCAGAGCCTGCTGCAGACAAACCTACTTCAGCAGGGACACTAAGTGTGCCAGGCAAAAGGGCCACCATTGACTCCTGTCCCCTGCAACCATGGCATCCATGGGGTGGTCTTTCTTCCTTCACATTGGTGTCCCGTGAGTGAATAGGGCCTGGTTTTGTCTAGGCCATAGCAGAGTTAGGATGCTTATGGGAATAATTGCCATTCTTTCTCTGACAGCACCACTTAAGAGAACTCCACTCTAGCATCAATACCTCCTCAACAAAAGACATCTTGTAGCTGTGAACTAACCAATGAGGAAAAGCCCAACCTACCAGCAGGGATCCATGTGTCTGTTGGTGCATTATTCCAGGAGAAGATAAATCATCAGAAAGAAGCTTGAGCGACAGAGGACCTGCCAAGATTACTCAGAACCCAGCCATCTATTAACAAGTGGTCCTCAAACGGGGCACAGCAGCATGGGGAGGGTATGTTGGTGAGCCAGAGTTACTCTGTCAGTGTACTCTCCATGTCTTTAGTAAGCTGTCTGAGTCCTCCACATGTGGTGAGAAACCTGACAAGAAAGCCTGCATGGCTGTCATGCTGTTATCTATACATACCACATGGAGAAGAATAGGATTCCCTCCCCAGGGCAATGCTGAAGCCAACTCCATGTCTCGCGAAAGTGTTGCTGAAGATGACGCACTGCAGAGACTACAGCACTCCCTCACACCTATGTGAGTCAGTTATCGGGTCTTCCATAAAGAAAATGACTAGGGATTCTCTAGCTTCGCAGCCTGGACTGGCATGACTGACTGGTCCTGAGAAAGAACTTATAGAGGAGGTCTGAGTCATCTTTGTGCTTTGGAAAGCCAAATGTGCTCCATTGGTTTGTTGGGTCTAGAGTAGAAGAAGATTTGTAGCTTAAGTTTTTGGAGAGGTCTTTTCTTTGCTGGGGTTTTGTTTGCTTGGTGTTTACTTTAGTTAGAAATTTTGTTATCTTTTGTCAATTATTTTATTCTTGTCAGTGTTTTAATAGTTGGCTAAATATATACATTGCATTTTCTGACTGCCTTTTAAAAGTCCCCATTGAAGACTTTTTATGAATAAAAAAGCAATTTCCAACTCTTCACTTTTCCAACTCTTCTTTACTCAGGCATGGTGTTGCACTCCTGTAACTTCAGAACTCAGAGGCAGAGATGAATCTCTGCAAGTTCCAGGAGCCTTGGCTACAAAGTGAATTCCCATCTAACCAGGGCTACATAGGGGGTTGACACCTTGAATGTGGATGGCATTGTCACCTCCAGTCTTCATGACCTAGCCTTTATGTTAACAGCCAGATTTAGAGAATGTAACAATGATGAGCTTCTGGAAAGAAAGGAATCTCCCTTCTGCACTACATTAGTCCTTTCCCCATGCCATTTCACAATTGCCCATTGTGGTTCTGGGAGAGCAAAACAGTGAAAATGGCCTTGAAATGCATGAACAAAGTTTACCACTACCCACAGCAGAGGGGAACTGCTGAGCTGCAAGTGTGAATACTGGAGATGCCTTCTGACCTCTCACTCCTTAAGCATGACTATTACATTGGGGAGATGTAGAGTAATGACCTGCTCTGGCACTGTCATCTGCTTCCATTAGGAATACTGTGAGCAAAGCCTGAAGGATTCATTCAAATCTCTGAAATGGTGTTTTCCATTGGTTTATGACACAAAACATTTGATAAAATTCCATAAGGCTGTCTCAGATAGGTAACTCAGAATACCAATTCCATCTGTTAAATTTAAGAAGTATGAGTTTGGGGCTTGGGGAGATGGTTCAGTAGTTAAGAGCATTTGGGTTTGGTTCCCAGCACACATAAGGGGGCTCATATCCATCTGAAATTCTATTTCCAGAGGACCCAATGACTTCTTCTGACCTCTGTACCAAGAATGCCTCTGGTACTCAGATATACATACAAGCAAAACATTCACACACAAGTATACATAAAAGTAAAATAGGTGAGTATTACCAACTAACTTAATGCTACTTAGCAGATGAAAAGCTTCATCTACTTTTACTTTTAAATATTATCTCCAGATTTTTCTCAGGCTACATCAGAATTCACTATCCTACTTTGGCATCAAATACCAAGGTTGTTTATTTTATTTTATTTTATTTCTAATAAAACTAAATTTATTCAATACCCTAGAGTAATAGTTTTGATAATAACTATCCAAGAGTATAAAAAGTATGACATATTTGTAGATTTCTAATGTATTAATACAAAGTGCATGCCTAGATAAAGTATGCTTACAGGCAGAGTTGAGTGGGAGAAGACTGAGTTGAGGTCTAGTAATAAATATATAAATGCAGAAATAAAGATGATCAATCATTGGGCAGTCTGCATATGGTGGCTTGTACTAGGTAGGTTTTTCACAAAAGGAAGAAGCACACAAGGTAAAACTATAAAACTACATACAGGTTGTCATAAACCGTGGCTCTCCTTGTTGTGAAACACTAACAGACTTTAAAAATCCAGTTTTCGGGCTGGAGAGATGGCTCAGAGGTTAAGAATGCTGACTGCTCTTCCAGAGGTCCTGAGTTCAATTCCCAGCAACCACATGATGGCTCACAACCATCTGTAATGAGATCTGGCGCCCTCTTCTGGCCTGCAGTCATACATGCTGTATACATAATAAATAAAAAAAAAAAAATCCAGTTTTCAAAATAATCATGAGTGACAGAATACTAAGGCAGCATGTACCCTTCCCTCTAAGAGATGTCTGACATGGCAGTGTTGTTTTTTCCTGAATTTTGAGAAGAAGCCATTGAACAGCTTCAGGAGCGTTCTGTGGAGAAACCCTCTCTGAGATCTTAATGTGAGGCATTCCATTCAGCTACGTGGATGTTCAGAAGCCCAACACCAAGAAACCAACTCAACTAGCCAACTTAATCTCAAATATACAACTCTTCTCTTAAGTCTACTTTAAATAGTGGGAGAAAAGCAACAAAAGCCCAAATTGTAATAAGGTCAAGACAAGGCAAAGGGCTACTCTATAGATAAAACCTCCACAAAGGTCAACTGAGGAAATCCAGATCTAGAACTGAATCATACAGATTTCAGTGAGTCCCAGGTAGTCATTTAACAGCAATGTCAATTATTTACACACTGCAAGTTCTCTAAGAAATGTGCCTCAAGCAGCATCAGCTATGCCCAGTGCATCCCCAGGACTTACACATATTAATAAGTGTTTCTAACCATGTGTTCTCTACTATGTGGTGATGTTTTGATACTATCCGTATAGGACCTTGCCCATCCTACAGGCTTGCCTTGCCCAGAAGGAGCTCCGGTTCTGTTTTAGAAGATTCACATAAAGTCTTATTTTCAAATATTAAGATGAAGGGAGGTGGCACGATGCTACCTGTGTGTTCAGAAATTGCTTCCTCCTCCAAGCTATTTGGAGAAATCTCAGTCTCCTCTGCTTAATAGTCAGTAGTACAGGTCTGAATCATCAGAAGTTTGGTAATGCTGAAGCATTCCAAAATTTTTAACTGTCTCTAGAGGCAGGTCATGCTACTGAATTATGACAAATTATCATGAGGAAAAATAAGTGTAGCCACACATTTAAAAATGCCTCAACCACAACCTTTCCACAGAAAGACTAAACTACATATGGTTTATCATAGAACAATCGCACCTCTAGCCTCTGAAATCCCCTTATTTCATTCATTTGGGGTTATTAAACAAGCAAAAAAAAAACACTTGAAGAGTACTTTACAACAGCATTCAGCTTTCCTATGAAATACCCAGCATCTTAAATATTATGTACACTTTTTTCCTTGCAGTAAGTTAGACACTGGCTTCTGAGTTTGTTGGATGGGGAATGGGTAACACATTAAAACTGTTATATAAAATGTCTTTTGGCAGAATAATAGGTATCCAAGTTAAAAATAGGAGGGTTAGTTTGTTGCTTTATGTTCTTTTCAAAGTTTAAATCAATCTTTGTTCCCTTCTACATGAACCTCAGTCACTACTCCTGAGGGGAGATGGGGCGAGGTGCCAGCCCCTCCTCCTCAGGCTTCTCAGCAGCTGCTTGCTTTGTGCTGCAGCAAAGCTGGAAGAGATGGGTGTCAGTGAGGACTTGGCCAAAACTGCCCTTAGAGATGATCCCACAACGTATTTTCTGCCTTTTCCAGTAGGTAATATCTAAAAAGGAAAAACTGGAGTCCTCTTAGAGCTGGAAGCCATCTCTGTATCTGAGCCTTGATCTGATGGTTCCTGAAGCAGAGAGACTGGGCCGGAGAGGCACTTGAGGTGCTATGAGCATCAGGATTGTGGTGTTTAAATTCCTTCTGCAGTTTACTGATGTGATTGCTTTTCATCTGGTTTCCAGATAGAGTTCTCACTTTTTTGATTTAAATGTCTTTAGACTGGGTCCTGCCCTTGTGTCTACAACATGATTCCAGTTTTGTTGTTGTTGTTGTTGTTGTTGTTGTTGTTGTTTTTGCTTTGTTTTTCTGGATCTGCTGGCAACTTCTTCCATCTTTTCACAAGAAGCACACACACACTGCAGATGTCTTGTGCAACCCAAAATAGCTCTGAAAATCCTTTTTGTAATGTTTCCTGTCCATGAACCAGGAGCTAGAGGACTTGGCTCTGCAGATACAGCAGTCCTCTGTTCTTCATCACATCTTTGGCTTGTGAAAACCAGACATATTTCCTTCTGGGCAATAGCTTCCATGTGCATCAGCATCCACACAGGGCAGGCTGCACCAAGCCAACTTTAGCTGGAAAGCTTTTATCTCCGGGTCCCACCAAGTCTCGCCAGTCCCGGAGCCCACTTATAAAATAAACACACAGACACTTACATTATTTAAACTGCTTGGCCATTAGCTTAGGCCTATCATTATCTAGCTCTTACTTTAGCCCATTTCTATTAATCTATACTTTGCCATGTGGCTCGTGTCTTACTGTACCTTATATCTTGCTTGTCCTGGCGGTGGCTCCAGGCAGTCTCTCCCTCTGCCTTCCTGTTCCCTCAATTCTCCTCTCTGTAAGTCCCGCCTATACTTCCTGTCTGGCTACCAGCCAATCAGTGTTTATTTATACAGTGCCCACAGTGAATCCAGCAAGTTTGCTGATTTTATATGCTACCTAAGTTAAAAAAAATTCTAAAACCTACCCAAATAATATAGGCTAGAGGGGTAATAAAACAAAATGTTGAGGCAGATTAATGATAAAAAAAATGTAAATGTGTTTATACTTGTCAAAAGTTCTTAAAGTGGTAGTGTGGAGCTATTTTAATGGTTGTAGCAAAAGAGATGGAATTGAACCATATGAAAAAAATGAGTTTGATGGGAAATTTGTCAACCTTAGATATACTTCATTGTTCTCATTCATTGTTTGCCCCTCATTATGCAATTTATTTTAAGAGAACGAAAACAACCCCCCATGTTTATAGAACTTTTATTATCTCCCTCTGTTTTGTAGTCAGAAGGTCCTATGGTATATATGTATGGTTACTTTACCATGATATAAACCATGTGGAAAATAGAAACAATGAAGATGATTGAGGAACAAAGATATGAAAATGTTTTCATCAACTCCTATTTAGACATCAAAGATAATCCATATCATTAGGTGTGGTGGTGCCTGTGTTTAATCCTAGCACTAGGGAGGCAGAGGCAGGATGCAGTGTTTGACACACACCCCAATTGTTAGTTTCTGCCACGCCTCAACAGCCTGCATCTGCTGCTGCCACCACAGCAGTTACATCACCACTTGTCATTGGGTTCTGTCCACCCTCAGCTCTGCCACATGTGCAGCCTTAAAAATACCCACCAGACACAGCTCACTCCCTTTCCATCCCTCTGCCTTTTTCACATCTCTTTGCTTCTCCTCTCTCTTGCCTCTTCTTTTCTCTCTTGCATCTCTTCTTCCTCTTGTCATTCTGTCTCTTTAAGTCTCCACTCCAACACAGCCCTTCACACTTCCACTCACCATTCCCCAATGAACCTCTTTGCACTAGCTGTTGCTGGTGGTGTGTGTTGCTTAGTGGCATACCTTGGCAGGACCTCCTGAAAGGTACTCAGTATCACCTCGCTTTCTTTTTTATTTATCATTTCACCAATTACTTAATTTAATTTAGTTTATGTGCTTTGGGGTGTGGGATAGGGAGAAGTATGCATGTGGAGTTAAGAGGACAACTCTTTGGAAGTCTTTTTGAGAGGATGCCAGGGTTAGAGAAGGGTCAGACAGGGGACAACAGGCCCTTGGATAAATTGTTCTTAAAAAGCCCACCAGATGATCTGCTGCCCCATCACCCCTAGACAATTAGGAGCGGCACACCTGGCATTTCCTGCCATAACATAAAGGATATGCTATAACATAACTGGCATAATAAACAAAGCACCAGATATGTCCTCTGAGATGTTTTCTCTGTTATAGATTGTATACCATAGCTGTCATAGGGAATGAGTTTCCTGCAGATAAAAATGGGATGCCTAGCTATCAGAGGAAATGGATCTGCTGGTCAAATGGATACAATAACATAGATTGCTAGAGGACAGGGCAATTTCCTTTCAGTTGCAACTCTCTAATCAGTTCAAACCAGCATCTCTAACCTGACGTAAGCACCACTCTTGAGCTTGTAATGATATAGACTTGGAATTCCCCTAGATCTTCTACCCAAACCATTAGAAAAACCCTGCTTGAGTGCTACTCAGGGTCTCTCCTGCTCTGCTGCATCAGATGGATGGAGATGCCCAAGTTAACTAGCAGCAATAAATAGACTTTGCAGAATTTGGTCTCTTGGAGGTCTTTGGGGGACTCGGGGTACAACATGTTCCATCCTGCTACCTTGTGGGATTTCAGGGTTGAACATAAATTCTCTGGTCTACTTGGAAATGCCTCTTCCCAATGAGCATTGCTAGTCCTCAGTTTCTTGAAGAAGAACTCCCCCCCCCAATTTTATTTAAATTCCAAGTAAAGTTTTTCTGCCTTACTGTTAAATTTCAGACTTGACAGAGGAGCTGACAAGATGGTTCAGCTGGTAAATTAGGCACTCACCACCAAGACTGATGATCTCGGACCCACATTTTGGGGGGCAGATTAGCAATCCCTTACATTAGTTTCTGACCTCAATACATGTACTGTGCATGCATGTCACACAAATGCACAGAAATAATAGTAGCAATAATAAATCTAATTTAAAATTGGTGGAGAATATTGTTATGCCTATCTCACAGAATTTTAAGTTTTACTGGAGCTGTATGTCAATAAAAATTATGTTGATTTCTATATTTTATAAACCCAAAATCTGTGTTAACTTTGTATTAAGATTAAAAATAACAAATATGTTTCTAAATTTATTTAACTCAGTTGTGCTCTGTTATTAGCTGCCTATGTCTAAACATGAAAAAGAGCACCAGACTTTAGTTACAGAGATTATAATGCAGTACTAACACTTGCCTCTAAAACAAACATGTTTTTGTCAGATGACTTGCAGGGTGCAGTCAGAAAATGAGGCCAAACAAAAATCCAGCATCTTTCCAAAGAATCCATTAAGGCCCAGGAGCTAACTAGAGCAAGTATGCAAAAATGCTTTGAACTCAAGGTGAGGTCAAGGTCACTGGGTCTTATGAAAGCAGCACAGGGTGATTGATGGCACAGAACTCAGAGCCTGGAGGCAAGGCAGGGTCTCCAGAGCCAGGGCTTTGCTAGCCTTGTTCTCAGACATTCACTCAACCTCCCAGCTTTCATTTCAGATGGTGAGATGACAACTGCTGGAGTTGGCCACCTTCCTTCTTTGTGATTGTGAAGAGCTTTAAGAGTCCTAACAGCAAATGACCACTATTGTTAATTCTTAATTACATGCTAATTGCAGGCTGAATGTCCCTTATATGAAATGCTTGGGATCAACAGTTTCAGATTTCATAGCATTTTGTATTTCAGATTTCTTTAGATGTGAAATGCCCAATCAACCAGTGCAAGGTAAGCATGGGGTGCACGGGGTGGTGGTGGTGGTGGTGGTGGTGGTGGTGGTGGTAAATTTAGTTATATATAGAGAGAGTGAATTGAATTATGTCAGTACTCACTTTTGATGAGATTTATTTAACAGGTTTCAGACACGCTTCAGGGTATGGAATCTTGGTGCCAAGCACAGTAGCACACATAAAAGAAAGAAATACTCAAGTTTGAGATCAGCCTGGGTGGCTAGACTTAAAACAAAAAGAAAGAGGATGAGATAGACAGATAGATAGATAAATAGAGATAGATAGATAGATAGATAGATAGATAGATAGATAGATAGATAGATAGATAGATAGATAGATAGATGATAGATAAAATGAAAGATTAAAATCTTCTCATCTTGGCCACTTCTATTCCTGATAATTATTTACCAATGAGGTCCTTGCTGTTCTCTGGAGCTTATATTTCCAGATAATTCCAGTATGTGCCCTTTGGCAGTGAAAATCTTGGAGAGTCCTAAGACCTATCCAATAGATTCTTATGAAATCCTTAGGTTTTGTAAGATGCCCTTCCTGAGGAGAAGAACAACTCAAATGCCCAGAAGAAGCCAGGATCTTCTTACGACTACTTCCATTCCTGGTTCTTAATGACATTACTGTGTTGATGAACTTTAACTTATATGTAACAAAAGCTCTAGTTTAGTTCTAGTGGAACTCGCTCTGTAGCCCAGGCTGGCCTTGAACTCACAGAGATCTGCCTGTCTGCCCAAGTGCTGAGATTAGAGGCATGCTCTCCCACCACCTGGCATTAAATTGTATTTCTTTTTTCTTTTTTCCATTCACAGGCAGGTTTATTAGTTCTCAGCTCAGGCTTGCATCACTGGCCAGGACAGCTCTGCCTGTAGCTTCACTCCTGAGCCTGCGAAGCCTGTACCACCGCGCTGCAGCATGATGATATCACGTTCTGTCAGCGGATCCCCGTTCACCGGGTCCACCATGTCCTTCCGGATCAGTTTCTCGACACACTCCAGGGTGACCACAGCCCCAGAGGGCCGCAGCACTGCACATGGTGTGGCATTGCTCAGGCTGTCTCGGGTCACAGCACACACGTAGCGCTCACTGCGTGTGATGAGTCCCACGCGGTCTCCAGAGTCGTCGAGCTGCGTGAAGCGCACTGGCGTCAGGTCCGACATGCATAGAGGCTTCCCAGACATCGGGCAGGTCACAGTGCGAGATGGTTTTTCCAGCTTGGTGGCCTTTGCCTCAGGCGTCAGTGAGGGAATCCAGAAGCTGGGCAGCGCTTTGTTCTTGTCCTTGCCTGGGGGACCCGCACTGGCCCCTGGCCGCTCACCATCTGTGTTGGGTAAGGTGGCAGCTTTGGACATGAAGGGGTTGAGGGGCCGGCTCAAAATGGCAGCCTCCTTCTCCAGGAAGCCTCGAACTTGGTCCTGGGCTGCAGCTCGCTGAAGCTGTTTCTGCTCTTCCCTCCGGGCTGCTCGCTGCTTCTCATAGGCCTTCATCTGCCCGGCAATCTCTTTCTTCTGGTGTAGGATGTACTCCAGGATCGCCTCCCGTTCGTACAGGTAGCCATCTGGGGTGACCACAGGATCATGGCAGGGCTGCAGTGAGAGACAGCAGCAGTCAAAGTCCTTCACAGCGTCCCGGCTCAGTCGGATGTTCCGGGTTCCATAGCCTGAGGCCCCTGCGTCCTTCTTCTCATGGTAGGTGTAGACAGCCCCTGTAGTACAGTTCTTACTGTGCCGCGTCATCCTCACAAACGGTTATCCGACCCGTCGCTGCTTCTACTGTATTGTGATGACACATAAAGTTCCATTTAATAACACACTGGGAAACAAATGTAGATATTGTAAATTTTCTTTCAACTGGGATTTCTTACAAAGAGTAATTGTTTTCTTGACAACTCCTGATCAGATCCTGTTTCCACGAATCTTCAGACTGAAGCTTGTGAGTCCTCACCGGAATGGATCTCAGCTGAACTGCTGCTAAAGGCCTAAAAGCTGAAAAGGCACTAGTTCCTGGTCCTCACACCTTATATACCTTTCTGTTTCCTGCCATCACTTCCTGGGATTAAAGGCGTGTGTCTTTCCCAAGCAAGACTTGAGATCTCAAGTGCTGGGATTAAAGGGGTGTGTCACCATGCCTGGCTGTTTCCAGTGTGGCCTTGAACTCACAGAGATCCAGATGGATCTCTGCCTCCCAAGTGATAGGATTAAAGGTGTGTGTACCTCCATTTTCTGGCCTCTATGTCTAATCTATTGGCTGTTCTATTCTCTGGCCCTCAGATAAGTTTATTAAGGTACAAATATATCAACCACAGAACTCCCTCTCCCAAGTGGAAGTAGTGTGGCTTATGGGTGGAGTCCCTGCCTAAAATCTCACAGTGAGTGGCTGGGTGCCAGTATGGTTCGCCAGTGAAGCCCTTGCCTAGAATCTCCCAGAAGGGGGCAACAGGCCTGGTTTAATGCTATAGCACTTGGCTACCTTGCAGAAGGCCCTGGCTTCCATTCCCAGCACTGAAAATAATAAAGAAAATAACAACAGTGTAGGTGGCCCCAGGAATGCATCATGGGTTGACTGGACCAAAGTCTAACATGGAAAAACAAGAGAACTGTGGATGTCTAGAGGCCCACACACTGCTGAAGGGCTACATTCCAGAATGCTGAAGTGCCACAAGGCTAGGAGCAAAGCAGGAGTCTGAAACTTCTAGCTAGAACTCTCAATGTGAGCCTGCATAGAGGGCACCATTAGCCAGGCAGGAAGTTGTCTGGGCTGCTTGCTGGCATCCATACCCACTGAGAGCCTTGGTTACTTGGGATAAGGGTCTTGACAGAAACTGAGAGTAGAGCACATATCGTAGGAAATTAGAACAAGCACTAAATGCAATGTATGCCACTCTTAGAAGATACAAGACTGGCATGGTGGCATACTCCTGTGTACATAGCACTAGAGTTTTAGGGATTTGTTTTTGTTTTCTTTTCAGCACTGGGAATGGAACCCAGGACCTCAGCACTGGGCAGACACCACAGAGTTACAGCCCCAAGCACTCAGGAGGCAGAGGCAGGCAGATCTCTGAGTTTGAGGCCAGCCTGAATAACAGATCGAGTTCCAGAACAGCCAGGCTGTTACACAGAGAAACACTGTCTCAGAAAAACAAAACAAAATCCCTCATGTTGTATACTGAGGACAGTAATAGATTTGACTATGGCTTTGGACCTGTACCCTTCCAACTCTGTACACTTAGGGACGACCATACTGAAGGTGTAATAGTGAGGTGCAGATTGCTTTGGAAACCTTGGCCACTGCTTACTAGTTCATGCCCTATGGAGGTAGGTGTTATCGTAGAAGCCAGGAGGGCTGAATTGTCAGGAAAGCAGGTCTTCAGGAGAGAGAAGTGATAACCAAAGCCACTGAGACAGAAATCCCTAAATTATAGATCTGTTAGCCCCATATTTTTATTTACTTTTATTTATTTATTTACTAGTGTTTTACCTTATGTGTGTCTGTGCGCCATGTGCATGCTTGGTGCCTATGAAGTCCAGAGCAATGCCCCCGGAACTGGAGTTAGAGGCAGTTATGAGCCATCAGGAACTGAACCTGGGTCTTCTGCAAGAGCAGCCAGTGCTTTTAGCCACTAAGCCATCTCTTCAGTCCCCCCATTAACTCTATTATAATTGAGATTTAATTATTTTTGTCTTCTGCATTCGATGTAACCCTGATCTAACTAATGTTAGTGTGATGGTGTGTAGATACACATGCAGGCAACACTTTGTACACATAAATCTTTTTCCTTCTTCTTTTTTTTTTTTTAAAGAAAAACACGATCCAACATGGTGACATGACTTTAGTCCTAGCACAGACCTTTTCCCAGACCTCAGGGAGTTCTATGGTTGCTTGGGTAGTTTCTTCAAGGAATAGGTTTAAGTTTTCCTCTTCCACCCTTATGGTGATATTTTATTTGTGCTGAAATGTGATTTTATTTGTATGTTAATAAATAAAGTTGCCTGGGGGTCAGAGCTAATAGCAAGCCATAGCAGAAGTCTGGCAGTGGTAGCACACGCCCTTAATCCCCGATCACATGACAGGCAGATCTCTGAGTGTTCAAGGACACTACCAGCATGGAGACACACACCTTTAATTTCAATACCAACCATAGAAGACCTGGAGGTCTGTACAGACAGGTAGTGACGAGAAGGTCATGTGGTTGGGTTTACAACCAATGAGAAGGCAGAACAGAAGTAGACAGACACACAGGAAGTAGGTCTCTTTCTCAGGAGAAGGATGCAGTGGCAGCAAGGGGTAAGAAGACTGTTTTAGTCTCAGCTCTTAGCTACTGCTCTGACCTCTTGGGCTTTTAACTCTGCATTTGGCTCTGTGATTCTTATTTAATAAGACCGTTACATCGACACACCCTGCTGTCCCTTTATTTCCTAGGGAGGGTCCCCGGCTCCAGTGGTGAATGAGAAGGGCATGGACCACAACATTGCCCCACCGTGCTCCTTCTTGCTTTACCTGGGGTCACTGGCAGCCTGGCACCCACTGTTGCTGTTTGTAAGCTTTGAAGACTTATGCCAGTGTAGAAATTTGGTGTCTTCTTAAGTCCAAAGCAACAGGTATAGAAAACAAGCACATCTTGAGAATGCCATAGGAAGTCAGTTGCCAGCACCTCCACAGCACACAGGAGCACAGGCCCATTGAGATGGCTGGGTGTTGAAGGCAGTCCAGCAGATGTGCCATTAATTTCCCATGTCTGATGAATGTCCCTGTTAAACAAATCCTGCTTGTCCTGTATACAGTTTCAAGACTCCTGCATCTCTCTCTGACCTCTAAGCAAGTACATCAAAGGTCAAGTGGCCTGACCTCTGACTGTTCCATAACAGGTTTCTCTACAGGCTGCTGGGAAGCCACCTGAAGGAAGGACCAACGCATTGCCAAGGACCAAAAGCAGGGCCTGACTGGGGCTTGGGGGTTGGCATTCTGGCATCAGGGAAGGAGCTGCCAGGCCTCCCCCAGAGCAATCAAGACAACCTCTCACAGACATGCCCACAGTCCAGCCTGATCCAGACAACCCCTCACTTCCCAGGTGATCCTAGATTGTGTCAGGTTGGCAATGAAAACTGACCACCAAGGGGTCTCTGTCAGAAAGGATGTGATTCAAGAGTTTGTGATGGGAGCATGGGGCAGTGTGTCTGAGGGCACAGCCATATGTCCAAGGAACTGCTTGCAGATCCAGGGACCATGTGGGGATTGGCCAGGAGCTACTGTTTGCTGTTGGTTTAGGGGCTCTGCAGAATTAGACCCCACTGGGTGCCTGACATCTGGGCACTTAGGAGCTGGAGATAGGAAGATCAGGAGTTCAAAGTCATCCTTGGCCACACTGGGGAGATTGAAGCCAGTCTGGGCTACATGAGACCCTACTTCAGAAAAAAAAAAGCAACAAAACATTCTCCAGGTGGGGATGAGAGCAGCTCACGAGTCTGGCTAGGGTTTTCTCATGTGACTGAGTGAAGGCTGTGATTAAAGCTGGGCCAGTCAGGGTCCAGGACCTGCCTGGATTAAACAGAGTGCTCATCTAACAGTGATGATGACTGGTTAGGGATGTATGCAGACATTTTATTTGGATTTTTGTCATTGGTGGATGGAACTACAGCTGCTGGTTGAGCCCTTGATGCACACAGTAACCCTAGATAGGCCCTGACTAGCCCAGAGGTCAGCAGTATCAAAGCTGAGGAACTACTTTTATTTTATTTCATTTTGTCATCATAGGTAGTTGTGCCTGGCACCTTGGCACATGTGGCATCAGAGGACAGCTCTGTGGAGTTCTTCTCTCCTTCTAGCTTCCTGTGCATTCCCCAGATTGAGTCCATCATCAGGCTTACTATGCAAGGAAGAGCCTTTATGGGCTGAGCCAGCCAACCCATTCCAGTGTTTTTTCTTTTTTCTTTTTTTTTGGGGGGGGCATTGTTTGTTTATTTGTTTTGTCTTTGTTGTTTGGGGTTTTTTGTTTGTTTTTGGGTTTGTTGTTGTTGTTTGATACAGGGTCTCATGTAGCCCAGACTGGCCCAGAAGTTGCCTTGCATCTGAGGGCAGCTCTGAATTCCTGAGTGCTGGGTTGGGCCTTGAGCACAGGAACTACTAACTTCATAGCTCCAGAAGTCAGTAGCTCCTGTGGTGCTGTGAAGTTTCTTAACTGTTTCCCTGCATAGCACGGTTGTTAAAGCAGGAAAATAGAGCCCCTCCCTACCTCTCTTATAGGTCACCACTTTGAACAGATTTATGTTTATCTCTAAGAATTACTTATTGTGGTTTGTGGGTTATGATCATCCCAAGACTTGTTCAGCAGGGCTCCATCTTCAGCACCACAAAGAAGAAACACTTAGCCTAATGGCACCCATGGTCACTTTAGTCTGTCTAGAATGCCTGTGCTTGGGGAGTTGACAGGGTTTGTTGTTGTTTGTTTTTGAGACAAGGTCTCACTGTGCAGTCACAGACTGGGTGGTGGTAACAGGTGTGGGTCCCAGGTGGGATGAAAGCAGCAGGTGTGAGTCTCAGATGAGGTGGCATCAGCAGGTGCAGGTCCCAGGCAGGATGGAGGTAGCAAGCACAGGTCCCAGGCAGAGTGACAGCAGCAGGTACAGGTCCTAGACAGTGCTTCTGTCATAAAGGGCATGAGGGCCTGGGTGCTGGGGTTGAGGGTGACATCTTCCTCTTGTGACAGTCTGAGTCATGAGTCAAGAGGCACCTGTTATGTTCTTGGTCACTTATGGTGGCACAAGCCTGAACCCCCAAGCTGGGGCAGGAGGAGGATTATTAAGTCTTAGGCCAACCTGGACTACATCTCCAAAAACCAAGTGAAAGACTCTTTTTTAAATAAATAAAATGGTCTATTTTAGACAAAAGCATGTTCAGGGAGGCTCCCCAGCTAGACAGGACAATGTCAAAGAAAGCCAACTCCAAGTCCTTCACAAGAAGAGACAGGTAAGTACAGAGGTATTGGGCGGTGGGTAGTTCTGACTCCCAGCACCTAAGGCTTCAGGTCAGAGGCATTCAGTCCTCCTCTAGGACAGAGGCCAGGACTGTGCTGCCCATGAGACCTGCTCAGGTGAGTGTTCATATACTGAGTGGGGTAGGGGACACCCATACAATTTCCAGGCAAGTATAGTCCTGGCTCCACCCCCAACCCCTCTGACACTATTTCCATTTGAACCTATGAAGTACACAGAGGTTGGGGGTTCTGCCATACCCAGAAGAACCAGGTGAACGTGGTTTACTGAGAACTGAACCGCTGGACACTGCAAGATCTGCAGCAGACCATGGACATGATGGAGTAGCAGATGCTGCTAACCCTGCTGTTTGTGTGGGTAGCTTAGCTGGACCTCATGAGCACCAGTGTGTCTTCTGTCATCTCCCCACCCCACCTGAGTTGGTCTTGCACCCACAGGTGGAAGAGAACATGATTCTGCTGGAGAAGGATGAGAAGGAATCGGCAGTCATGTGCTGTGAGGAGAGGCTACAGGACGGGTGCCAGAGATGCAGCACCAGCTGCTGCTCCAGCAGAAAGACCAAGAGCAGAATGCCATCCTGGATGCCCAGGTGGGTCTGAGAATGCTCCTGAGGACAGGGATGCATGAGGGAGCAAGCAAGGGTCAGGGTGTCACCTCTTGCATTCTGCCCACTCTGCTTAGGCTCCTGATGTTAGCATAGACTGGGTATGGACACCTGTGTCTGCCACAAGACGTGCAGAATCCTTGGCACCTGCCAGCTGATGGCAGCAATGTCAGCTGCCATCCCACCCTGGTGTCTAGCACAGCAACAGTATCCTATCAAGGGCAGATAAGAGGGGTTCCTGTTTCCTGGATGAGATGGCTAAGTCAGCCTCCAACCTTGTGACTTTCCTATGGCCAGGAAACCTGAGGCTGGAGGCTGCCAACACCCTGTTGGCTGCATTCTCAATCTGCTAGGGAATCCTGGGGCAATTTTCTAAAGCTAAGCACATAGCTTCCATGACTGTACCCTTAACACAAATGCCAGTGTAACCATCTCCATTTTCTGAATGTCGGATTAAAGGCATGTGTCACTACCACTTGGCAATAGCCTCCCTCCAAAACATGTGTGAACCTGTACTCAGATTGTTAGCCCAGCCTACAGAGCAATTTTAGAGTGTTTGATGACTGGGTGTCTTTCAGGGATGTGAAGCCTATGGGTCGCAAACTGAGTATTTCCAATCTGCAAGTGCTTGTATGTATGAATATCTGACAATTTTCTCTCAAGTTTTATAAAAATCTAGTGAAATTATACATAAACTTGTTGGAATTGAGTGACTTCAGTGTAGAAGCTTAGTTCTGAAGTTTTCTTTGTATTTCATAATCATTTTCTGAGACATTTGGTATTTTGAAAAAGGGCTTCTCTATAGTCTTGGTTGCCATGGAATTCACTCTATAGACCAGGCTGGCCTCAAATCCAGAGATACCCCTGCCTCTGCTTCCTAAGTACTGGTATTAAATGGGTGTGCCACAGCCCGACTGGGAAAGTAATCCTCTTGGTAGTGTTCTTGCCTAGTGTAAATGATGCCCTGGGTTTATTCCCAGCACTGCACAGAACCTCACGTGGTGGTGCATGTCTGTACTTCAGAACATGAGAAGCAGAGGCAGGAGGATCAGAAGGTGCTGCTTTGTCCTTTGTACTGCTGTGATGTTAGTTCACTTCCCCACATTCTTAACTTTAGGTAAACACTGACACTGTATCCTACCTAGCTCATTAGGTCAGAACAGATGAGAACCAGCACCTTTTTTTTCTGTGTAGCTTGAACACAGGATCCTCCTGCCTCACCTTCTTGAGTGCCACAATTACAGGCTACCTATCCAGTTACAATCATGTGAAGCATAGTGAAGGTTAATGAGTCCTTTTCTAAACCCGGCATGATGCTTGTAACCCTGGCCCTCAGGAAGTGGGAAGGAGAGAATTCAAGGCTGGCCTAAACTAGGGAGTAAGACCCCATGTCAACAAAATCCTTTTCTAAGTCATGGTTTCTCAACCTTGGCAGTACTGATTCAGAAGAGAAAACTGTCAGGGAAAGGGTGGGTGGTGCCCTGTATCCTATGCCATGTTATACTATGGCATGCTTAGCAGCATCCCTGGCCTCACAGGTTGATAGAGGTACTTTCTTCCCAAGGCAAGCCAGCCAAAATGCCTCCAGACATTGTCTAATGTCCTCTCAGCTGCAGATCAGCCCTGATGGAGACTGCCTTGGGGAAGAGGGAGTGGTTTATCCCCTGGGAATAGATGAGCAGGCTTGGAGGGGCCTCTTCCTGAGAGAAGGGACACAGAGGGTTATCCCTACAGCCCATTTCTCCACCCACATCTCTGAAGATGTTCCAGTCCTAAAAGGATTATCAGTGTAAGACCTGCTCCATGTCATGAAGAATAAATTGTGTTCTAGAGCCTGGGTGGGACATAGATCAGGGATGGCCTGCCATAACTGAGTCAGTGTTCTTGTCCTGTCCATCGCCAGAAGCACCACTACAGGAAGCTCCCAACTGAAGTACACCAGGCTCTGGGCCAAGTCCCTGCTGGCTACATCCCTTACTTCACACACCGCTTCCCAAGGCTGCTGCTACACACTCACCATGCCCTGAGAACCTGTGCTTCTGAGAGCTTCTTCCTGCCCTACTAGTCACCAACTTTGGATGCTGGGAGGTCCTGCCAGATGTCAAAGATCTGAGACAACCAGGTGCCCCAAAGGTGGACCAAGGAGTTAAGGCTATGGCTCAACCTTGTCTAGGGAGCATCAAAATATTGAACAGCAGTTTAGCAGCCTGAGGCTGTTGGAACAGAGGAATACTCTGGGTTCTGGGTACTCACAAAAACACAGGATAAGAAAAGATATGCACATATATTGAATAAATATAAAGCCAAGGAAAGAACAGTCAAATCCAATAGAAATATATCTATACAAGTTACACATTAGACTGAGGGCAGGGGAAGAGGTTATAAACTCAGATCCAAACATATACAGAAATAACTCACACAGCAACCCCTTCCCCACCCAGCCCCAAGGCCACGGGCACTGAACAGCAGTCCCGGAAGCCCAGCAACGCAGTCCCAGGCAGAGCTTGCAGAGTGAAGGGACACCAGCCCAAAGGACAGAGGCCTAGGTGTTGTCCTCCAGTCTGCTGCTGGGAGACTTTGAGCTCAGCATCCTGTCTACCATGGTGTGGGCATAGCATAGCTGTCTGCCCAGTTCCTCGCAGCAGCCATATTCCTCCAGAAGGCTCAGGCTGTATGTGTGGAAGTCCCGGTTCTTGTTGATGCAGGTCACAGCTGCCATCATGGGGCACAGGATAAATTTGGTGTGGTCCTTGGAGGCAAGAAGGGAGTGAGTGAAAAGCTCAGCTGGGGCCTGAGGTTGAGGCAAAGGGGAGGAAGGCCCCCCACCTGGTGAAAGGGACAGCACTTCCACCCCACCCAGCCACCTCAAGTACAGGCCCCTGCACACCTGGAAGAAATTAATCTGTATAGTGCCATTGCTGAGGTGCAGGACGATGGCGCAGCTTGTGCGGAGCCATTTTTTCAGGTAGGGCAGCCAGGCCAGCTCATCACCTTCCTGGGCTGTGGTGTTGGCCCCTGCCGTCATGGTGGCCCCTGCCTTCGGCAGGTGTTCATTCATGTAACTTCGGAAGGAAGGAAGGAAGGAAGGAAGGAAGGAAGGAAGGAAGGAAGGAAGGAAGGAAGGAAGGAAGGAAGGAAGGAAAGGAAGGAAAGAGAGAGAGAAAGGGAGTGAGAGAAAGAGAGAAAGAAAGAAAAGAAAGAAAGAAAGAAAGAAAGAAAGAAAGAAAGAAAGAAAGAAAGAAAGAAAGAAAGAAAGAAAGAAAGAAAGAAACAAGAAAAAGAAACTGTGAAGACAAAATGGGATTAGATTAATGCTCACAGTCCTGAAGGTTGTGCTGGTGTCTGTCATGTCTGTTTTCAAGAAGTATACACAGAAGCATTAACAGAAGAAAGTTTGCTCTTAGGGCAGGAGAGATGACTCAGTGATTAAGAACACTGACTGCTCTTCCAGAGGTTCTGAGTTCAATTCCCAACAACCACATGGTGGCTCATAGCCACCTGTAATGAGATCTGGTGTCCTCATAATAAATAAATAAATCTTTAAAAAAAACAAAAAAACAAAGTTTGCTCTCAATCAGTTAAGAGAAACGCATAGAGGATTGATGATGAAAACATCAAAAGAAATGTAAACAGACTGGGAAAAGAGGGTCAGATGCTTCTTGTTCATTCTTCTACCTATTTAATCCTTTGTTTTCTTTTTCAGACAGTTTCTCTAACAGCTCTGGCTGTCCTGGTACTCGCTTTATAGACCAGGTGGGCCTCGAACTCACAGATGTACTTTCGTTTAAGTATAAAATGGCTAGACCACAAACTTGATAATAGCTCTTTCTCCCATCAGAAAACTGAATGAGGGCTCTATTGCTTCAGGAGTTTAATTTCTGAAATTCAGAGCAAACTGTAGGCAAATTAAATACTAATAAAGAGTAGTCTTCATGGAAAGTTGAATACTTAGAGACTAATGGAGCTAGGAAGAATGTGGTTATGAGCACCATTGTTAACCAGAACATCTTACTCAGTGGGCAGATGAAAAAAAATCAACTGTATTATTCAAGGTTCTTTACATGATCAGGACTGGGAAAATGAATCTCTCCATGTATGTAGAAAGTTGATTTCATAGAATGTCTTACAAGCTGTGTTCCAGGAAGTCTAACAATGGCTGCCTACCAATGAAAATTTGAAGAGTACAGTACTTGTTCAGTTCATGAGGCTAAATATTTTAGCTGGTCTTAACTATACACCAAAATACCAAGGAAGTAGGCTCTAATGCTACTAAAGGAATGAACTTGGTGCTAGGGCAAGGAGCCAAAGAGAGAGACAGAGCTTCCTCCTTCAGTATACTTTATATATGTAGGCAGCTTCCAGAGGTACAATCCAGATTAAAGGTGGATCTTAACCTTTGATTTTTTTTTTTGTGTGTGTGTGTTTTCAAGACAGGGTTTATCTGTGTGACCCTGGAATTCATTCTGTAGACCAGGAGAGCCTCAAACTCAGGAAAGTCCAACTGTTTCTGCCTCCTGAGTGCTTGAGTTAAAGGTGTACACAACCAGCAAGCAGCTAATTTTGGATTTCCCCTCAAATGACCCAAATTAAAGATGGGTCTTTAATTTCAAAACAGTAAAAATAATCTCTCACAGGTATATCAACTCTTTGGGTTTTAGTTAATTTCAGAAGTAGTCAGTTTGACTACCAAGAATAGCCATCACAATAGCCAACAAAGAAGAAATGAGAAAAATTTCTTACCTGCAGGAGGCAGGGAAAGCATGCTTTTCCTAAACAAAGGAAGTATGTGGATTTTACTTAGGAAGTCTGAACATGTTCATGTAGAATTCTCCCTATTCCTAAACAGGCAGGTAAAGAAAACCACTTCTGATCATAATCAGAATGTAAAAGCAGAGATATTTAGGGATATTCTTAGTGCAATGTCATGCAGAAACTTATGTAAATTATAAAAATGATGGAAAGAAATCCCTTGGCAGGTTCATCTTGTACCACAAGGTCTTAGCTGAAAATTAATAAATGACACAGTGGAAAAAATATTGCTTTGGAAACTATGCAACCTGTCAATCTTGTTGTTCAGTCTAAAGGATAACTGTACCAATGCCATTGCCACAGATGGAAAAGAGAGAGAACAAAAATACAGAGGACTTCAAGGAAAAGACATTTTACATCACTGTACCCTCTGCTCTTAGATGAGTGGTTATGATGAACTATATTAACCTCAGAATGAAGCAGCTTTTGCCTCTTAACAGGCTGACTCGGTGGAAGTGAAAAGCTCCTTCCATGCAAGAACATAGGGATATCCTGGCTGCTGTCTGTCTCTGGGCTGTGATATCACTGTAGAAAATTTCATTCTTCCCTCTTTCTCACATTAAAAAAAATTAAATTATGTGAGTGTTTTGCATGCATGCATCATTGCACAGTGCTTACAGGGGTCAGAAGAAGGCAGGAGATGTCTGGAACTGGAGTTACAGAAAAGGGTTAGCTACCACGTGGGTTCTAGAAATGGAACACAGGTCCTCTGTAACAACACCCAGTGCTCTTAATTGCTGAGCCATCTCTCCAGCCCCTCTTTTTATTTAAAGTTTATTTTCCTAAATTGTTAATTAAAAGATATTACATTCCTTTTCCCTTTTATCTCTTCATTCCATCCCTTCCAAAACCCCTTCTAAATTCTTCCTTTTTAATTATGGGTGAATAAGTATGCTGAAATACATGAACACAACCTGTTGCATCCAGGTTTGTTGGTTGTACCTATATGGATAGTTGGCTGATCATGTTGTATTGGACAAATAATTAGGGAGCTCATCTCTGCCTTATTCTCTCAAATGGAAGAAAATTCTACTTTTTTGTCAGCACCAGGTTTGTGCCCCTGGCTAGTCTGCCTTGGATAGGAAACATGATCAAGAATAGAAAACTTAGGGTAGAAAAACACCTTACTAGTTAAGAGCACTTCAGATTAAAGATGGACACAGCTTGTACAACATTCTAGTAGTTCCACTTTCTTCCTACAGGGAGAGATTCATTCTACCAGTTCTGATAATGTAAAGAACCTTGAATAATGCAGTTTTTTTCACCTGCCCACTGAGGGATATGTGCTGACTAACAATAGTGTTCATAAACACATTCTCCCTAGCTCCATTATTCTCTAAATATTCACCTATCCATGAAGACTACTCTTTATTATTATTCTTTTGCCAACAGTTTGCTCTGAATTTTAGGAATAATACTATACTATGTGGGACTAGTACAAATGTTAGCCAAATTGTGTCCAGGAGGATGAAGGGGAAGTGCCTATGGAGATCAGGAAGATCACATGGTCTGTTATTAGAACCAGGGGCACATGGTATTGAAATGCAAATCTCTGCTGGTTCACAAAAGTTCTGGGTCTGCAATGGAAAGTAGCATCAGGAATCATTGTGCTGTGTCTTTAAGCACAGTTTAACATATAGGGGTGCTCTTGTCATTCAGGTCTCACTAGCCAATCAGGCCTACAGGTGACCTGCTAGTCAGAAGGTGTGTAGGGTCCTTCCTGCTGCCAGCTTCAGAATTGTCTTTGAGAGACTCTGTCACCAGTAGTTTTGTTTGCTGTGCTGGTAGTATTGCTGTAGGGAGCTGAGCAGAGGGCAAGGCTGAGCTGAAAAGCAAGATATGGTGAGTGAGGGACATGCTGTTGAGTCATGGGAGACAGTGTGGTGGGTCCTCCACTTGCTGGGTGGAAGGAAGTGGTCAGATGCAGAGTTCTGCATGTTCCTGCATGATTCTGCATTGTCCAGCATGATCCCGCTCATCCTGCATGCGACAGTGTGGATCTTTGTGGTCCTGCATGGTCCTGCATAGTCTTTGCAATTCTTGGGGCTGGCTGGCAGCTTCTGAATAACTTCAGTCTGCTGCTGCAGAGCATTGGGAGTGGGACTGTGCTTTGAAATGTCCTCGGTGCCATCACTGTGAAGTACTGGCACCACCATGCTTGTGTTGTTTCTATGGAACACATATTTGCCAAATTCAAAGAGGCCTGGTCCCTCCCTTATCTTCCAGAAGTTCTACACTTTGAACATTTAACATTAAGGTTTAGGATCCAACTGGAATTACTTCTAGCAGCTTGTATACAGTATTTTCTTTGTAGAGTTGCACTCCCATGTTAAACTGTGATGTAGAAGAGTAGAATCAATGGTAACAGAATTGATGGTACAAGGTCTTTACAGTCCTTAGGAGACATTAATTCACAAAGTAAAATTTAGGTAAGAGAGGACTGCATCACAAATACCTGAAAGATAAGTAATATGCTAACCATGCCAGTTAGAAATTAGTATGATAAGATATAAATGTTTGTTCCCAGGATTAACCAGCTGATACAGATATATATGATATATATATGATAGGATAAAAGATTATATTGTTGACCCTCCTTTTAAAGAGCAACAACTTGTTTAAAAATGTTTTACATTGCTATGGATTTTAGTTTATTGATACAAATTTAAAGTTAATTTTGTTATACTGTGTGTATATTTTTACTCTTGTTTAAGGTATGTTTGTACAGCTCATTTAAAATTGTAATGGATAATTAAGAAATAGATTAATAATTAATCTTCCATGATAGTCAAACTTATAGTCATGTTAAGTTTTCTAGGTATACATAGATATGATTCAAATAGATAGATAATTTTCAAATACTTCAAAGACCTGCAGAATATGGCATTTAAAATGTTTTTAAAAATGTAGACTTTCTGGACAATGAGACATGTCAGCTCTTGGTAGCACCGATTTACTTCAGAGACGAAGATGGGCATCAAAGACACTCTATATGGAGTTTATCTTCACCTTGGCAAAAATAGCCATTTGGGAAAGAAACTGTTGTACCTGGACTGCTTGATTGACTGGATATGCAGTTCCCGTAGCAAGGTGACCACTGAACTTTGCTTGGCAAAATGGTCCTTCAGGTTCCTGCTTCACAGAGGAAACTGCCAGACATTTTACAGGACACAGAGAGAAGTGGCTGAGAGACTCAAGGCCTGTGGGCTGAAGACAGATGCACCGACTTTACAGGGGAACTTTGGATGACTGTCCAGGCAGCCAGCTATCTCTGTCTACACTGCAAGACTCTTGAAAGTTGCTTGGATCCTTCTCCCGTTTCTCACGTAATTTTATATCCTTCTGAGGTCTTTGATGGAGTTGAAAACTAGATAGTTATAATTTTATTTAGTTATGATAAGAGATAAGTTAGATATAAAACCTTGAACTCACAAATATAAGATAGATAGGATATCTTCTAAATTTTGCCAAACACAAATAGACTAGTTATTATAAACAGACTAGATATTAGAACTGTAATTCTTGCTTGATAATTGTTTTGTTATCTGTAATTTTACTATGTGAAAGTTAAAACCTTCCTTTTAAAAAAAAAGAAAATGGGAAGTGCTGTGAATATCACTCTGTACAAATAAAATGCTGATTGTCCAGTAGCCAGGCAGGAAGTATAGGAAGGATAAGCAGAGAAGAGAATTCTGAAAAGTGGCTCAAAAGAAAGCTTGCTACATGTCCACACTTACTACATCTGAAACTGGTTGTTATCTTTTGCTATTACTATGGCATATATCTTTATATGTCTGTGCACATAAATAAATATGAGCTACTGGGTCCATTTGCTGTTTCTTCTATTTCTATGATTACAGGGCAGACCACTTTGTTTTGAATAACCAACTAGGGGACTCATCCCTGGGAAAAACAATTCTCCCCCTCAATAGTCTGTAGTTTCCTGTAGTATTTGATCTAGGGAGAGGGTCTCATTAGATCCCCTCAAACCTTCTGTGTTAGTATGTGTACTGGCCATGTTTTCTCTTCCACATGATATCTTCTTGCATGGTTCAGGGCCTGTCTATTTTGTAAGCAGTGTCTTTGGCTTCCCAGCTCCTGTATGAATGTAGTTCTGGAGGTCCAGGTCTCCTCTTCCAGAGCCCTGTGGTTGTAGTGGATGGGCTGCCATGCTGTCTCCTCAGGCCTTGATCTTAAAGGAGCTCTCCAGTTTAGCTTCCAATCACTCCACACTGGACCTCTTTCCTCAAATCTGAGGTCACCACAGGATTCCCAGGTTCTCCAAGTCAGGCTAAAAATGATGTCTGGAAGGGCATTTCCAGAGATAGTGAATATTTGTGAGCATGTTTTATGGGTGTGTCTGTGAAGGACTTGCCTGGAGGTGCATTTGATGATTGCTGTTGGGTTTGCCTCAGGGAGAAGATGTTTTTCCCAAGTGATTGGCAGGCTTGGCTCAGGGAGGCAGGGAGGCAGGGAGGCAGGGAGGCAGGGATGCACAAGCTCACAGGCCCTGTGCACCAACCCAGTTCTTGCCTTGCCTATCTCAAATATTTGTGAAGCTGAGTGGGGTGTTCATGGAGTGTCACCTGCCCTGATCATTTGCAGCCCTCGAACTAGTCCCTGGAAACTCCAGGAAACTGGATCTAGCTGAAAAAGGAGTCCAACCAAAGCTTCTGATGAAACCCAGATAGGTGGAGGTCATAGTGCTGCTACTGTATCTGTTTGGGATAGCAGGAAGCTGAAAACATCACAGGAATAGCTGGCCATGGTCATATAGGTGAGAACCTGATGGAGGAAAAGTGAGGCAGGTATACAACTAGTCTTATTCAGGACCTTCTTGCCACCAGGTTACCTTCTGATTCTTTAGTCCCAAAGCACTCTACAGACCTTTCTTTGAGTCCAAAACCATTCCAAATACTTCCTGGTGCCCAGCCGCTTTACAGAGCCTTCCAGGGTGGCCCCAATGCCTTCTGAGACTTCAGGTACTGCAAGAGTCTTGGAATGTTCCAGAGACAGCATGGGTGATATTCATAGGTAAGCTCCTTGGTAAAACTGGAAATGTTATAAGCTAAACACACTCATAACTATATTTTGAAGCATTATTAATTTTGTATTTAAAAATCTAGTTATATTTGCTATTATCAAAATTATGGAGCTAGTTGATATTATAAATTGCTGCTCTTCCTATAGATTGACAAGTCAGCGTTAGACAATTGTTTGGAAGCTCCCTCTTATATAGGAAACTGTCATATTTTGAATAATGAGTCAATGATATAGAATAAAATGTTTATTGGAATTTTTTGTTTGTTTGTTTTTTGAGAGGGTTTCTCTGTGAAACAGTCCTGGATATCCTGGAACTCACTCTAGACCAGGCTGGCCTTGAACTCACAGAGATCTGCCTGCCTCTGCCTCCTGAGTGCCTGGATTAAAGACATGTATCATCACCACATGGCAAATTTGTCTAATGTTCAATATATATTATTTTATATCTGTTTTATATATTCCATATTTTCAATATGTATTATTCATTAAACTATACAGTGTGAGTTTTAGACTAGCTGGAATTTTCTAATGGGACCTTGTCTCAAACAACAAAGTAAGATTATATTCAACTATGTGTGTGTGTGTGTGTGTGTGTGTGTGTGTGTGTGTGCTCATGCACACGTGAGCACTATGTAGACCATATTCAAGGAGATCTACCTGACTCTGCTAACATACCCAAATATATTCATTTATGAAAATGATTTTTCTGGGATCAATGGCTCACACCTAAAATGAATTTGAGATATTGTTCTTAACCTGAGGACCTCTGCAGTGGTTAAGCTGGGACCCTTGAGTGCATATTGGAAAATGTTTTCAGGGTGAGTCAAAACAAATCAGAGTTGGAATTTTATTTTGAGACAGGGTTTCTCTATGTATCTCTAGCTGTTACTGAATTCAGAATGTAGGCAAGATTGGCCCCAAACTCAAAGAACTCTGCCTCTGCTGTACAGGTATTGGAATAAAAGTTATTTGCCACATTGTCCAATTTTAATTTTATTATCTATTTACTTATGATTGTTTGTATGTATGTGCTCATTTATTTGTGGAAAGGTGTGCATATGTGTCATGGATTGGGTGTTAAAGTCAGAGAACAATTTGGAGTGCTGGTCCCTTCCCCTCAGCATGTTTGAGATGGGGTCTCTAGTTTGCTATCTCATGTAAATAGGCTTGCAGGATTTCTCTTGTCTGCCTTTTCTCTTGCCTTAAAAACACTGGATTATAGGCATGCACTCTTGAAACTGTAATTGTAATACACAAGTAAAGGGATGGTTGCAAAGTGAGCACTTCATGTGTTGAACCATTTTCACAGCCCTAAAGTTTATGAAACAGAGAATTTTGGAGTGAGTCTGTTTTGAGACAGTCTCACATTCTAACCTTGTCTGGCCTGGAATTCACTATGTAGTAGATGGGCTAGGCCTGGAACTTGAAGAGGTCCACCTGCCTCTGCCTCATGTGATGATACCTGGGTAAAAAGAAATTTTTCTTATGGATTTAGCACAGATATTAGTAGAAATAAGTTTGGGAAAGTGTAGTCTTGTGAGGGAGAGCCACACTTAATTGATAGAAAGCCATGTGACAGTGTGTGCCTTTCTAAGATCCATTTCAATGGGTTCTTAGGGAGTTTCTCTCTCTGTGTCTCTCTTCTCGGTGTCTTTCTGTCTCCTTCTCTTTGGAAACAAGATCATAGTTCTGTTCCTGAGGATGTTTGGGTGTGATTCTGTTTTAATGAGGTAAAAACATGGGTCAGAAGAGTTCTGCACTGTGCCTTACGCTACATGAGGTTCATAATTCTGCCCTGCAATCCTCAGACAATTGCTGCTCACATCTGGGAAAGGAGTAAGTCCTTATTCAAAAGGTTTTACATACTTTGGCCTTAAATATGGCTCATTTGTATTTGAGATATCACTTTAAAAAGGAAAATTTTCTATCTACACAGCAAATTTTATTAATTTTGTGTGACAGTTAATATTGATTTTTCAATTTGATAAGATCTAAAATCAGCCAAGGGAGACTCCTCCAGGCCCATATTTGAGGACTTATCTAGATCATGTTTTTCTCTGGGGTGTGGTTATGAGAGATTATCTTGTATAGGAAGTTCATTGAGATGAGAAATCTTTTGTCCCTTCCAGGAGTGATAGTACCATTTCATCCCATTGTCTTGTTACTGGATTATGTAATAAGAACCAACATTTACCATTCTCTGACTCCTGACTATGGATACAAGGTGATCAGGTTAATAGGAGAATTAACATACAATAGGTTGAAGGAATAGAAACTACCCTTGCTTGCTATCTGGCTAGAGCCCATTTATTTGGGAGTTTGCTGAGATTTTTCTACCTTGGTGTCTTGACTGCCAATCCAAGATTGAAGGGCTCATGGAGAGCTGATGACCATGTCGAGATTCAAAACACCTGCAGAAAGGGCCTGAGAGGACACTGCTTACAGCAGACACCCGAACCTGTGGTAGATTCTAGAACCATAGGATAAATAAGGAGACTTGCCAGTGTGGAATAGTATTGGCACTGAAGGAAAGTTGTGTGTACTAGGGATGGCAAAATCTAAAACACGGAGCTTCCCTAGTCCATGAGATCCCAGAATATCATTAATAGGCTCAGAATTTGCACAATGTGATACAGGAATCTGTTCAAAAAGGAAAGAACAGAAGTATTGCTTCCTAATTTGTTTTCCTTAAATGTGATTGATTATTTGCTATGCTCCTGTTCTTCCCTCTTTGAAAACAGTGGGATGTTATTTATTTTTTCACAAAATATACATTTAAGAGACTGTAGACTTTTTAAATGTTGGAATTTTTAAAGGCTATGGGATTTATGAATTTGAAAGTGTTTATGTTATGATTAACATGAGACTCTGGGGAACATGGATAGAAACCTTTTGTTTGATAGGGATGTATTATAAAATTATGAGTCAAATGAATATTTCCCCCCCAAGGTTACTTTGGGTCAGGTTATTTTATCCACTTAACAGAACAGAGACTACTCTACCACCCTGTTTGCTGCTCAAAATGAAAAGAATCCAGATTGACAATTCATGGACATCTACCAGACCTTTAACTTGAAATACATTTTTAATCGTGATCTATGAGACACAACTTTGAGTCTTTTTCTGTGTCACTAATGTATAATTCCTTAATGCTTTCATCCCTGCAACCATGTACATAAAAGCTCCAAAAAGTGGACAGAGTAGATTGTCTTCACATATATCAGCATACTGATTCAGACATAGTTTACAAGGAAGAAGTTGGAATGGAAATTCATACTTAGTTTATAAGGAAGAATGGAGTGGAAAGGAAAGTGATGGAATGAAGAGAAAAGAGGGAAAAGTGGTGTAATATCTTTTAAATAAAATGTATAGCAATATATTTTAAATAAAAAGTGGGGTAGAGAGATGGTTCAGCAATTAGTAATATTGGGGGTTTGTTACAGAAGACCAAAGTTCTATTCCCAGAACCCACATGGTAGCTAACCATTTGCTGTAACTCCAATCCTGGGCACCTCCTGTTTCTTGTTTTTTGTTTTTTTCTGGACTCTGTAGATACTGTTCACAGACACATGTAGGCAAAACTCTCACATAACTAAATTTAAAAACCAGTTAAAGCCGGGTGGTGGTGCCTCCCAGCACTCAGGAGGCAGAGCCAGGAGGATCTCTGTGAGTTCAAGACCAGCCCGGGCTACATCATGAGTTCCCAGAGAGGCACAAAGCTACACAGAGAAACCTTATCTTGAAAAAAAAAGTTAAAAACAGAAAAAAATAAAAAAATAAAATTCTCTTCAGTGGTTTCAAAGTCCCAAGACAGACAGCAGACAGAGATAGTTAGAATGAACTCCTTTTTGTCCTGAATGGAAGGAGCCGTGGTCTGGGAAAAACACAGAAACCTCACAAGATTACAATTCCCATATAGTTTTGTTTTACAAGGTCTGGTTACAGAGTGATCACAGCGGGGGGGACAGTTATGTCAACAGGTACATTTTTTCCTGAAACCTCAAGGGGGTAACAGGGCGGGAGTGGAGTTTACAAAAAGGTCACAGTGATCCTCCTGGAACACTTGCAACTATCCAGGTCCCAGTTGAGCACATCTCTTAACAGAAATCTCTTTACATTGTTACATTGTAGGGGTGGTTGAATAATGGCTGAGTCAGGTGGCCCTCAAAACTAGTTCTTTTAGTTTCTCATTTCCTGGTGCTTCAAGTTTCTCCTTTCCTGAGGCTTGGTGGTGTAAGCCTGAAGGGCTAGGGTCTTTCAGTTTCACAGGTACATATATCTTTGAGTTCAAACATCAAGATTAACAGATGTCATAGGCTCCAAAGCAATCTACTTTCATAGTGTCTTTTCTGCAATTTTCAGCTAAGACCTTGTGGTACACTCTCTGTGAGTTTGAGAACACTATGTTATATACAGTGAGTTCCAGGACAGCCAAGTTGATCACACAGAAAAACCCTGTCTTTAAAAACTAAAAAAAAAAATAATATTAATTATACTACTTAAGTAATTATAATAAACTAGGTCATGGGAGACCATGGGAAAAAAATCACTGAAGACCTTAGAGAGGCATGGCTTGCCCTCATCCTTCTTGGCCCCAAACACCTAGGTTTTTCTCTCTGTTGAAATACTTTCATCTGCATCTACTCCACAGAATTTGTCATCCTCAATGGAAGCATCTATGTTGTTTTAGTCAACCACCAAAGAGAAAGAGAATGTGTGGTCCTTAAGGCTTCTGAATAATCCCTGTGCTGAACCTCCATTTGAAATACCCAGCTGGCTCTGCTGTGTGTAGCAGGTTAATTCAATCACATTCCCATATCTATACTAAAGTCCTTCATGATGCTGATCTGAATGCATGGGAAGAGAAGCTTCAGTTTTTTCTGCCTCTGAGAGCCAATAGTGCTCTTTATCTTGGCTCTGCTATACAACAGGGAATGCGGTTTGTGATCCTTGGCATCCAGTCTCTGTGTGTGGTAGCAAGCATAGGGGGTTGTTGGTGTTTGGGAATCTGAAATATTATCAGGAAGATGAAATTGTAAAATAAAGTTTCCTGAGAGGATCCACATATAAGGGAAAGAGAGATGACATAGTCTCTGGTAAACATATAAATGGAGATGACATGTGTTGACTGTTGTTACAGAAATGCTTCATATGCTGGAGCCCTGAATGTTTAATTTCCCCCTTACTTTTGACATGGCTTTCTTTTTCTTTTTCTCAAGTGGCTGTGGAAGTAAACACTTTTGAACACATGTCACCTATATGTGTTTCCCCACTTTTCACAGTTCTCTCACTGTTTTAGATTTTCTAGATAAATTCTCTCAATTAATACATAATGTATATTTTTTTATATTACACACAAACATGGATACTCACTTCCTCCTTAGAATGTAATTGGGTCATTTAAATCAGTTAGGAAGGAGACATGTTATATGACCCTTCCAAGCAGGAATCAATTGCTCATTATATAAAAATCAAAGAAAGAGGCACAAAGAAACAGGAAGGAATGTATGCCCTGAAAAATTAATGTTTAAAGTGGAATTGCTATAAAAGACATACTGTGTCATATACTAAGATGAAGTATTTAAATGTGATACAAACTTCCAAATGGAATTTGTCAGTCATAAGGTGGTGGGGAATTATCCTAACAAGAGTCTTTTGTTGTTTTTACTTTTCTGTTTTTGACTAGATTTAAAGAATCTATTCCACTGTTTCTCTTTGTTAGCTACTCACCTCCTTGTCAACCTGCACTCCCCTTCAGTTGTGCTGACCCCTGCTACCAATCTCTCCCACAGGGGCTGAGGCTGATTTTCTTGCCCTGGCTGAGCAGAGTCACATTTGCCTTCATCACTTAGACTTCACTGTCTTCTCTTTAGCACTAGTGACAGCTCTGAGGAAATTTACAGAGGAATGTGAAAATTTAATCAGAATTAATGTAGAAACTGAAGTTTCTCTTCAGGTATCATCTTTACTCCCTGTGACACAGGAGGAATGTTCCAACATTCTGTACACGCACTCTAGCTGTTAAAGGCAGAGATGCTGAAGCAGGCCTAAGTTCTATGCCTTTACATTTGTGTTGCTTACTCATGCCTAAAATGAGTCCTTCATAGCTCAAAACTCATCCAAGTTGAACAACGTCCTTTATGAAGGCAAAACTTCTAATTCTTTCCTAAAGAGACCACCTACTAAGAGAAAAGCGGTCAAATGAATGAGCCTATGGGGGCAATTCAGTGGGAAGCCCACATACTCAAAAAGAAGTAAGCCATGCCTTTCACTGGCCCTTTCATTTGATAGGTTGTGGAAATCTATCCACAAAGAAAGAGGAAGTGCCACTCATGTAGGTCACGTCCCCTCAAATTGTGTTTTATACAAGTACATACATGTAGATAAGAATATGTATAGGGTTGGGAGGGGCAGGAAAAGGGAAGAGGGGAATCTTTGATTGGTATGTAAAATGAAAAAAATTCCTAATTATAACCAATATTTCTATTGTGCTAGATTTATATTTGTGCCTAGAATCATTATTCTTCCACATAGTTTCTAAACTCTCCTACTCTCCCATCACCCATAAGATATGTAAAAATTACAAACCTTAAAAATATACTATGCTATCACTAAGTATTTGTTGATGAAATGATTGGTTTCAACATCTTTATCTTTCTGAGAAGTACCGTGCTCCAAACTGTTTCTGGGAAAGAAGCGGTTGAAAACAGCAGTTCACATCTGAAAATACAGATTGTTTTCATTATGAAACCAGATTGCAGTCTCCTGAAGGGTTTAGTAATGCTAGATGTTCACTCAATTCTGGATATGATTGTCGAGCATAGCTTACTTCTTTAAAAGAATATATCAAATCAGGTTATGTTAGAATAGTAACAATAGTTATCTGAAAGCCTGAGATTCTGGTAAGTTGAGGCTGGGCACCTCAGCAGATAGAGTAGTCCCACAGTGGCTGTCTCACATCGGAGAGACCCACAACCCAGTGGTTGCTTAGAGCATGAATCTGTCTACCTGAGCAGTCTGAATGTGGTACTAGAACTTTAGAAGTTTCCTGGAGAGGTGATAGTCTCTAGTCAATGGACAGATACTGCAAAGATGTTTCTGGTATCAGCAGAGCAATCCTCTGCAGCAGCAGCAGGTTAAATCAATTCATCAGCAAGAGGAACGGCCAGGCAGGCACAAGGTTAACAGCCTGCATCCTACTCTGCCCTTTTTAATCTAGGCTGCTAACAGAAGGTTTCACCCACACTTATGGGGTGGGTTCTTTCCACATAAATTAAGGCAACGAGGTCAAGTTTTTAGTTCGGTTCCCTACTGAGGCAATTCTAATTTGTGGCAAATTGACATTAAAACCAATCTTCATATTCCACCATTGCTCACTGGCCACCTTAAAATCCATATGCTTATGCAGACATAAACATACACACATCACAGCAAGGAAACAAAAAAAAGGAAGAAAAAAAGGATATATTTAGAAAATGATATTCAAATTAAATTGTAAATACAATATAATCTTTTATCCCTCAAGCCTCATATTTAGTTCACAGTATAATACAATCCTCTTTTAGATGTCCTATATTCTAATATCCTAAAAATCCAAATTCAAATCCTTTAAAAGTCTCATATGAAGTATCAGGGACTAAGGGGGTCCAGCCCCTCGATGGTCCCCTCCCAGGGTTTGGGAAGAATCTAACCAGCTGATAATTAATCTTTGATGAAAAGAAATGAATCTATGTACATGAAACTCCTTAGTCCATACACTTTATTATTCTGGGTCAGTTCTCTCTCTACACAGCTTATATTCTGCTCTCATTTTAGCTCCTTTCTTGCCTGATTTCTCTCTACATTTATGCTGTCCCCTCTAGGTTCTATCTTCATCTTAGTTCTTCATCTTAGTTCTGTTCCTTGTAGGTTCTCATTCATCTGGTTCTTTCCCATACCATCTCCTCTCCCATCTCATCTTCTCTCATCTGTTTCTTCCTCATCTTGTTCTTTCCCATCTGGCTCTTCCATCTCGTTCCTCTAGTACTCTCTTCTAGCCCTTCAATCTAGTTCTTCCCCATCTCAGTTTGTTCCTCTCAAGCTCTTACCCATCTAGTTCTTCCATTCTCTTTTCTCTTCTCCATCCCCCTGTGCCCTGGAAGTCCCAGTAAATATACACTTACAAGCAGTAATCCCTTGGCAGAGCAAAGCTAGCCTTCCAGGGTCAAATGGAGGGATGAGAAGAATCACTTAGAGAGGCAGTAATACTTAATTATCATTTGCAACCCAAAAGGGAACTGACTAATGGGGACATGAATTAACTAAAGGCTAAATTCAGGTAATATTTAAGAAGAGAAATTTTATGTGCTCCACTATAGTCTTAAACGTGATTGGTGGAAAATGTTAAGACTCTAAGTTACTAGGTCAATGGGAGAAAATAAAACTGTCTTCTTTTTTCCTGTGGTTCTTATCTATTCAAGTTACCTGCCGTGTTTTTCTGGAGGGTAAGGGAAAGTGTGCTCGGTCACTAGGCAACCTGTGTACAGCTAGATGCCTCTGGTGACAGTAAAAGGGAGATAGGTAGGATTTGGGAAAGGAGGTAGTTAAGCTTAATTGGCACATCTGCCATGCCTTCTCAAACAGGTAGTCTGGACACTTAAGTCTGTTCTTAGAGAATACAGAGGTATCTCTTATAAGGTACTTTCCTCCATCTGGGGATGGACCTGGCCAGATGCTGCCAATTACGATAATTACAGGGAGGCTTGAGCTAGGGTTCTGGCTGTGCATAGCTGTCAGCACAGAAGGTTATCTAAATATTCCTTTAGTAGAGGGGAAATGGTGCCCACAAATGATAGAAAATCTACAATAGCACACAAGAAACTCATAGCAGAAAACAACTGATAATCAAAAGCCAAATATCACCAAGGCTTCTGAGCCTAAGCTTGACCTCTGGAAGGCCTTTGGTTTCTTGCAGGTGTTAACTTCGTCATAATCAGGTGAAATCCTACTTTGTATATTTTTGTGGCTTGCAGCAATAAAGAAACTGTGTACATACATCTAGCACATTATGTTAATAGTGTCTATTATAATTCCAATCCTGAAAAAATAAATGCCATAGCATATAGGCAATCAAACCAAGCTAAAAAGACATCCAGCAGAAAAAACTCAAAACCTGGTGTTTTATGAAGTCAGAAATAGACTGTCTAGCAAATTTCTTTGGAGAATAATTGTTTTAGTGTCTCATAACTTATCTTTGATAATATGGGTTCATAACATTTGACTGATAATAGTATCTCATTCAATATCGAATTAAATTATAAATAGAAATAAGAAAACAATAAAGTCTCTTTAATGTAGGCATACTTATTTTATTAACAAATAGAAAAAGACCATTTATGTTGAATATAATAATTTTATATTTTTTAAAGCTGAAGGGCACTCTCTAGGGCCAGTCTCAGATTCATGATCCTCCTGCCTCAGCTTCCCAAGTTGCTAGGTTTAGAAACATGCACCACTATTCCCTGATAAAATGTATTTCTCAAACTGGGAGGTGAGATCTATGTATTTGCTTGTATAAGGCATATGAAATTGGAGTTTATATAGCTACTGCCAGGTTACTCTCTCTAGAAGCATCTGCAGAGCTCAAAATGTAACATAGTTCTATTTTCCAGTTTCCTGTCTCAAACCTTGCACTTGTGTCTTTCACACGGTCCTACTGATCTTGAGTGGAAGTTGGCAAGAACAAAGCTCTGGATGAGATACTTTGATGAAGGTGGAACTTTCTGCCTCCTTTCAACATTATCCCCAGACCCAAAATATTTCTCTATCTTGCCAACTGATTCAACAACACTTGCATTCCCCAAAGTGACCCTGATGGAAGACAGAGGAGGCACAACTTGAGAAGCCCCACAGTGACACTAAAACAAAATCTGTTTCCCTGGACACAAACTGTTTTCCTCCTTTCCCTTCTGCATGACAGCTCTCATCTTAAAGATCATGAAATCACTCAAACTTATGCTTTTGTCATTTCTCAGCCATGAGCCACTAAGTCATTTCACATGCCGAAAATTTACCAAATCACTTGGAGAGGTGAATGATAAGAGCACAGTCCGACTGATGCAAGCTCCCTGTCCATGCTGAGTCACAGGAACGCCAAGCTGATGACCTGATACAATGTCAACATTGTTAGATACCACTTCCTCACTGGGACTAAACACAGCCAGTTCTGCGGAATAGAAGTCAACTCTAATCTAGCCATCTGTGGAATTGACTTGACTAGGGTCCCTGTCACATACAAGCAGCTGTGTGATTTTGTGAAAGTGACTCTCTGGTTGTCATTTTAATTTTCTCCTGTTTCCAATAAAGCAGCCCTATCTGGTGGCCTCCCAGATGGCCAAATGGGTCTTCTGCTCCAGGTAAGAGGATGTGAGGCTAGGTCAGATAAGATGAGGCAAGGTGAGACAGAACAAGAACTGTGGGATGGTAGGTGTGCAGCTCTGGCCACAAGGCCTCCCTCTGTAACTTATGAGCAGACCATGGAGGCCTGAGCACCCACTTGTCCTGTGCTGAGCTGGAAGCCTGCGATGTGCAGACCCCCAGTGTTGAGAGGCTCCACAACCTTTGTCTCTTGAGACACTGCAGACCATTCCCACGAAAGCCACATCCCACCAGTAAAGGCCAGCCTCCAAATAGAGCCACATGCAACGCATCCAATCATAAATGGCATGTGAGGCTTAAGCCCACCCCTGAAGCACTCTGGCCCAATGAGCATCCGGACAGAGACTCTAAACCTCCCCCATTCCACCTTGTTCTTCCGGCCTGGTGCATTGAGCATGCTCAGACTTGAGGAGGTGAAGGAACTGCTGAGGAGCTGCTGAACCGTTGTGGAGGAGGTCTGTGGAGTTCAGTCTGGTGAAGGCCGTCCCAGGCCAGGGTGGCCAGGCTCAGGGTCTCTGAGGGGTGGACCACACGGGTGGGAGACCACCATCTCCTCAGAGTCTGGACTTCCTCACAGCCCCGGTTCTGGTGAGGCTGAGGTGAAGGCAAAGGCCTTCTTGGCAGCAGTCTCCTCTTAGGCCAGGTCTAGTGAGGGCTGGGGCAGTCTTCTCAGAGCCTGGAGACTCCTCACAGCCCAGTTCTCCTGAGGCCGCGATGCCTGCTGTGAAGATCCAGGATGGCAGGATGCAGTTCTGAAAGAATGATTATAGGCTTTCATCCAAATTGCTATAGGATTAACCTTTTCTGTATTTCTTTACTGCATCTTATTGCCTGTGGGATCTGCGATATCCCTTTTCTCATTCCTTATGTGAGTAACTTTAGTATTCTTTCATTTTTCTTCGCTAGTGTGCCTAGAGATTTATCAGTGTTATGTAGATAGGTATCTTTCTCTTACTTCTTGTCATATTTATTTTCAATTTATTGAATTTTAAAAATTGATTAGGGGCTTCTTACTTTCTTTTTAGTATTTATATAAAATTTATGTCACAGATTATAAATTACTTAAGTCAGGTGTTAAGTATTTCATACCTATAATCAAAGCCCTTGGGAAACAGGATTCCATTAGTTGGAGAACAGACTGGGCTCCACACAGAGCTCTACACTGTGGCTATGCTACAGAGAGAAATCACAAAATCCAAATGTATTCACATTCATATAAAATCATTTAATGTTTTAGTTTTTTTCTAATTATGGTTTAGCTTTATTCCATAAATTGTGTTATCTTTTATTTCCACTTCGATACTTTTACTCTTACTATGACTTTCTCTTTTAATCTATTGATTATTTTAAGAATGAAATGTTTAATTTTCATTTATTGGGGATTATTAAGATACTATTCTGTTATTAACTTATATTTTAATTTCCCTGTAGTCACATTGCACACATCACTTTATATCGGGTCTTTTATGTTTATTTAAACCTGTTTAGTATCTTGTAACACGGAGTGTGTTGAAAAGTGACTTGTGTGTTCTGGAAATGTTGTCTTAAGCTGTCGTTTGAGGAGGTGTTCTGTAAATATCTGTTAGGTGAAATTGATTGACAGCAGTGTTCATGTTCTCCTTGCCTGCTTCTTTCTTATTTTCTCTTTTTATAGTACAAGAACTTAATTATAATTTTAATTTTTTCTTATTACCCAATCTTATCCTGTGGATATATCAAGAGTAAAATGGAATTTTCTGTTCTAAATGCATCATCTTTAACCCTTTTTAGATAGGAACTTTTGTTCCTATGTCAAAATTGCCCTGAATTACTCCATATGTTCATATTTTTTAAAAGTCAAAAACCTCATTCATTTGAATTCTTATTGTTTAGTTCATATTAACAAATGGTAGAAAGTGAAATTTTATTTTTTTTAACCTATGCATTTTTTTTTATTGATTCTTTGGGAATTTCATACCATGTACCCCAATCCCACCCATCTCCCAGTCCCTCCATATCTGCCTCTCACTCTTTTAGAGTCCCCCCACAAAGGAAAGAAAAGGGGAATATAAATGAGACAAAATAAACAATAATTAAAAAGAAGAAAAAGTAAAGCACTTCACTCCCCCGACCCCCATCTTTCCCACCTCTCCATCATCTCTCCATCATCTTAGTGGCATTAGGAGCTGCTGTGTATCATTCAGGTCTAGCATTGATGGTGTACTGAAGCCACGGGCCTTGAACCTGACCAACATCGCTTTACACATGAACATTTGCAAGTAAAGGCATTGGACTTTCCCTCCTTTTGTTCTGTCAACTCCCATCTCCAACTTTAATTGTGGATTTTTCAGTTTCCATCCACTTTCTCAACCAGGTTGGAGGATTCGTAGTTAAATTCTTTTTAAGTAGAGTGTTCTGTCTGCCTGGAAAATTGATCCCTTTTCACCACACATATGTATATTATAATATTTGTGTTATTCATAATAGAAACTTTCCCTAGTAAAATTTATTGTTCAGCAGTTTACTTTGGTAGTAACATGGGTACTAGGACATGTTAAAGAACTCTGCTTTTTCCTGCCTCCTTACTCTGATACTCTGCCCATACATTTGTTTTCTATTCATCATAGAGTGAAATCCTTTGTGCACGTTTATCTAGTCTGGCAATTTCTCCCATCTAGACTTGTATGTTTAATGCAATTACATGGTTAGTTTGAGTCTTCTATCTTGATAGTTTTAACTTCATGGGTTCTGTCCAAAATGTCTTTCTGTGTCTGCTTTTGGGTTTTTATTCTATTTATCCCCTCACCTAGTTTGTTATTCAGACGTCTTTTTAAAAAAATTAATAGCTATTTTTCAGGCACTGAAGGCCCATGGGCTACTAAACTCAGAGCTCTTTCCTTGGTGACTTATGTTAGAAGCTGCCAGACCTTTGGAGCTCATCCATTGTGTGTTGTGTCAGCCAGATCAAATAGTAGTTTATAGTTTACAGATTATTGATGCCAAAATTTCTGTCTTTTGTTATGGTGGACTTCAAAGCTTTTGTAATCCTTCTTAATTAAATAAACATGATGTATGACAATATGGTGATGGAATTTAAGCACACTGTAACTTTCATTGACTAGAAGTAATGAAATGCCAAGAAAGCCCTTATAATATTTAAATTTTTTTTACCCTTTTCAATCCTCTGCATCTTCACTTGAAAGGTGGAAGGGCAGGGATATGCATTACTTTTTTTTTTTGAAACAGTGTTTCTTTGTGTAGCTTTGAGTCTTCCCTGGATCTCGCTCTGTAGACCAGACTGGCCTCCAACTCACAGAGATCCACCTGCCTCTGCCTCCCAAGTGCTGGGATTAAAGGCTTGCGCCACCACTGCCCGGCAAATTCTTTTTTTATTTTTTTTGAGACAGGGTTTCTCTGTGTGGTCCTGGCTGTCCTAAAACTCAGTTTGTAGACCAGGCTGGCCTTGAACTCACAGAGATCCGCCTGGCTCTGCCTCCCGAGTGCTGGCACTAAAGGCATGCACCACCACTGCCAAGCTATTATGTTTAATTTTTATGCAGATTTATTTGCATCAACTTTATACAACTCAGATTTCTTACATGGTCCAATAATTTTATATACTGGTGTAAATCTTTTAGGATTCTGGGTTCCAGAATGACCTTATAGTACTTATAATTTATTAATTACACTCCTTTATTCTTACAACTGAGAGTGTGAGAATGAACTGACATCATGTACAGCATCCATGCAACCCTCTCTGCCTCTCTGGTTCCAGAAAACTCAATAGGGAAATTTGGAGAGAATACTTTTAAAATTCCACATATGTGTTTATAGGGGGAGGTATGTGCATAGGAGAGCAGTTCCCACAGAGATAAGGAGAGGCTCCAGATTTCCTGGAACTAGGGACATTGGTGTTTGATTATGAATCACTGTGATGGCTGATGGAAACTGAACTCAGGTTCTTTGAAAGAGTACAGTGTGTGTTTTTCTGTGAGGCCAACTCTAGCCCCATCATTCAAACATTTTAAGAGATGTTTAGAGGATAGTAAAAATGTAGTCATTTTGTTTAGTTTTATTAAAATCTATAAGCCCTTATGCATATAAGTAATTCTTTTTTGTTTTGTTACTTCTAAAATTAATCTTGTTATTCTGTACATATTAATTATACAAAGTCACTAATTTGCTCACATACATCCTCTCACTACCCTGTTATACTCCCTCCATCTAAAATATGTGCCCTCATGCTTCCTCAAAAATTTTCCTCCTACTTTGATATTTTTTCTAGATCCATATGGGATATTTGTATTTTGGAGAACTGTCTATTTTTTTAATTTTGATGATACATAGTTGCAGCATTTTTCTTGATAATTATATAATTAATTTTTTCTATAGGTTTTCTTTCTTTATTGAATTATCTTGCATTATTTATGTATATCATACTTTGTTTATCCTTTAGTATATTGGTGGTCTTCTAAGCTCATTCCAAAAATCATCTGTGTTGTAGATAGCACAATGATAAAAATTACACACAAACTCACATACACACATATACATGATTCAGTATAGTGAGTGCACTTTTAGAAGTAGGCACACCCAGGAGTGACTCAGCTGGTATGTCTATGTTAAATTTTCATTCATAGCCATCATTATAGCATCCACAGTACCCAGCATGTTTTATTTTACAATAAACACAGCATATATGCTCTTTTTTACACTTCCTGTGCAGCATTAAAAAATTAGATTTGGTAAAAATTGTAATCATTAAAAAGACACTTAAAGCTGGAATTATGGGGCAATCTAAATATTACTCATCACCAAAGGATCATTTGTCCTCTTCTGTATTTACGTTGTTTATATTTTACTAGTGTGAGAATGGGTTTGGGGGCCCAAGAAAATGGCCACCTAATCTGTAGTGTTTGAGCCAGGCTGTAAGTCCTGCTGCAAATTTATTTTAATGCAAGTGATTGCCATGCCTTCCTTACTCTGAGTGGTCAGAGCTTGACCTCATATTACTGCATGGCTGGTTCCCTCCAAGTGGTCCACTTGGTAAGCAGAATGCACTTGTGAGTACCTAGTATAACTTTGCACACATATTTGTATCTCACATATATGTTGGCATTTGAGATACTGTCTCAGATATGGTCATTATGAAAAATTGTTTTCAGCATGCAGAAAATGAAACTCTGCTCTTTATCTTCTACCGTACACAAGCTCTGCACCAAATGCATCATAGATGTCAAAATAAGACCTGATACCCTGAAATTGTCAAAGGTCACAGTAGAGACAATAGTCCCACTTCCAAGAACAGGTAAGGGATTTCTGAGTAGGACTCTCATCCAATAGTAAATGAGACCAAAAATCCACAAATAGGATCTTATGAAATTATGAGTTTTTATTTTAGCATAAGAAAATATAATTGAAGTGGTGGCCCACAGAATATGAGAAAATCACTGGTGCAATAGTGACATGGGAGTCACTGTTTAATTAACTTCCTTCTGATCTCGTGAGGCCTGCACTATAGGAAGGAATTAATACCTAGTACTGTGTACCTGGTCAAAAGTCACTGGCTTCACAGATCATAACCCTTAAGATGATGCTACTATTGTTACTTTGTGTAGTAGCAACTGCTTTGTAAATATTTCTGTTTCTACATCTAGATCTCTTCAGCTCTCAGTCTTGGTCAGAGGTCCTTCTTTCGGTAGCAGGCATCAGTGAATGCACAGCCTCATAACATTAGAATGTTGAAGTGACCATGAATGCTCATTGCTAAATGGGACCTGTAGATTAACCACTTCTGTTAGACATAGGAAACATCATGGAAATGGGCCCCGAGTGTCCTGACTGAGCGTGAGGGGAAATGCTGTGACATGCTGTCTTTTGGACATGACATAAGCCATAGCTCACTCACAAGAACTGTGATCACCTGCAGCTTCAGGTGACCATGTTCAGGACTGACTGTGAACATACCAATCTGTCCTGAACCAGACAGCTGGAAGAGGCAGTCGGCTGGTGGAAGACAAAGCTTACTAAGCCTTTGTCTCAGTACAGAAAATAAAAAGGAAGCCAGAAGTTGGCTATTTGTATTACTTATCAGTTCCCCTTTATCTGTCTGCCTCCCAGAGAAGACTGTGTAATTCCTATTCCCTCAAATGAATGCATTTATTGAGGTTAATACAGGAGAATAGGTATGGAAATAATTATAAGAATATGAATATCTGTAATGTGTGGCATCACAAAGTCTCATATTAGAATGGGTGACTCATGAAGAGTAGAATTCTGAATGTGTCTGCATGACTTGTTTGCAGCTGAATGAGACAGAGGGTCTCATTTCTTCAGTTCTCCTTAGTTACCACCTATTTAACCTTGGGAGTGGAAGGGCCTTGTTAATCCTGTAAGTTTCAGCTTTCCCAGCCATAGTTTAATTGCTGGGTATTATGAACTTCATAGAACTTTCTGAGACTTAAGGAAATAGCCCTACCCAGGGAAGAGCACACTACTTGGATACTCAATATCAAATGGTCAGTCGTGAAAACATATATTCTAGCTATACAAAATGATTGGTTTACATTTAAGAATATATAACTACATGCATACACACACACACACACACACACACACACACACACACACATACACACACACAAGCTTATAACAGCAATTAATGAAAAGGCAGGTCATAAATTAGAAAGAGAGCAAGGAAGAGTATAGGGAAGGTTTAGAAGGATGAATGAAAAGAGAAAATAATGTGATTATGATCTCAAAAATAACAGTAAAGAATATCATGTCATAATAAGAAAAATTATTATACAACACTTCATCCTTTCCTTAAACTGTTAATTGTTTCCACAAGATCACTTTCTTCCATTGGGCTCTGCAAAGGCTGGAGAGCCACACACAGGTCCTGAAGTCCCTGATGAAGCAACCATTTAATTTTCATCTCTTCTGTAAACACAGCTCCATCATGCCCAGTGAATTGGCCATAATGTACTGCTTCTCTCATACATATATTTTTCTTTCTTTTTTTCATTAAGAATTTTTTTCATTTTATATAACAAGCACAGATACCCCTCTCTTCCCTCCTCCTGCTTTTCCAGCATTTCCCCCTTCAACCCACCCCGTACTCCCTCCTCCAACAAGGTAAGGCCTCTCATGGGGAGTCAGCAGAGACTGGTCCATTCAGTAGAGGCAGGTCCAAGCCCCTCCCTCTGCATCAAGGCTGTGCAAGGTGTACCACCATAGGTAGTGAGCTCCAAAAACCAGCCCATGCACCAGGGATGGATCCTGATACTACTGCCAGAGGGCTCCTTAAGCAGATCAAGCTAAACAACTGTCTTGATTATGCAGAGGGCCTAGTCCAGTCCCACAGAGGCTCCATAGCTGTTGGTCTAAAGTTCATGAGTTCCCTGTAGTTTGATTTGGTTGCTTTGTAGGTTTCCCCATCATGATCTTGATGCCTCCTTGCTCACAGAATCCTCTTCTCTCTCTTTGACCGGACTCCCAGAGTTTAGCCTGGTGTTCTGCAGTGGATCTCTGGATCTGCTTCCATCAGTTACTGGATGAAGGCTCTATGATGACAGGGTATTCACCAATCTGATTACTGGACTAAGACAGTTCAGACACTCTCTCCACTATTGCTAGTCATCTAAGCTTAGGTCATCCTGATGGAGTCCTGGGAACTTCCCTAGCACCCATTTATACCCTATCCCCATGATTTCTCCCTCTATCATGGTATCTCATTGCTCTTCCACTATGTCCCTGTTCCAGATCGACCATCCTGTTCCCTTATTTTCTCATCCCCAACCCCCTACCCTCCATCACCCCCCTCCTCCCCAGTTTACTCATGGAGATCTCATCTATTTCCCCTCCCAGGGTGATCCATGTGTCCCTCTTAGGGTCTACCTTGTTACCTAGCTTCTCTGGAGCTGTGGGTTGTAGTCTGGTTATCCTTTGGTTTACATCTAGTATCCACTTATGAGTGAGTACATAACATGTTTGTCCTTCTGAGTCTGGGTTACGTCACTCAGGATGACATTTTCTAGTTTTATCCATTTGCCTGAAAACTTCATGATGTCATTGTTTGTTACTGTTGCATATTATTCCATTGTGTATATGTACCACATTTTCTCTTCAGTTGAGGTTCTTCTAGGTTGTTTCCAGGTTCTTGCTATTACAAATAATGCTGCTGTGAACATACTTGAGCATGTATCCTTGTAGTATGACTGAGCATTCCTTGGGTGTATGCCCAAGAGTGGTATAGCTGGTTCTTGAGATAGATTGATTCCCAATTTTCTGAGAAACCTCCATACTGATTTCCAAAGTGGCTGTACAAGTTTGCATTCCCACCAACATTCGAAGAGTGTTGCCCTTGCTCCGCATTCTCTCCAGCATAAGCTTATATCAGTGTTTTTAGCTTAGCCATTCTGACAGGTATAAGATGATATCTCAGGGTTAATTTGATTTGTATTTTCATGATGGCTAAGGATGGTGAACATTTCCTTAATAGTCTTTTGGCCACTTGAGATTCTTCTGTTGAGAATTCTGTTTAGATCTGCACCACATTTTTATTTTGATTGTTCAGTATTTTGATGTCTAGTTTCCTGGGTTCTTTACATATTTTTTAGATCATCCCTCTGTCAGATGTGGGGTTGGTGAAGATTTTTTCCCATTCTGTAGGGTCTCATTTTGTCTTATTTACCTTGTCCTTTGCCTTACAGAAGCATCTCAGTTTCAGGAGGTCCCATTTATTAATTGTTGCTCTCAGTGTCTGTGCTACTGGTGTTAGATTTAGGAAGTGGTTTCCTGTGCTAATGCATTCCAGGCTACTTCTACTTTCTCTTCTATTAGGTTCAATGTAACTGGATTCATGTTGAAGTCTTTGATCCACTTGGACTTGCATTTTGTGCAAGGTGACAGATATAGATCTATTTGCAGCCTTCTACATATTGACATCCAGTTATGCCGGCACGATTTCTTTTTTTCCATTGTATAGGTTTGGCTTCTTTGTCAAAAATCAGGTGTTCTTGGTATGCAGATCAATGTCAGGGTCTTCAATTCAATTGATTGGTCCACATGTCAGTTTTATGCCAATACTAAGTTGTTTTTATTACTGTAGCTCTATAGCAAAACTTGAGGTCAGGGATGGCGTTGCCTCCAGTGGTTGCTTTATTGTACAGGATTGTTTAAGCTATTCTGGGTTATTTGTTTTTCTATATGAAGTTGAGTATTGTTCTTTCCAGGTCTGTGAAGAATTGTTTTGGGATTTTGATGGGGAACACATTGAATCTGTAGTTTGCTTTTGGTAAGATTGCCATTTTACTATGTTAATATTACCTATCCATGAGCATGGGAGATTTGTCCATTTTGTGATATCTTCTTCATTTTCTTTCTACAGATACTTAAAATTCTTATCATACAGCTCTTTCACTTGCTTAGTTAGAGTTACCCCAAGGTGTTTTATATTATTTGTGGCTATTGTAAAGGTGATGTTTTTCTGATTTCTTTTTCAGCCCATTTATCATTTGTATATAGGAGAGCTACTGTTTTTTTTTGTTTTTTTTGTTTTTTTTTTTGTTATCTTGTATCCTGCCACATTACTGAAGGGGTTTATCAGCTGCAGGCATTCCCTGATACAGTTTTGGGGGTTACTTATGTAGACTATCATATCATCTGGAAATAGAAAAAGTTTGACTTCTTTCTTTCTAATTTGTATCCCCTTGCTCTCCTTTTGTTGTCTTTTTGCTCTAGCTAGGACTTTGAGTACATATTGAATAAATAAGGGGAGAGTGGACAGCCTTGTCTTGTCCTTGATTTCAGTGGAATCACTTAGAGTTTCTCTTCATTTAATTATATGTTGGCTGTTGGCTTGTTGTAAACTGCCTCTATTAGTTTTAAGTATGTTCCTTGTATTTCTGATCTCTCCAAGACCTTTATCATGAAGGGGTGTTACTTTTGAGACTTGATTGTTCCTAAAAATATCAGTTGAAATCAAGATTTGGAGTTTTATCAGGCTACAACAGCGTGCAGTATAACACCATTTGTATTATGCTATGTTCATATTCATTGGTTACCCAGATGAGAGCTTGGATCATATGGTGAGTAGCACATCCTGGCACGCATGTGTTGAGGATGGTATGTCTTGTAAATGAAATGTATGTGTTCCACACAGTGGTACTCAGGATATCAACTTATATCTGTATATGAAGTTTGAGTGTCTAAGATTTTCAACAAACATTCTTCAGTGTGTCTCTTTTGAGGCCTTGATTGACTATAAAATATCAAGGTCTGGGATCAGAGTTCCCTCTAACTACCAAATATGTTAATGATGTCCATTTGCTTTCATCTGTAATGGAACCATTGGCTCTATTGGGAACATGGTATTTCTGGCTCCCATTTGATTAGGGCGTTGGATGAAGAAGAAAATACTCTGCTCACACATCCTTCAAGTTCAGGGCTTTTGGGCTTAGTTCTTGCTCAGTAGGCTGCAGGTCTCCACTGATAGCAGTTTATGGTCAGGCATGTTTCTCTTCTTGCATTGCCTGGACTCCTTTCACACAGGTCTTGGTTTTTGGCTACTTGATCAGTGTTTGTTCTAGGAAGAGTTCTCCATTGTGATTGGATCAGGCTCCATTTAAATTATTTCTTCAAACTGGACTTCCTAGGGTCAACATTAAGTCTTGCCACATATCTCTCATTGGGTTGGCAGGAGCTCCCTTGACTTTAGGGTTTGTGGTTTCTCTTCATCAAGGTCTGTGGTTGGCTTGTAACATTTGATTTTGCCTAGTTTTTTCTATGAGCTTTGTATGAGTTCTGAATTCTTCCCAGTCAATATTTGCCCCAGACCTCCTTCTTCATTTGGTCCTTGGTGTTTTCAGAATAAGGATTAGACCTGGGCATAGATGTTTTCCTGGTTTTCTCTGGGTGTTCTTCCTTTAAGGGGATGGCCCAGTCCCACTTCTCTTCTTTATTAGGGCCCAGACATATTCATAGTGAGGACTGGACTCAGGCCCACTAATTTTCTTGGTTTTGGCCTGGTCTTTTTCAGCCTTAAGCTTATGAAGTGGCCCACATCTCTTCTTGCTTAGGCCCATACTTCATCAGGGTAAGGATTATAGACAGTTTTTTTTTTCTTGGCCTCTTTCATTTAAGAGAATGTCCCAGGTCTTCTTCTCTCCTTGTTTTTTCTCAGGCTTTTGTCAGGGTTAGTGTTAGACCCCTGTGTTCCCTTTTCCTGCTTTGTCCCGGCCTCTTTCATTTGAGGGATTGGTCTGGGCCCATGTCCTTTCTTAGTTTGGCCCAGTCTTCTTCAGGGTCAGAGTTATGCTGAAGCCAACTTCTCATCTTGGAGAGGGCCCTGGCTTCAGTCCAGGTAAATTTGAGGCATGGATATTCTCCTTTTCTTTCTTCCAGCCAAGTCTTTTTCTTCTGAGGGATATGGTAGTACTCATTTCCTTTTTGGTTGGGGCCAGCCTCCTTGAGGGTCAAGGTTAGGCATGGCCATTCTTTTCTTTTCTTTTTGTTGCATTTCATTGTGTTACTTTTCCTTCGCCTTTGGCCTTGGCTCTTCCATTTAATGGACTGGCCCAGGGATACCTCTGTTTTTCCTCTGGGTCAGAGCTTATTCAGCTTCAGGTTTTGGTGCATGCCTCTTTTAGGTCAGGGTTTGGAAATTTTATTCTTAGGGTTGGTCTCTGGCTTTTCTGGTTGAGGGAAAGACTTTGTTAATTTAGGCTTTATTCCTGGTCTTCATCAGGTTCATCCTCAGGCCTTGGAATACTTTTGTCTTGACATCTTGGTTAATGTTGAATCCTGGTCTACTTTCACTTTAGGTACTTAGCATGGGCTTTTTCAGGGACGATGTTGGCATGAGCTATTTTCAGGGTATGGCTCTATCCAGGCAGTTTTTGTGTTAGAGTTAAGCCTGTTTACATTGATATTCTGGGACTGTGTAGTACCTGTTTCTCTTTAGGTTTGAAGCAGTGGATACATTTGAGTCCAGGTTTGTCTGAAGCTACTTTGTAATTTTTAATTAGCCTTGGATTATGCTCAGCCTTTCTGAAAAAATTAACATGTGGATATTGATAGAGGACAGTATTTACAGCCCTTCTCTTATATCTCATGTATATTCTGAGGAACATTGGCTCTTTCCAAGGGAAGTTGGCACAGACACCAACACACACAGCACAGACTCCAGATGAAATAAACTACATATTACACAAACAGAAAGGTGAAGTAGGGAGGAGACAGTGGTGCTTGGGAGAGTCCTTGCTGCTGCATTGGTGACTGTGGTCATGGTAAAGAGGCACCCTGAGCTCATGTGGAAAATTGTTGCTTCTCAGTAAAGATAACAAACTAGAGTCCCAACAAGGTCCCTGCTGCATTTCCTTTCTTCTGTGATCTACTCCCATGAAGGCATATCACAGGCAGTTAATATAACAGCAGAGGATGGTCCTCCATTGATCTAGTGGCTTCCTTGTTAGGCACATGAGGGTTGTGCAGATCTTCATGGGACCTCTTATGCAGTGTGGGAATGGTGTCCCCTCCTGTATGTCATTCATGGCATGCACTATGAGGCTGTTCCTTTGGTCCTTGCTATGGAAACACTTCTCAAAATGTCATTTGTCTGGCTGTAATTAATGAAATGTGTTCATATTTGATCCTGAAGTGCAGCAATTATATAAATTTAAAGGTGAACCTATGTATATCTTGTTCTGTTCATGTAATTTTGCATCATCTTTTCAGTAATTTTTGTTTTAAAAGTATCTAGAGATTGAAATATACAAGGTACTTCATTTACCTGGAATATTTTTTCACTAAGTCTTTGAAACATTAGTCTTTTTTTTTTTTTTTTCTGAGACAGGGTTTCTCTGTGTAGCGTTGCGCCTTTCCTTGAACTCACTTGGTAGTCCAGGCTGGCCTCGAGCTCACAGAGATCCACCTACCTCTGCCTCCCGAGTGCTGGGATTGAATGCGTGTGCCACCACCGCCTGGCTGAGACATTCGTATTCTAAAACATGCTATTTAACTTCTGAAGTGCCTTGGAAATTTTGACTTTTGTAAGAATGTTATATTGGGATAAGTATGTAATTATTGCTGTACCTGGTTAAATGCTGAAACCTGAACTGTCCACAGGGGCCTGCACAGCACAAATGACCAATAGCCTTAGACCAGGGAAGTGCACGGGGCACAAAGGACAGACTCTCAAAGGCACAATGCCAAGAAGAAACATGGCATTTCAATGACTCACCCTGGAATCTTCCTTGGTGCTTTTTCACTGGTTATTTCCAGTGAACTCACTCACCTGCATGTCAGAGTAACTTCACTTTTGCCTTTTCCCATGAATTACTCTGGACCAGCAGTTTCTTCACGCTAGGCACACAGCAACCCTCCTCCCATCAAGAATTCTTACCCCTAGGGTGAGCTTTTATTAAGAGTATCATTCATTTGAAACAAAATTCTGCACAAATTTTCCCAGTGCCCTTTAATATTAAAATATTCTCTAAGTTTCAGAACCACAAGAAAACCCTCTAAGGCAGAAATCCATGAGTTGATCATAGAAAGTACCAGGGAAGGGCCACTGAGATGCCCAGTTGGGTGGAAGGAAAGAGCTTACTCCTCCTAATTTGTTCATTGACCTCCATGTGAACAGAATGACAGAATGGCATGACGTGTTGTGTATGTTCATTCTCTGTCATATGTATGTATGTATTTCCCCTCTCAAAATAAGAAAATGGATATATTTTACTATTTTAAATTTGATTGGTAGATTTTCATACACTCATCATATGAAATAATTAATTTTTAAAATAATGAAAAAATCGATGCAGCCCATAACTGATTGTAACTCCAGTTCTAGAGGAATCAACACCCTCGCACAGGCATACATGAAGGAAAAATACCAATGCATGTAAATTAGTGAATGAACAATTGAATTTTTGTATTTGATAGTGGTGTCAGGAGCCCCAGAAGCATTCCACAGAACTAACTAACCTAGGCTCATAGTGAACCACCAACCACGTAGCTTGCATGGGACTGACCTAGGCATTCTGCAGATATTTTACAGGTGTATAACTTGGTCTTCTGGTGAGACTCCTAACAGTGGGAGCACAGCTTGTCTCTAATTCCTGCTTTTGGACCCCATTCCTCCTACTGAATTGCTACATCCAGCCTTAATAGAAGAAGTCATGCCTAGTCCCACCACAACTAGATATAACATGGCAGACAGATATTCATAGAAGGCCTGCCCATTTCTGAAGAGAAAAAAGAGAAGGAGGAATGCATGGAGATCAGGAAGAGTGGAGGTGGATGGAGGGTTGAGAGGAGAGGATGGAGGTGAAATTTTGGTTAGGATGTAAAAATAAAAATAAATAAATAAAACATTCATTACAAAAGAAGGGAGAATATTGATGTTTATCATATTTAAATTTGAGATACTAAAAAATGTCCCTCAAGGGACATTGCCACTTACTCTAACTTTATAATGTGCTTGTAGTTGTACAGGGATAGTTAAATCATGCTAGGCATAATTTTGAGCTGGTCTAATACATAATATGTTTGCCTTGTACTTGGAATAATTATATCATGTTTAGGCATTATTATGACCTGGTTATTGTTTTACATTTGGAAATTAATCATGACATAAAAAGATATAATTGTGTGTCAAGTTGACATGGGGTGAAGTTGTGATGGCTCTTTTTGGTTGTGAAATTTACTACATCTGCAATTAAGCAAAACCCAAATATGAAGGGGCACACCTGTAAGGTATTCTTGCTTAATTTGAAGATAGAAGATACACATGTAATCAGATCTTTTCATAAGGAAGACATTCCCTTAATCTAGATATTGATGGAGAAAGAAACACCTTTACCTCAGATGTTTTGAGCCCCAAAACCCCACCTGTAATCAGCCAGGCCTTGTGCTGGAAGCCCATATACAGAAATGGAAGAAGGGAGCTTTTGCTCTTTAGCTACTTGGTCTCACCTTGCTAGCAAGTTCATTCCATCACTTGCATTGGAGCCAACTTCTTTGGGATTCCAGACTATACTACTGATGGTTGAGACATCAAGTGTAGTGGACTGAGAAACTGCTGGATTCTTGGACTTTGTCATCATAGCCGGCCAATGTTCAAATAGCTGGAGCACAGCCTCTAAGTCATTCTAAAAAATAGTCTTCTGTATATATAGAAATTCATTCAATAAGTTGTTATCCCAGTGGAATCATGACCAATGCACCAGCCAGGTAGAGAACTTTTAGAGTAGTTTGGGTCTCACAACAGCCTTATCTCAGTTATAAATCCACATGTTCACATTCCCTTAACCTGTGTTTTAGGTGATGATTTGATGCTGGCTTATTAGGTTTCTATACCTTCTGGGCAAGAAAGTAAAATAACACAAGTCTGAAATTTCTCAAACGGAACACACAGTAATCTAATTAAATGAGTAATTATATGAAATGGAGAGATTCTAGCTTAAGTGTGAATTAAAAACCAGATGTCTTAGCTTCAGTGGGGTAAGACCTGGCACCCCCTCCCACACACACAGGAAGATCAGAGGACAGTAGGTTCTTTTTACCCTTGTTGTGACAGCTCCAGTCTGGAGACCCAGGGGATAACTTTCTTTACACATTAAATCTCTGCCTCACTGTCAGTCTCAGGAGTCAGATCTATTCCAGAGGAGCTTCACCAGAGTAAATCAGTCTCTGGAAGAACTTTCTCAATAGAATCTGAGATCTGCTGTGGTAAAAGAGCAGCTTCAACCACTTCTCTCCTTTTTTAGTTTTGCACAGAATCACTCTGCACCAGAGACATGTGGCCCCTGATGCAGGCTCCATCCACTCCACCTAGTCATGAGGTTCCTCCCAACATTGTTTATCAGACCATCAAGAGGGATTCCTCATCCTACCTCCGCCCCCAGCAGGGTCTTCTCAATATTTATTACATCAGACAGGCTTAATAGGTGTTGTCAACCTAGAAGAGATCTAGCAAATCTGTTCCAATCTGACAGTCAGTGACTGGGGCAGGATCCTGATCCTATGAGAGCCCTGAATGAATGTGTGGTAGCCTAAGACAATTAGCATGCTGTCCCTACAGTTTTCAATAAACTTCAGTCTTTGGTGGGGAGTGATCCAATCCACCTAATACAGCACACAGGGCTGGGAGGACAAGGGTCTATTACAGGACTGTGGAGATGGCTCATCCATTAAGAGCATTTATTCCTGTCTCAGAAGCCTCACAGCACAGACAGCTAACAAACCTTTTTAATTTAAAATGCAGGTAGATTCTGCCCTCACCTGGCCTTTGTGGGAATTGCATGTATGTAGTGGCAAAACACCCATAAGTATAAACAAAAGCGCCACAAAATATCCTAAATTGTCTTGCAGGAAATCAGCTCTGCTGTTCACTTATCACTCATGATATATTTCAAGAAAACCAGAGGCAGATTTCTTTTTATTTCCTGATTTCCTTTATACAAGTTTAATGAGCATTCTCATTTCCTGAGTGGCCTGGGACAATATACTTGTGTTTCCCTTTAATTTGGTCTACATGAAGTTCCGTGAACATGTGTGTACAGTGTACAACATTTTACTCTTACCTAAATATATGACCTCAAGGATACAATATGTCTAATTTTTCTATTATGTAGTGGGTATACATGAGGTAGGCTATAAACCAACATCCAAGTCGCCACCCACTTGTGTAGCCCCGAGACCCATGGCTGGGAAATCTGTGTGCAGCCCAAGATTCCAAGAACATACTGAGATACATCCAAGCCTGTGATTTCTGGGTTTGCAGGCATGTGAAACCTCATCTAAGAGCATTTATTCCTGTCTCAGAAGACTCACAGGACAGACAGCTAACAAACCTTTTTAATTTAAAATGCAGGTGGAATTTAATTTAAAATCCAGGTCTCTCAGGAAATGAGAACGCTCATTAAACTTGTATAAAGGAAATCAGGAAATAAAAAGAAGAGTCTTAGAATGAAAAGTTTGAAATTTATTTTATTCATAAAATACATTCATTTTACTCAAAGGGAGTTTTCAAAACAGCAGTCATTATATACAGTATATAGCCTTAGCAAACTATTAAAGCAATGACAAGAATAAAATTATAACAAAATTTAACACAACCTTAAACGAAAATGAATAAAACCAAAAAACCTAAGCATAAATATCCTAAGATATAAACCAAAAAAAAGGAAAATTTCAGTTTCCTTTGGAATTTCATTATGGAAGAGCAAAAGAGGTGAGGAACTGGCATATTCTCTGTAGTGAATTATCTTCAGCTACACTTGCCCATGACATGGCTTCAGCTTTAGCACTGCACTAGAGAGAATCTTATGCTTTTGGTGTGGCATGTCTGGATGGCAGTGTGACATTAACACAGTATTCCTTGTCAGATTTCCATTACATATGGAGTCAGGGTTCTTAGTAATTTGTGTTGTGTTCTCTGTATATTAGACTTTTTTTTGCACAAACTTTTATCTGGGGATAGTGAGCCAACAGATGTGGATCCGATTATGGCTGGACCGCCTCATGGTAGGTTGATATTTGCCTCACTAGTGAGTTCAAAGCTGAAAAGAGGTGGCATTTTCTGAGGAGGCCTTGAACCTGGAGTGTAGAATGTCATGCCTTCAAGGTGTCTTTGGCTTCTTCCAGCCTTCCCAGTCTCCTTAACAGGTACTGTCAGGGAAAATCAGAAAAGAAAATATGATTCAGAAACAGTTTTGCTGTGCACATGGCAAGAAAATCAGGGTCTATATACTCCTAGTAAACAAAAGTTAAGGAAGGAAACACACCCCATGAACACCCTGGCTGCTGGGGATGGGGCTCAGTGGTGGCTTACTTGCCTGGGACATAGTGTTTCTGCTTCAGCAGCTCCATCTGCAGGAGGCTCTCATCCTGGGCTGTGGTCTGCTCCAGTTCCTGCTGGAGGTTTTCAAACCTAGGGGAGAAAGGCAGCTGGGACACAAGCCTGGGGGACCTGCCATGTCAGCTTTTGAGCCCTCATCAGATCTACTCAGCTAGACAATCGAGCTTTACCTTTCAGCTGAGTTCATTCCCTGCTTCCCCAAGGCAAAAGGGTCAGAGAGAACCCGGGCAGGATTTTTTTCCTCAACTTTTAAAAACTCCTAGAAGTTGAACTGGAAAATACACACTGTGCTGGATTAGAAGAAACAGCATATTTCTCCAGCAATCCAAAGACATCATTTTTGAGAAATATCAGTTTGACAAGGTCTGAGGAACAGGTCAGGAGAAATGTTGCTGTCCTTGATTAGATACCAGGTGAATGAGAACCTCTTGGACAACTCTATGCCTGTCCTCTAGTGGAGCCTACACAGCAATGCAGAGAAAGCTCTGATTAATCCTACAGCCCATACCCCTGCATGGGATTAGCTTGTCAACTCCTACTCTGTTTGTGACCAGAGTAAATCTTCGCATGAGAAACTGATAAACACTGCAGAGAGCCTGCTATCAGCAGAAATGTGCTGTATTCAAATCTGCCGAAGGGTAGACACTTATCTCTAAATGTGATGTTCCTGGTGGAAAATAAAGTTGCAGGAAGACACACTTTCCTTCATGATTGATGATTTTCCCTGTAGGTTTCTGGATGCCATGGGAATATTTGTGAGGAGATCTAATGTTAGATTTGAGATACTCATAGCATACTAGAGTTTTCAGAAGGGAAGAAGGGGACACAATCCCCATAAGACCAAGGAGAAAGCATATTGCTTCCTAGCCGGAAGTTCCTGTTGATTGAGACAGCAATGACACTCTGAGGTGTTCCTTCACTGGCTGTGGTTAGGAGCTTTACCAATTGAACAGAAACTCAGAGGACAGAGATCTAGGTACAGTGGACCCACTTAGATCCCCCTGCTTCTGGAAGCCTGAGCTCCTACCTCATCTGGGACACAGTGAAGTGATGCTGCAGCTTTGCTGCCAAGTCCCTTTGCCGGGTGAGCAGCTCCTTCTGCTTCATCAGAGACTGAAGATCTTCCTCAAGTCTTTGATGTTCCTGTTCATTAGAAGATTGTGTTTTTAGGAAAGGGTTTCCTGCACCCCTGTACATATAGACACATGCACACACACACACACACACACACACACACACACACACACACTCTTGAACACACACATGTACATGGATGCACACATACAAGCACACTACATTGTCTCCATGTTTGCTTTACCAGAAAACACTGATGTAATATGAGATCACCTGGGATACTATGAAGAAGAAAGTGACCTTTCATTAACCCACAGCCTCTCTACCCATATTCCAGTAGAGAGAAAGGAAAAGGCAAGGTCCTCTGAACGCAGTGATGTAGAGAAGATTGTGAACTTTTACTCTGTTTAGATAATTTTTCATTTTATTTTTATGTTATATGTGCAGGTGTTGCCTGCCTGTGTGTCTGTATAACACATGCATGCCTGGTGATCTGGGAGAAGAATTCAGTATGCAGATAAGTCAATGTAATGCTTGCCTTGTAAACCTGTACACAGACAGGTGAACCCCAGGGATCATTTACCAGTAATACAAGCTCTCCTAGCAAGTTCTCCAGTCTGCGAATTGAAGGCTTAGTTCCCCAGCACAAGACCACTGGATGGCAATGGGCCAGCCCCTTGCTCTCACTCAATGCTTCCCAGTGCCTCCAGGGAGGGCAGCTTCCTCCTAAAGAAGCTCTCTAAAGTACAGGTTGCCTCAATTTAGGCCCAAAGCAACATGCTCAGAAACTAGAAAATCTCTAAACTCAGGAGTCTATATTAACCTTTCCTCCAAGTAAGATGACTGTGTCAGGTATTTCTTTGAGTAACAGAAGGTTGACTAACTCAGTGAAAGGATTGCATGTATTATTCCATGTTTAACTATATTCCATGGACCACATTGTATGTTTGCACTCATCAAGGATGTGCATCTGAGTAGTTTCTAGTTGGGGGTGTTCTGATGAGTCCTGCTATAACCCTGTTGTCCTCTCTTCTCTGTGGACACCTACTTTCCACTCTGGAATCAATGGTCCACTTGGAATCTGCATTCAATATTCTGAATTATTTTAAAGAGCTTCTCACAGGGCTACAACATCTTACACTCCTACCAATATCTGATAGTTCTCATTTCTCCCAACCTTCCATCAGGCCGATTTTAACTCAGTATGAAGAAGTTTGGAATAAAAGCAGTTTCTGAGTGCTGCAGACACAACATTGAGTGGGTGCTTTAGAGTGTGATGAGCCTAAGGTGTGCACTGAGACAGCCTCTTCTCACACCTCAGCATAGCTGTGGGACTTCTGCTGGGCTGAGATGCATCCACAAGCACCTCTGCAGTTCAGAATTTCTCAGGGAATAAAATCCAGGCCAAGCTCCAAGGACAAGGTTAGCTGAACCAAGGTTAGGGAAAGGTGAAAGGAAAATGGCAGCAGACAATGAGGAGAAAAACAAAACAGGATGCAGGGAATTCATCAGTGGTCAGGCACTATTCACCCAGAACAGAGGAGGACACAAACCCTCAGGCAGCCTTTCCTGCCTCTCAGTAGCTTCTTTCTCACCTTTATAGACCCTATTACTTTGTTTTTATCCCGAGGATTTCTTTGCAGATAAATAATTCTGCCTCTACCTGAAAAACCTGAAAATACCTGAAAACCTTTTAGCCTTCATCAGTTTTCTGTCTTTTGTTGTAGTTAACTGTGTGGACATGCAGAATGATGGACAACACCATCTGTTCTTTGACTGATGCAAAGTGGTACTAACCAGATTAGGCACAGTACTTTCTCATTCAAATCTGTCTCCACCATTCTTAAAGATGTCCCATTGTTCCGTGAGTGAGTGAACATACACATAGAGGCTCAAGCACATATTTTCATACCCACAAAATTACACATAAGAAAACACACAAATACACACACACACACACACACACACACACACACACACACATACACACACACACACACACACACACACACACACACACACACACACACACCTCTCTTGAACCCAGAAGGGAAAGGGAGGAGGCTGGAATGTTGCAACTCTTTTTGTACTACAGGGAGAGGTAGTGGGTCCTCCCTGCTGTCTACAAGCTTCTTAGACACAGCCAGGCTTTTCTGCCCTGGCCTGAACTTGTTTCCCCTCCTAGGGCAGTTTTTATAGCAGACTCACTGATTGTACAGATAAATAGCAACCGCTGCACAAATGAGTTTGACCACACAAGACCAAGTGCTCATGGAAGAGGGCTGGACATGAAGCCTCCTGATAGATCCAAGTTGACCCATCATAGTCTCCTCACTAAACCTGCCCAGATTCTGACACAAAAGACATTGATTGCACTTGCGAATGGAAATCACCATTGTCATTACCCAACAACTTTTGACTGGATTACAGTGCATATGATGTGAAAACCGCCCCAGTTATATCAGTAGGAGGCTACTTAGGTCACCCATAGCACTTTCCTGAAATGCAATATTCTATACAACTATTAGGAGGAGTCTTTCCTAAGACACAGCTATAAATATGATAGAGTGAGCATCAAAATGTCAGGTTCCATGTGTGAAGCCAGTAAGACAAACCAGACATTTCCTGGGAAGTTACTTCTATGCCGTGAAAGAAAAGGATTCTACTTATTAATTTTAAAATAGATCCATTGCTTGATTTTTGTAGGGGACGTTCCTCCTTCCATGCTGTTCCTGCCTCTGATCTCATATGACCCCTGCCAAGCAAATGAGACCCAGACCCTTGACCTCACTCACTCGGATCGCTGTGCTACTCCCTAAGTGACTCCCATCATAACACCGCTCCTACCATACTGACACATAGGTGAGTGATATGTGATTTACTCTTCTCCCTCAATGGACTGCAGCTTCTAGCAGAGCAGTAGGGTTTCCTTGGCAGTCATGCAGTGCCTTCCAAGAGGCTAACTCCTCAGAAAGACTTGTAAATGATTACAGAAATGAACTATTGGATGGGATGGGTCACTTGGATAAGTGAGTAGAGAGTTACATGGGTGTGTGTATGTGTGTGTATGGTTAGACAAGTGGGCATCTTGGCCCTGATGCTTCAACCTACCTGCTGCTGCTTTGTGCAGAGGTCATAGATCTTCTCATGAGCCTCCTCACAGAGCCTCCTTGCCTCCTTGCAGGATTCTTGTAGTAAAATCTGCTCCCCATGCAGCTTTCTGTTGTTCTTTTTCAACATGCTCACTTTTTCCTTTAGCTGAGTCCATTCACTCAGGAGCTGACAGTAGAGGGTGCTGAAATGTCACCAAAAATGATGAGCTCTACCTCCATCTGCCACTCCTGCCTCCTAATACCATCCTTCCTGCAAGGTCCCATGTCCCCATCCCCATGAACCCTGGGCAGGAACCGGCATTAGCCATGGCAGCATCACTCAGGTGCAGGCCAAAGCCAGAGAATAGGCAAATTACAGAAAGATTCAAACTACTTCTGAATACGCTGACAGCAAAAGGGATCCATGTACCTATGAAAACTGGATCCCCCACTTCCTCCACACACACCCTGGTGCATAACTGTTCACCATATTGGGGAAACATGAGCAGGTAGAGGAAAACCATGCCCTAAGGGGGACAGAGGACCCAATGGGAATACATTCCATCCATGTTTCCCATAGAAACCAGCTCTGTAAGCTCCTGCCAGAGCCACAGAAAACATTCATGGTGCAAACCATGTTTTCTCTCTAGAAGCTCCAGAAGTTGACAGGAAAATGTTGGGAGGGGCTCTCAGACTCTTCACTCTTAGGAGAACCCAGTTTAGGAGGCAGAAGTCTAAGAGCTATAAGGCAGGCTCCCGCTAAGAGGTAAACAGTCTAGAACCACAGCCCAGCTTTGTTCAAAGGTGAAGAAGGGAAGAAGCTGCTGTGGGATATCTTCTGTATACTGTGAATAAGTGTTACTCCCATTGGTTAATAAATAAGCTGCTTTGGCCTATGGCAAGGCAGGATGGAACCAGGCAGAAAAATCCAGAAGAGACAGAAAAGAAAGTCAGAGGTGGAGGAGATGCCAGCTGCCACCCAAGGAGAAACATGCCAGCAGCTTGGCCATGCAGCAGCCATGTGGCAAACATAGATTAATAGAAATGGGTTACTTTAAGATGATAGAGCTAGCTAGCCAGAAACTTAAGCCATTGGCCATACAGTTTGTAAGTACTATAAGCCTCTGTGTGTGTCTTTGGGACCATTTGGCTGCAGGAGGTGGATGGGACAGATTCCTCCTGACAGATGCATCAGGCAGGACTGGAAAAACTTCAGACTACCAGAAGGAGTCCTTAACAATTTCAGGGGTCCCATCTAAATTAGGCACTCACCGGTAGGAGTTGGTGTGCTCATTCAGCTCCTGGCACTTGTACAAAGCCTCACAAATTTCCTTGGGGAATTTCTTTACATCTGACATCTCCTTATGCTGTGTTTTCAGCATCTCCAGCTCAGATTTCAGCCTGTGGTAGGGCATGGCCCCAGGAGCAAAGAACCCCATGAATACAGGTCTCAGGAACCACATAAATTAAGATTCTGTTTTATACTACCCTAGCCCACTGGATGTCACACCATGAATTCTATACTGGACCTCCTGATGTGCATTAGACTTGCCTTACTGTCCCATGGCCAGGAAAGGTTGGGTGTCAATAGGGAAGGAGACAGGGCTACATGAGCTCCCTCAGTAGACCTCTAGGAGCAGACTAGCTGGCTAAGAAGGTCTGAGCAGTCTGTGCCACAGATGGGGGTGTATCTGAAATCTGCAATGACATTCCCACTGTCTTGAGAACAGAGATTTTTCTCCTTACAAGGATACCCAGAACTCATGATCTGTATTGCCATGGGGAGGCACTACATTCAGATGTCTTTATAAACACCCAAGGGGATTCCAATGAGGGACCAGGATGAGCACAAAGGCTGAGAGCAGTGATGCTCAATGTGGGGCTCCCTGGCCTCAGCACTTCCATCACCAGAAATCTTTGAGACATGTGAATATTCAGACCTACTATGAATCTCTGACTCTCAGGATCTGAAAGGACGGACACACACACACACACACACACACACACACACACACACAGTAAGTGAGCCTCTCAGAGACAGTACAGAACACACTCAGACACACAATCCTCAGCACAAGGAGATTTATTAACCTAGCAGTGCAAGCATAGCTTGGGAGCCTGTCTCTTGAGCAGGCGAAGGCACACAGCAAGCAGCAGGCTTTTTTAACAGTGGGTTTTTAAGTAGAGAAGTTTAAGTCTGTGCTGGGTAAATTGTTGAGCTCTGATGGGACAGGTTAGCCAGTGTAACCAAGTAATAAATTTTGATTGTTGAACTTTGGTGTTTAGTTTCAAGAATGAGTCAGTGTCCACAAAAGGGACTGGACTTTGGGGACTAAATTTAGGAATGTTATCTAATGGTTTATCAAGGGAGAGAGAAGTGAAAAGAGCAAAACCGGCCACTGCCATGTTTGCAATGTTTGGGCCCCTTAGAGAGCACTTCAGACACATGAACCCACACACAGGATGTCAAAGAAATGCACGTAGGGGGCATTGCCTCAAAGTATAAGGAACAAGACCAGAGAGGAGCAGGAATGAACTCCAAGCCTTCCAGACACACAGATGGACGACAAGGCCTTTCAGCCTGTTCCCAGAGCAAAAAGCAAAAATAAATAGTCAAATATAAACACTCAACCCAGAGCACCAAGCATCTCCTAAAAGCCGATGTCTGTCAAGGCCTCTTGAAATGCATGTTGTGATCTTACACCCTACTGCCCCTCTGTAGATTGTGATTCAGGCCACAGGGTCTGCTTTTTCATTTGGAGGAATCAGAACAGCCTATGTCCTATCTCACTCCTACAGGCTTCAGTTCTGCCTCTCAAATGCACTTAGGACACAGTAGGGTCAAGACAGTCGCTAGAGAAAAGGGCATGATGAATACCTGTTGTTCAACTCATTGTTGTTATAAAGGGCCAGGAGTTCCAGCAGTTCATTCCTCTCATTGGTCATCATCTGTAGCTGAAGGGTCAGTTTATCCACCTGGTTCAGCTGCTTCTCCTGCTCAGTGAGGAAGAAGGGTGTGGATGATGCCTTCCTAGTAGTCCCTGTAGGTACATAAACACAGTGAATTTGTACAGACGAATGGCATAGGGCCAAGAGACCATGTGGAGTCCCAAGAGGAGGCCTGAGGAAGAGGAAATGCATGACACCCAGTGAAGCCCTCAAAAATCAGAGCATCTATCCTTAAACTGGGGACCATAAGTCATGTGTCTGTCTCCAATCTCTGAGGATAGATATATGCCTCAGGCCCTCCTGCAGCCCCACTGTCCCTGAAAGGCATAAGCAAGGCAGGTCATGTTGGTTTGGAATTGTCAGGTGATACCTGATGTGATGCAAGAAAGTCCTGGATTGCCTGGTGCTTTGTACCTCCCTGCCTGATAACCTGTGTGCAGGACTAAAAGACACTGAATGTCTCAGACCTGGGTACATGGATGGAAAGTTTGCTCTCTGGTATTTATATCAGATATCCATGAAACCTACAGAAATCCACTGAGAATAAAGTGCAGCAACATGCTACCCTGATACCTCATTAGTGGTTCTGTGCCTCCTTTGGCATTCTTTGACAATCAGAATGAACTGAAAAAGGTCCTAGCACAGCACTGCATCCTTGACCATTCCTGGCCCTCTGCCAACTAACCGTCAGAAACCTCCACTTTGGATCTGCTCTTTAGGGACCCAGAGAAGCAGCATAGGCACATGGCTTCAGATGATTACAGCTACTGAACCCCATTACTAGAAGGTCCAGTTCTGGCCTAACTCCTCCCTAAAAAAACAGAGATCTCTCTTCCAGTCAGTATGCTCAGTCTTGCCAACATGTTGATTGGTGAACCCTATACACACTTAATGAATGCCTCAAGGGCATTTGGCATTGCCACAACACTGGTGATTTCACAAAAGATGCCATGGGTTCTCCAGGATATAATAGAATTTCCAGAGAAGGGACTGTAGGGTCACTGCCAACACCTTTATCTATTTGATAACAAACTCTTCCCCAGTTCACCATAAGCCAAGCTGCCCTTTCCAGGAGCCTTCCCTGAGACACAGGGGAAATCCTTCAGCACCTCCTCCTTCCAATCCCGAGATCTCTCTGATTGATTAGAATCTATTTCATTCTAATTCAATAGTTCATCATGTATGGAGGGCAAGACTCATTTTCCAAACTGTGCCCAGGAATGGCTTTTCTCTTCCTGATGATCTCTAACAAGATGAGAAATAAAGGATGCTAAGACATTAGCTCAGTATAATGGGGAAGGAAGATCAGTTGCACGAGGTGAATAAGCACATCAGAGAAGATCCACGGGGCAGTTACAATATATGAGGATAGTGGAGGATTATGTGGGTCCTGTCAGAGTAATGATAAGTCACATAGGTAAAGATGAAAGTTTTACCAAAAGCTTCAGGAGAATACATTCCATCCATTATGAGGTTAGCGAACTTGTTATCAACCACTGAAAGGTGTGACTGAAAATACCTATGAACTGGGCATCCACAGGTGAGCCCTCTGACATCAAGAACAAATACTTACAGGAAGAGTGATGTCCCAGTCCTGCACTCAAGGTAGAAGAAAGATGACTGGCTAGTGAGAGGGCAGGAACTCAGAAATCTTAGGGGTCACTGACATGCAGCAATACTTGGTAGCTCCTGCCCTGCTAGTGGTTGTTATTTAAAATGTGAGAACCTCTAGCTCTGGCCAGGGGACATTACTCTCTCTGTTATTAGTGACACACACCAAAAGACATCCAGTGTGTGTGAGTTGCTCGGCTGGTACTGAAACCTCTTTAGTTCCCATGTGCTTCCTTCCCACTCAGAGTGAAAGCAGAAGGCCCTCAACAGAACAGCTGCAGCCTTGACCATCTCTGGCTTTCTGCCAAACTAACCTTGAAAATCCTCAACTTTGTTCTGCTTTTGAAGAACTCAGACGAGCAGGTAGGCCCATTGCTTCTCAGAAACTCTCACCTGCTTAGCCCCACTCCTGGAAGGAACAGCTCAAGCCTTCCTCCTTCAAGAAGCTCCCCATCCCTTTCCCAGGACTCACTGAGCTTTCCCCAGAACCATTTATTTCTTGATGTGTGACATGGAGACTGAAGGTCATCTTCCTTCTGCCTCCCTTTGGTCTCCCTGTGCTCTCCATCCTGTCTCCCAACAATCCTGTTCAGTCTAGACAGCATGTCTGTAGGTGAAACACGAGACACTGCACAAATGCCCCAATGACAGTTGGCATTGCCACAACACTGGTGACATCACATGGAATGCCAGGGCTCTCCAGGATACAGTAGAATGTCCATGTGCTGATGTCAACTGGTATACCTATTTCATCCCTGTTACATACCTCACCCAAAAGTGACTTGAAACCAAGGTGCCATTTTCAGGATCCTCTGGATTCACAATGGAAGCCTTTAGGTATATCCTCCTTTCAAAGCCAGAAATCTAGGCCTCTGCTTCATTAGAAACTTTATCTAAGTGAAGTTGAAAGCTCACTTCGGATGCACTGTCCAGGGTTGGATTTTCCCCTCCTTAAGATTAATAATCAACAATTTGAGAAAGAAAGGATGCTTAGAAATGAGGTCAGGATAAAGGGGAGTAGTAGGGATGAGACCTCTGAAGTGAATATTCACCCAGGGAAGATCCTCAGAATTTTAGAGATTTTGGGCTCAAAAAAAGTTACATAGTTATTTATGAAGATTCCCCCAGTGTCAGTAGAGCTCACTCAAGCTATGAGGTTGTTAGTGAGATGGTATCTTAGTGTCATTTGATTTGCATTTCCCTCTTGGCTAAGGATTTTAAGCAATTCCTTAAATGTCTTTTGGCCATTTAATATTCTTCTATTGTGAATTCTCTGTTTAGATCTGTACCCCATTTTTTAAGTTGGATTATTTGGTATTTTGATGTCTAGTTTCTTGAGTTCTTTTTATATTTTGGAGATCATCCCTCTGTCAGATGTGGGTTTGGTAAAAATCTTTTCCCATTCTGTAGGCTGTCATCTTGTCTTGTTAACTGTCTCTTTTGCCTTACAGAAGCTTCTCAGTTGCAGGAGGTCCCATGTATTAGTTGTTGCTCTCAGTGTCTGTGCTACTTCTCTTCTATCAGGTTCAGTGTAATTGGATTTATGTTCAGGTGTTTGATCCATTTGGACTTGAGTTTTGTGCATGGGCACAGATAAAGGATCAATTTGCATTCTAGCATGTGTGAATGCCAGCACCATTTGTCAAAAATGCTTTCTTTTTTTCATTGTATAATTTTAGCTTCTTTGTCAAAAATCAGGTGTTCATATGTCTTTAGATTAAAGTCAGGGTCTTTGATTCAGTTCCATTGATCTATGTGTCTATTTTTATGCCAATACCAAGTTGTTTTTAAATATAGCTCTATAGGAGTCCTTGAGGTCAGGGATGGTGATGCCAGACATTCCTTCATTGTACACGATTTTTTTTTAGCTATCCTGGGTTTTGGTTTTCCATTTGAAGTTGAAAATTGTTCTTTGAAGGTCTGTGAAGACTTTTGTTGGGATTTTGATGGGAATTAAATTGAATCTGAAGATTGCCTTTGGTAAGATCGCCATTTTTACTATGTTGATTCTACCTATCCAAGAGCAAATGAGAGCTTTCCATTTTCTGATATCTACTTCAATTTCTTTTTTAAAAACTTAAAGTTCTTATCAGATAGGTTGCCCCAATGAATTTTTGTTGTCTTTGGCTATTGTAAAGGTGGATGTTTCTCTGATTTCATTCTCAGCCCATTTATCATTTGTATATAGGAGGGCTACTGATTTTTTTGAGTGTGTTAATCTTGTATCCTGCCATATTACTGAAAGTGTTTATCAGCTGATGGAGTTCCCTGGTGGAATTTTTGGGGTCACATATGTATACTGTCATATCATCTGAAAACAGTGAATGTTTGACTTATTCCTTTACAATTTGTACCACCTTGTTCTCCTTTTGTTGTCTTATTGCTCTAGCTAGAACTTCAAGTCCAATGTTGATAGATATAGAGACAGTGAGCAGCCTTGTGTTATTTCTGATTTTAGTAGAATCCCTTTGAGTTTCTCTTCATTTAGTTTGATGTTGGCTGTAAGCTTGCTGTATGTTGCCTTTATTTCATTTAGGTATGTTTCTTGTATCTCTGATCACTCCAAGACTTTTATCGTGAAGGGATGTTGAATTTTGTCAAAGGTCTTTTCAGTATTTAATGAGATGATTATGTGGGTATTTTTTCTTGTAGTTATATATATAGTAAATTCCATTTACAGACTTTCATGTGTTGAAAAGGATATAGAAAAGGTAGGTCAAAGGGTAGATTATTGAATCTACTCTGAAAAGAAAAAAGAGAGAATATAGATATGGTAATATAGAAAGATTTTTGAATCTTCTTTTAGAATGGAACTACTAGTTTTAAATATTTCACATTGGATTGGATTTTTGTATATTGTATATAAATTATGTATATTGATAGAAATTTGAGATTGATTTTGTTAGAAAATACTTCCATATATATTTCTAGTCTTGTCCAATGTATCATGCCTATACAGTTCATTTCACAGTGCAATGCAGTTTTCAGTCCTTGAAAGTTATTGCCAACTATTTAGGATAATAAAGAAATGCAGTTTAGTAGATAGTCATTACAATCAAACCTGTAGTCATATTAGGTCTGTTCTCAAGGTCAAGCAGAAATATATTTTAGATAGACAGGTCATCTTAAAGCACTTCAGAGATCTTCAGAATATGGCATTGAAAAATGATAACATAGATTTTTTCTTCTTTTTTATGAGTCAGAAACATGTAGGATCCTCACAGTATCCATCTTCTTCAAGAAGACAATGGGCATTGAAGAAAGTCAATATAGTGTTTACTTTATTTGTGGCAAAGTTAGCCACTGGGTAAGAAAGTGACCTTACATCAATGCTGACAGTATGCTGTCCAAAATGGACAAGCAGGACACAAAAAAAAAGGACTGATGCACCTTGCAAAGACAAAGTAGAAAGGCCCTTCAGAAAATCCTGCTTTGCAATGAGTCTGACAGATATGCTAGGCCTGTAGGCCAAAGATGGATGTCCCAATGGTGCAGAGAAATCTTGAGTGACTATCCAGGCAACCAGCTGTTTCTGTTATTTCTCACATTTTGTGGAAGTCACTTAGTTATAGTTCCTGTTTACTCAGTTAATATTATTTCCTTCTCAGGTCTCTGAAGGAGTTGAACATTAGATAGTTATAGTTTTCCTTGTTGAAGAAATTTGGAAAAGAAACTCACTAAAGAGGTGTAAAGTGTATAAGTTTGAAAGACATCAAAAGATAGTTTTTGGTTGGTAATACAAATTAGGATAAAAGGAGAATTAGACACAGTCCTTTGGATTCACGAAGATAGGATAGATAATGGAGTATTTTTTCTGATTTTGTCACGTCCAAATGGACTAGACATTGTTGAATTATTTATTGCCTTTATATATTGTATATAGTTATTGTACTTAGTGTATTTATTGCCTTATATATTGTATATACTTATTGAACTTATTACATGTAGTTTTTCTTATATTAGTGATAACCCTTTTTTGCTTTAGACAAAAAAAGGGGAAATGTGGTGATATTTTATTGTGCTCTAACAAAGCTTGCCTGAAAATCAGAAGGAGGAGCTAGCCATTAGTTAACCATAGAGGTCTGGATATCTGGACAGACAGAAAAGAAGTGATAGAGCTGGGCAAATAGAGAGTGTGATAAGGTGGGGTGAGAGAGGTACTTACTCTCTTTTGGTGGAGTATTTCATAGGGTTAAGAAGTATTGGCTAGGGGTGGAGAGATGACTCAGGAGTGAAGAACAGTGACTGCTCTTCCAGAGGACCCAGGTTCAATTCCCAGCACCCACCTGGCAGCTGACAACTGTCTGTAGCTCTAGTTCCAGGGGACCTTTGCACAGACACACACAGGCAAAACACCAATGTACATAAAATAAATAGAAAGAAAAAGCTGGGCGGTGGTGGTGCACATCTTAATCCCAGCACCCAGGAGGCAGAGGCAGACAGTTCTCTGTGAGTTTGAGGCCAGCCTGAGCACTCAGGAGGCAGAGGCAGGTGGATCTCTGTGAGTTCGAGGCCAGCCTGGTCTCCAAAGTGAGGTCCAGGAAAGGCACAAAGCTACACACAGAAACACTGTCTTGAAAAACCAAAGAAAGAGAGAGAGAGAGAGAGAGAGAGAGAGAGAGAGAGAGAGAGAGAGAAAGAGAGAGAGAAGAAAGAAAGAGAGAAAGAAAGAAAGAAAGAAAGAAAGAAAGAAAGAAAGAAAGAAAGAAAGAAAGAAAGAGAGAGAAGGAAAGAGAGAAGGAAAGAGAGAGAGAGAGAAAGAAAGAAAGAAAGAAAGAAAGAAAGAAAGAAAGAAAGAAAGAAAGAAAGAAAGAGAAAGAAAGAAAGAAAGAAAGAAAGAAAGAAAGAAAGAAAGAAAGAAAGAAAGAAAGAAAGAAAGAAAGAAAGAAAGAAAGGTAGAACTATTGGCTTCCTACTCTGCATCTCTGATTTTTCAGCTTTTGCCCCAATATCTGACTCTGGGTGATCGCCTGCAGCTTCAAGTGACCATGTTCAGGACTGACTGTGAACATGCCTATCTGTCCTAAACCAGACAGTTGGTAGAGGCAGCCTGTTGGTGGAAGACAAAGCCTATTAAGCCTTTGTCTCAGTACAGAAAATAAAAAGGAAGCCAGAAGTTGGCTTTTTGTATTACTTATCAGTTCCCCTTTATGTATCTGCCTCTCAGGGAAGACTGTGTAATTCCTTTTCCCTAAAATTAATGAGTTTATTGAGGTTAATACAGGAGTATAGGTATGGGATTACTTATGGGAATATGAATAACTCTAATGTGTGGCATCACAAAGGCTTACATTAGAATGGGTGACTCATGAAGACTGGAACTCTGAATGTGTTGGCATGACTTGTTTGCAGCTGAATGAGACAGAGGGTCTCATTTCTTCAGTTCTCCTTAGTTACCGCCTATTTAACCTTGGGAGCGGAAGGACCTTGTTAATCCTGTAAGTTTCAGCTTTTCCATCCATGGTTTAATTGCTGAGTGTTATGAACCTCCTGTCTCTTTCCATAGAACTTTTTGAGACTTAAGGAAATAGCCCTACCCAGGGAAGAACGCACCAGTTGGATACTCAATATCAAATCGTCAGTCCTGAAAACATATGCTAGCTATACAGAATGATTGGTTTACATTTAGGAAATATAAAAATATGGATATATATATCTGAATGCACATATATATGTATATGCATGTAGCAACAATTAATGAAAATAGATGTCATAAATTAGAAGCACAGCAAAGAATAGTGTAGGGAGGGCCTGGAAGGATGAGAAAGAACAGAAAATAATGCAGTTATAGTCTCAAAAATAATAGAAAAGTATTGCATAAAAAGGAAAATTGTTAGAAAACATTTCACCCTTTCCTGAAAAATGTTAGTTGTTTCTACAAGTTCACATTCTCCCTTAGAGCTCTGCAAAGGCACTGAAGGCAAACACCAGTCCTGAAGTTCCTGGTGAATCAACCATTTTATGTTGGACCTCTTCTGTGAGCACAGCCCAGTGCTCTATCATGCTCAGTGAATTGGCAGTAAAGCACTGCTTCTCTCATATATATTTTATCAGGAAAACTCCATCCTTCCTTCATCATCTTCCAGTCTGTGTGAGACCTCTGCTTGTGATAACCAAGCATCCCCAATGCTTCCTGTGAGCCAGTCCATCAGGAAATAATTTCTTTCAGATATCAGTAGATTACATAGCCTGTATTTCAAGGAGGTTTAAGTAAGTGCATGACCTACTTTCCCACTTCTATTGCACTCAGATTGATCTCATCTGTTCTCATAGCCTACAATGCCATGAGCCACTTTGACAGGATGTTTCGTTGATCTTTTGAAAGTCTTTTCTAATTCAAGTAGTTGAGAGACGGAATACTCCCTGACAAAGACAGGCTCTTTTTGCAGGCCATTTTAAGGCTCTCAAAAGAAAGTTCTAGCATGGATTTTCCTTTTCTCTGTATAAAGGGTTGACTCTAAGTGGCATCTTCTGTCACCATTATTCCCAACAGAGAATTACATTCTAATTGTATACAAGTGTACTGAATTTTGGCCTAAGGAATTTTAATGAATACAGCAGTTTCTTATATGATCTTGATTTTTTTATGTTCCATAAAACTTCTGACTTAGGATTAACTCTATTTTCTAGCCTTTTTTTTGCATCTTTGCACTTCCATTTAGAAAATTCTATGGATTTTACCTCTTAACAAAAATTCATTTAGTCAGAAAACCTTTTTGTGTACTTCATGGCAGAGAACTAATATACATTGAATATCTCAACTCATTGAATTCATTATATGTAAATTGCATTTGTCATATAAAGAAACAAACTTAGATGGTGTGTTTGCAAGTTACTAAAGTATAAAGTTGTTAGATGTTGATTTTGGGCTTGTTTTAAGCACAAATCGCATTTTTAAACAAACATTCTTTTACACAAGATTTTTAGTGTCACAGTGTCAGAGATCTAAGGAATGTCACATTTTAGCAAGTGTTGTGGAAGAAGGGATTACAAAGACTTGGGGTGGAGAAATCTGGAGAATGAAACCCACAGAGAAAAGTTTTTATTTGTATGATGTAATTAATATTTACTAAGGCACTGTACAAACTCAGGGAGGCAAAAGTGGTTATAATATCCTGGATGAATAAGGGAAGAGCAAGAAGAAGGAGAAATAGAAGAGGAAGAGTAGTAGTTGTAGAAGATAGATCCAAGGTTGGATGGATGGATAGGGGTAGATAGATGGATGGATTGATAGATAGAGATAGGTGATGGAAAGTTAAATAGATGATAGATAGATAGATAGATAGATAGATAGATAGATAGATAGATAGATAGATAGATAGATAGACAGATGTGTACATACATTCCTACATACATAAATAGATAGGAGTATATACAGTTTTTCAGTCTATACAATACAGTACTTACTGAGTCCACCAAAGAGAGAATGTCCCCAGAACATTTGTCCTTTTTTCTGTATTGGTCAAAGAACTAGATCTGGGTGAAGAACTCAGAGCATTGGGCTCAGCAGCACAAGGACATCCCATTAAATAACTAGTCTGAAATCCTTTAAGTAAAGTGGAGATGCAGCAAGTTGATGAAATGAAATGTAGAAGTGCCTGCAGTTGAAAGGTCAGGATGAGATGTTTCACTCCAGAATGTTAATCAAGAAAAATCAGAATAAAGAAAATTAAAGATAGGAGGAAGTCTGACAATGTGTGAGAAAAATCTTTATTTGTTAATGCTTGAGTGATTGGCATTACACATCATCCTTGAATTTTAAAATATAATACAATGGGATCCTTCTTTGAGAAATCATTTCCACACTTGATGTAATATTTTCTATTAAGTTCAACTCTCTGAAATCTTGTAAGAAAAACAAACATTATGGATCATGTTTATGTTAAAAGAAGTAGAAAAGAATTACCGAAGCAGATTTTGGGTTAGTCCAAGCTTCTTGGTAGGAAGTGTTACTCCTGTGTTATTTTTGAGACTTGTTTTTTCCTAAAAATATCAGCCCAAGTCAAGATTTGAAGTTATATCAGGCCACAACAAGATGCATTATAACGCCATTTACATTATGCTATGTCCATATTCATTGGTTACTCAGATGAGAGCTTGGATCATATGGTGAGTGGCACATCCTGGCGTGCATGTATTGAGCATAGTTCATGTTTTAAATGAAATGTATATAATCCACACAGTTGGTACTCAGGAGGTCAACTTATATCTGTAGATGAAGTCTGTGAGTCTAAGATTTTCTTTTCTTTTCTCTCTTTCTTTCTTTCTTTCTTTTTTTTTTTTTTTTTTTTTTTTTTGGTTTTTCGAGACAGGGTTTCTCTGTGTAGCATTGCGCCTTTCCTGGAACTCACTTGGTAGTCCAGGCTGGCCTCAAACTTACAGACATCCGCCTGGGTCTGCCTCCCGAGTGCTGAGATTAAAGGCGTGTGCCACCACTGCCCGGTCCAGCTGAGACATTAGTATTCTAAAACATGCAATAACCACAAAGGTTATTTAACTTCTGAAGTGCCTTGGAAATTTTGACTTTTGTAAGAATGTTATATTGGGATAAGTATGTGATTATTGCTTTAACTGGTTAAATGCTGAAACCTGAACTGTCCACAGGGGCCTGCACAGCACAAATGACCAATAGCCTTAGACCAGGGAAGTGCATGGGGCACATAGGACAGACTCTCAAAGGCACAATGCCAAGAAGGAACATGGCATTTCAATGACTCACCCTGGAACCTTCCTTGGTGCTTTTTCACTGGTTATTTCCAGTGAACTCACTTACCTGCATGGCAGAGTAACTTCACTTTTGCCTTTTCCCATGAATTACTCTGGACAAGCAGTTTCTTCAGGCTGGACACACAGCAACCCTCCTCCCATCAAGAATTCTTCCCACTACAGTGAGCTTTTATTAAGAGTGTCATTCATTTGAAACAAAATTCAGCTCAAATTTTTCACAATGCACTTTAATAATAATAATAATATTTTCTAACTTTCAGAACCACAAGAAAACCCTCTAAGGCAGAAATCCATGAGTTGATCATAGAAAGTACCAGGGAAGGGCCACTGAGATGCCTAGTTGGGTGGAAGGAAAGAGTTTACTCCTAATTTGTTCATTGACCTCCATATAAACAGAATGACAGAATGGCATGATGTGTTGTGTATGTTCATTCTCTGTCATATGTATGTATGTATTTCCCCCTCAAAATAAGTAAATGGATATATTTTACTATTTTAAATTTGATTGGTAGATTTCCATACACTCGTCATATGAAATAATTAATTTTTAAAGTAATGAAAAAATCGATGCAGCTCACAAATGTTTGTAACTCCAGTTCTAGAGGAATCGACACCCTCACACAGGCATTCATGAGGAAAAATACCAATGCATGTAAATTAGTGAATAAACAATTAAATTTTTGTATTTGATAGTGTTGTCAGGAGCCCCAGAAGCATCCCACAGAACTAACTAACCTAGGCTCATAGTGAACCACCAACCAGGTAGCTTACATGGGACTGACCTAGGCACTCTGCAGATATTTTACTGTTGTATAACTTGGTCTTCTGGTGAGACTCCTAACAGTGGGAGCAGGGCTTGTCTCTAATTCCTGCTTTTGGACCCCATTCCTCCTACTGAATTGCTACATCCAGCCTTAACAGAAGAGGTCATGCCTAGTCCCACCACAACTTGATTTAACATGGCAGACAGATATTCATAGGAGGACTGCCCATTTCTGAAGAGAAGAAAGAGGAGGAATGGGTGTAGATCAGGAAGAGTGGAGTTGGGTGGAGGGTTGAGAGGAGAGGATGGAGGTGAAATTTTGGTTAGGATGTAAAAATAAAAATAAACAAATAAATAAAAACATTCATTACAAAAGAAGGGAGAATATTGATGTTAATCATATTTAAATTTGAGATACTAAAAAATGTCCCTCAAGGGACATTGCCACTTACTCTAACTTTATAATGTGCTTGCAGTTGTACAGGGATAGTTAAATCATGCTAAGCATAATTTTCAGCTGGTCTAATACATAATGTGTTTGCCTTGTACTTGGAATAATTATATCATGTTTAAGGATTATTATGACCTGGTTATTTTCTATTTGGAAATTAATCATGATATAAAAAGATATAATTGTGTGTCAAGTTGACATGGGGTGAAGTTGTGATGGCTCTTTTTCGTTGTGAAATTTACTACATCTGCAATTAAGCAAAACCCAAATATTGAGGAGCACACCTGTGAGGTATTTTTGCTTAATTTGAAGAGAGAAGATACACATGTAATCAGATCTTTGCATAAGGAAGACATTCCCTTAATCTAGATATTGATGGAGAAAGAAACACCTTTACCTCAGATGTTTTAAAGCCCCAAAACCCCACCTGTAATCAGCCAGGCCTTGTGCTGGAAGCCCATATACAGAAATGGAAGAAGGGAGCTTTTGCTCTTTAGCTGCTTGGTCTCACCTTGCTAGCAAGTTCATTCCATCACTGGCATTGGAGCCAACTTCTTTGGGATTCCAGACTATACTACTGATGGGTGAGACATCAAGTGTAGTGGACTGAGAAACTGCTGGATTCTTGGACTTTGTCATCATAGCCAGCCAATGTTCAAATAGCTGGAGCACAGTCTCTAAGTCATTCTAAAAAATAGCCTTCTGTATATATAGAAATTCATTCAATAAGGTGTTAGACCAATGGAACCATGACCAATGCACCAGCCAGGTAGAGAACTTTTAGAGTAGTTTGGGTCTCACAACAGCCTTATCTCAGTTATAATTTCCACATGGTCACATTCCCTTAACCTGTGTTTTAGGTGATGATTTGATGCTGGCCTACTAGGTTTCTATAACTTCTGGGCGAGAAAGTAAAATAACAAAAGTCTGAAATTTCTCAAACGGAACACACAGTAATCTAATTAAATGAGTAATTATATGAGATGGAGAGATTCTAGTTTAAGTGAGGAATTAAAGACCAGATGTCTTAGCTTCAGTGGGGTAAGACCTGGCACCCCCTCCCCCCCACACAGGAAGATCAGAGGACAGTAGGTTCTTCTTACCCTTGATGTGACAGCTCCAGTCTGGAGACCCAGGGGATAACTTTCTTTACACATTAAATCTCTGCCTCACTGTCAGTCTCAGGAGTCAGATCTATTCCAGAGGAGCTTCACCTGAGTAAATCAGTCTCTGGAAGAACTTTCTCAATAGAATCTGAGATCTGCTGTGGTAAAAGAGCAGCTTCAACCACTTCTCTCCTTTTTTTAGTTTTGCACAGAATCACTCTGCACCACAGACATGTGGCCCCTGACACAGACTCCATCCACTCTACCTAGTTCGGGGTTCCTCCCAACATTGCTTATCAGGACCATCAAGAGGGATTCCTCATCCTACCTCCGCCCCCAGGAGGGTCTTCTCAATTTTTATTACATCAGACTGGCTTAATAGGTGTTGTCAGCCTAGAAGAGATCTAGCAAATTTGTTCCAATCTGACAGTCAGTGACTGGGGTAGGATCCTGAACCTATGAGAGCCCTGAATGGATGTGTGGCAGCCTAAGACAATTAGCATGCCTGTCCCTACAGTTGTCAATAAACTTCAGTCTTTGGTGGGGAGTGATCCAATCCACCTAATACAGCACACAGGGCTGGGAGGACAAGGGTCTATTACAGGACTGTGGAGATTGCTCATCCATTAAGAGCATTTATTCCTGTCTCAGAAGACTCACAGGACAGACAGCTAACAATCCTTTTTAACTTAAAATGCAGGTGGAATCTGCCCTTACCTGGCCTTTGTGGGAACTGCATGTATGTAGTGGCAAAACACCCATAAGTATAAACAAAAGCACCACAAAATATCATAAATTGTCTTGCAGGAAATCAGCTCTGCTGTTCACTTATCACTCATGATATATTTCAAGAAAACCAGAGGCAGATTGCTTTTTACTTCCTGATTTCCTATATACAAGTTTAATGAGCGTTCTCATTTCCTGAGTGGCCTGGAACAATATACTTGTGTTTCCCTTTAGTTTGGTCTACATGAAGTTCCGTGAACATGTGTGTACAGTGTACAACATTTTACTCGTAGCTAAATATATGACCTCAAGGATACAATATGTCTAATTTTTCTATTATGTAGTGGGTATACATGAGGTAGGCTATACACCATCATCCAAGTCACCATCCCCTGTATAGCCCCGAGGCCCATGGCTGGGAAATCTGTGTGCAGCCCAAGATTCCAGGAACTTACTGAGATACATCCAAGCCTGTGATTTCTGGGTTTGCAGGCATGTGAAACCTCATCTGACTAAAGAAGAGTATTAGAGTGAAAAGTTTGAAATTTATTTTATTCATAAAATACATTATTTTACTCAATGGGAGTTTTCAAAACAGCAGTCATTATATACAGTATATAGCCTTAGCAAACTATTAAAGCAATGACAAGAAGAAAAGTATAACAAAAATTAACACAACCTTAACAAAAATGAATAAAACCAAAAACCAAAGCATAAATATCCTAAGATATAAACCAAAAAAAAAAAAAAAAGAGGAAATTTCAGTTTCCTTTGGAATTTCATTATGGAAGAGCAAAAGAGGTGAGGAACTGGCATATTCTCTGTAGTGAATTATCTTCAGCTACACTTGCCCATGACATGGCTTCAGCTTGAAATCTGCACTAGAGGGAATCTTATGCTTTTGGTGAGGTCTGTCTGGATGGCGGTGTGACATTAACACCATATTCCTTGTCAGATTTCCATCACATATGGATTCAGGGTTCTTAGTAATTTGTGTTGTGTTCTCTGTATATTAGACTTGTTTTTACACAAACTTTTATCTGGGGATAGTGAGCCAACAGATGTGGATCAGATTGTGGCTGGGCCGCCTCATGGTAGGTTGATATTTGCCTCACTAGTGAGTTCAAAGCTGAAAAGAGGTGGCATTTTCTGAGGAGGCCTTGAACCTGGAGTGTAGAATGTCATGCCTTCAAGGTGTCTTTGGCTTCTTCCACCCTTCCCAGTCTCCTTAACAGGTACTGTCAAGGAAAATCAGAAAAGAAAATATGATTCAGAAACAGTTTTGCTGTGCACATGGCAAGATAATCAGGGCCTATTCATCCCTAGTAAACAAAAGTTAAGGAAGGAAACACACCCCATGAACACCCTGGCTGCTGAGGATGGGGCTCAATGTTGGCTTCCTTGCCTGAGACATAGTGTTTCTGCTTCAGCAGCTCCATCTGCAGAAGGCTCTCATCCTGGGCTGTGGTCTGCTCCAGTTCCTGCTGAAGGTTTTCAAACCTAGGGGAGAAAAGCAGCTGGGGCACAAGCCTGGGGGGACCTGCCATGTCAGCTTTTGAGCCCCCACCAGATCTACTCAGCTAGACAATCGAGCATTACCTCTCAGCTGAGCTCATTCCCTGCTTCCCGAAGGGAAAAGGGTCAGAGAGCACCTAGGCAGGATTTTTTTTTTCTCAACTTTAAAAAACTGCTAGAAATTGAACTGGAAAATACACACTGTGCTGGATTAGAAGAAACAGCATATTTCTCCAACAGTCCAAAGACATTATTTTGGAGAAATATCAATTTGACAAGGTCTGAGGGGACAGGTCAGGACAAATGTTGCTGGCCTTGATTAGATACCAGATGAATGAGAACCTCCTGGAAAACTCTATGCCTGCCCTCTAGTGGAGGCTACACAGCAATGCAGAGAAGGCTCTGATTAATCCTACAGCCCATAACCCTGCATGGGATTAACTTGTAAACTCCTACTCTGTTTATGACCAGAGTAAATCTTCTCATGAGAAACTGGTAAACACTGCAGAGAGCTGCAATCAGCAGAAATGTGCTGTATTCAAATCTGCCGAAGGGTAGACAATTATCTCTAAATGTGATGTTCCTGATGGAAAATAAAGTTGCAGGAGGACACACTTTCCTTCATGATTGATGATTCCCCTTGTAGGTTTCTGGATGTCATGGGAATATTTGTGGGGAGATCTAATGTTAGATTTGAGATACTCGGAGCATACTAGAGTTCTTAGAAGGGAAGAAGAGGACACAATCCCCATAAGACCAAGGAGAAAGCATATTGCTTCCTGGACATAAGTTCCTATTGACTGAATCAGCAATGACACTCTGAGGTGTTCTCTTCCTGGCTGTGGCTGGAAGCTTTGCCAATTGAACAGAAACTCAAAGAAGACACAGATCCAGGTACAGTAGACCCACTTGATCCACCTGCTTCTGGAATCCTGGGCTCCTACCTCATCTGGGACACAGGGAAGGGATGCTGAAGCTTTGCTGCCAAGTCCCTTTGCCTGGTGAGCAGCTCCTTCTGCTTCATCAGGGACTGAAGATTTTCCTCAAGTCTTTGATGTTCCTGTTCATTAGAACATTGTGTTTTTAGGAGAGGGTTGTCTGCATCCCTGGACATATAGGCGCACGCACACACACACACACACACACACACACACACACACACACACACACTTGAACACATTCATGTACATGGATGCACACATACAAGCACACTACATTGTCTCCATGTTTGCTTTACCAGAAAACACTGATGTAATATGAGATCACCTGGGATACTATGAAGAAGAAAGTGACCTTTCATTAACCCACAGCCTCTCTACCCAGATTCCAGTAGAGAGAAAGGAAAACGCAACATGCTCTGAACACAGTGATGTGGAGAAGATTGTGTACTTGTACGCTGTTTAGATAATTTTTCATTTTATTTTTATGTTATATGTGCAGGTGTTGCCTGCCTGTGTTTCTGTATAACACATGCATGCCTGGTGATCTGGGAGAAGAATTCAGTATGCAGATCAGTCAATGTAATGCTTGCCTTGTAAACCTGTACACAGACAGGTGAACCCCAGGGATCATTTACCAGTAATCCAAGCTCTCCTACCAAGTTCTCCAGTCTGTGAATTGAAGGCTTAGTTCCCCAGCACAGGACCACTGGATGGCAATGGGCCAGCCCCTTGCTCTCACTCAATGTTTCCCAGTGCCTCCAGGGAGGGCAGCTTCCTCCTAAAGAAGCTCTCTAAAGCACAGGTTGCCTCAATTTAGGCCCAAAGCAACATGCTCAGAAACTAGAAAATCTCTAAACTCAGGAGTCTATATTAACCTTTCCTCCAAGTAAGATGACTGTGTCAGGGATTTCTTTGAGTAACAGAAGGTTGACTAACTCAGCGAAAGGATTGCATGTATTATTCCATGTTTAACTATATTCCATGGACCACATTGTATGTTTGCACTCATCAAGGATGGGCATCTGAGTAGTTTCTAGTTGGGAGTATTATGATGAGTCCTGCTGTAACCCTGTTGTCCTCTCTTCTCTGTGGACACCTACTTTCCACTCTGGAATCAATGGTCCACTTGGAGTCTGCATTCAACATTCTGAATAATTTTAAAGAGCTTCCCACAGGCCTACAACATCTTATACTCCTACCAATATCTGATATTTCTCATTTCTTCCAACCTTCCATCGGGCCGATTTTAACTCAGTATGAAGAAGTTTGGAATAAAAGCAGTTTCTGAGTGCTGCAGACACAACATGGAGTGGATGCTTTAGAGTATGATGAGCCTAAGGGGTGCACTGAGACAGCCTCTTCTCACACCTCAGCATAGCTGTGGAACTTCTGCTGGACTGAGATGCAGCCACAAGACCCTCTGCAGTTCAGAATTCCTCAGAGAATAAAATCCAGGCCAAGCTCCAAGGAAAAGGTTAGCTGAACCAAGGTTAGGGAAAGGTGCAAGGAAAATGGCAGCAGACAATGAGGAGAAGAACAAAACAGGATGCAGGGAAGTCATCAGTGGTCAGCCACCATTCACCCAGAACAGAGGAGGACACAAACCCTCAGGCAGCCTTTCCTGCCTCTCAGTAGCTTCTTTCTCAACTTTATGGACCCTATTGTTTTTCTCAAGAGGATTTCTTTGCAGATAAATAATTCTGCCTCTTCCTGAAAAACCTAAAAATACCTGAAAAACTTTTAGCCTTCATCAGTTTTCTGTCTTTTGTTTTAGTTAACTGTGTGGACATGCAGAATGATGGACAGCACCATCTGTTCTTTGACTGATGCAAAGTGGTACTAACCAGATTAGGCACAGTACTTTCTCATTCACATCTGTCTCCACCATTCTTAAAGATGTTCCATTGTTCCGTGAGTGAGTGAACATACACATAGAGGCTCAAACACATATTTTCAGACCCACAAAATTACACATAAGAAAACACACAAATGCACACACACAACTCTCTTGAACCCAAAGGGCAAGGGACGGGGCTAGAGTGTTGCAACTCTTTTTGTACTACAGGGAGAGGTAGTGGGTCCTCCCTGCTGTCTACAAGCCTCTTAGATACAGCCAGGCTTTTCTGCCCTGGCCTAAACTTGTTTCCCCTCCTAGGGCAGTTTTTTATAGCAGACTCACTGATTGTACAGATAAATAGCAACCGCTGCACAAATGAGTTTGACCACACAAGACCAAGTGCTCATGGAAGAGGGCTGGACATGAAGCCTCCTGATAGATCCAAGTTGACCCATCATAGTCTCCTCACTAAACCTGCCCAGATTCTGACACAAAAGACATTGATTGCACTTGAGAATGGAAATCACCATTGTCATTACCCAACAACTTTTGACTGGATTACAGTGCATATGATGTGAAAACTGCCCCAGTTAGTCAGTAGGAGGCTACTTAGGTCACCCATAGCACTTTCCTGAAATGCAATATTCTATACAACTATTAGGAGGAGTCTTTCCTAAGACACAGCTATAAATATGATAGAGTGAGCATCAAAATGTCAGGTTCCATGTGTGAGGCCAGTAAGACAAACCAGACATTTCCTGGGAAGTTACTTCTATGCCGTGAAAGAAAAGAATTTTACTTATTAATTTTAAAATAGATCCATTGCTTGATTTTTGTAGGGGACGTTCCTCCTTCCATGCTGTTCTTGCCTCTGATCTCATATGACCCCTGCCAAGCAAATGAGATCCAGACCCTTGACCTCACTCACTTGGATCGCTGTGCTACTCCCTAAGTGACTCCCATCATAACACCGCTCCCACCATACTGACACATAGGTGAGTGATATGTGATTTACTCTTCTCCCTCAATGGACTGCAGCTTCTAGCAGAGCAGTAGGGTTTCCTTGGCAGTCATGCAGTGCCTTCCAAGAGGCTAACTCCTCAGAAAGACTTGTGAATGATCACAGAAATGAACTATTGGATGGGATGGGTCAGTTGGATAAGTGAGTAGAGAGTTACATGGGTGTGTGTATGTGTGTGTGTATGGTTAGAAAAGTGGGCATCTTGGCCCTGCTGCTTCAACCTACCTGCTGCTGCTTTGTGCAGAGGTCATAGATCTTCTCATGAGCCTCCTCACAGAGCCTCCTTGCCTCCTTGCAGGATTCTTGTAGTAAAATCTGCTCCCCATGCAGCTTTCTGTTGTTCTTTTTCAACATGCTCACTTTTTCCTTTAGCTGAGTCCATTCACTCAGGAGCTGACAGTAGAGGGTGCTGAAATGTCACCAAAAATGATGAGCTCTACCTCCATCTGCCACTCCTGCCTCCTAATACCATCCTTCCTGCAAGGTCCCATGTCCCCATCCCCATGAACCCTGGGCAGGAACCGGCATTAGCCATGGCAGCATCACTCAGGTGCAGGCTAAAGCCAGAGAATAGGCAAATTACAGAAAGATTCAAACTACTTCTGAATACTCTGCCAGCAAAATGCATCCATGTACCTATGAAAACTGGATCCCCCACTTCCTCCACACACACCCTGGTGCTTAACTGTTCACAGTATTAGGGAAACATGAGCAGGTAGAGGAAAACCATAACCTAAGGGCGACAGAGGACCCAATGGGAATACATTCCATCCATGTTTCCCATAGAAACCAGCTCTGTAAGCTCCTGCCAGAGCCACAGAAAACATTCATGGTGCAAACCATGTTTTCTCTCTAGAAGCTCCAGAAGTTGACAGGAAAATGTTGGGAGGGGCTCTCAGACTCTTTACTCTTAGGAGAACTCAGTTTAGGAGGCACAAGTCTAAGAGCAATAAGGCAGGCTGCTTGCTAAGAGGTAAACAGTCTAGAACCACAGCCCAACTTTGTTCAAAGGTGAAGAAGGGAAGAAGATGCTGTGGGATGTCTTCTGTATGCTGTGAATATGTGTTGCTCCCATTGGTTAATAAGTAAGCTGCTTTGGCCTATGGCAAGGCAGTACGGAGACAGGCAGAAAAATCCAGGAGAGACAGAGAAGAAAGTCAGAGGTAGAGGAGGTGCCAGCTGCCACCCAAGGAGCAACATGCCAGCAGCCTGGCCATGCAGCAGCCATGTGGCAAACATAGATTAATAGAAATGGGTTAATTTAAGATGATAGAGCTAGCTAGCCAGAAACTTAAGCCATTGGCCATATAGTTTGTAAGTACTATAAGCCTCTGTGTATGTCTTTGAGACCATTTGGCTTCAGGAGGTAGGTGGGACAGACTCCTCCTGACAGCTGGGTCAGGCAGGTCTGGAAAAACTTCAGACTACCAGAAGCAGTCCTTAACAATTTCAGGGGTCCCATCTAAATTAGGCACTCACTGTTAGGAGTTGGTCTGCTCACTCAGCTCCTTGCACTTGTACAAAGCCTCATAAATCTCCTTGGGGAATTTCTTTACATCTGATATCTCCTTCTTATGCTGTGTTTTCAGCATCTCCAGCTCAGATTTCAGCCTGTGGTAGGGCATGGCCCCAGGAGCAAAGAACTCCATGAACACAGGGGGCAGGGACCACATGCATTAAGGTTCTGTTTTATACTACCCTAGCCCACTGGATGTCACACCATGAATTCTATGTACTGGAGCTCCTGATGTGTATTAGACTATGCCTTACTGTCCCAGGGCCAGGAAAGGTTGGGTGTCAATAGGGAAGGAGATAGGACTACATGAGCTCCCTGAGTAGGCCTGGAGGGGTACACTAGCTCTCTAAGAAGGTCTAAGGAGTCTGTGCCACAGATTCAGGTCTATCTGAAATCTGCATTGACATTCCCAATGTCTTGAGAACAGAGATTCTTTCTCCTTACAAGGGTACCCAGAACTCATAATCAGTATTTCCAAGGAGGAGGCACTACATGAGGATGGGTGTATAAACTCCCAAGGGGATTCCAATGAGGCACCAGGATGAGCACAAAGCTGAGAGCAGTGATGCTCAATGTGGGGCTCCCTGGCCTCAGCACTTACATCACCTGAAATCTTTGAGACATGTGAATATTCAGACCTACAATCAATCTCTGACTCTCAGGATCTGAAAGGACACACACACACACACACACACACACACACACACACACACACACACTGTAAGGGAGCCTCTTAGACAGTACAGAACACTCTGAGACACACAATCCTCAGCACAAGGAGATTTATTATTCCAGCAGGGCAAGCATGTCGTTGGGAGCCTGCCTCTGGATCACGCAAAGGCACACAGCAAGCAGCAGGCTTTTTTCAGCAGTGGGTTTTTAGGTAGAAAAGGTTAATCTGTGCTAGGGTGAGTTGTTGAGATCTGATTGGATTTCAGTGTAGTCAAGTAATAAATTTTGATTATTGGACTTTGGTGTTTAGTTTCAAGAATGAGTCAGTGTCTGCTAAAGGGAATGGACTTTGGGGACTAAACTTAGGAATGTAATCTAATGGTTTATCAAGGGAGAGGGAAGTGAAAAGGGCAAGACCCGCCACTGCCATGTTTGCAACATTTGGACCTCTTAGAGAGCACTTCACACACATAAACCCACACACAGTTAGGATGTCAGAGAAATGCAGGTAGGTGGCATTGTCTATAGTATAAGAAACAAGCTGAGAGGAGCAGAGATGAACTCCAGGCCTTCTGGTCACACACAGATGGACTGAGTAGGACCACCAGGCCATTCAAGCTGCTCCCATAGCAAAAAGCAAAACTAAATATCAATTCAGAGCACTGAGCATCTCCTAAAAGCCGATGTCTGCCAAAGCCTCTTGAAATGCATGTTGTGATCTTACACCTTCCTGCCCGTCTGTAGATCATGATTCAGGCCACAGGCTCTGCTTTTTCATTTGGAGGAATCAGAACAGCCTGTGTCAAATCTCATGCCTACAGGTTTCAGTTCTGCCTCTCAGATGCACTCAGGACACAGTAGGGTCAAGACAGTCACCCGGCAAAAGGGCATGATGAGTACCTGTTGTTCAACTCATTGTTGTTATAAAGGGCCAGGAGTTCCAGCAGTTCATTCCTCTCATTGGTCATCATCTGTAGCTGAAGGGTCAGTTTATCCACCTGGTTCAGCTGCTGCTCCTGCTCAGTGAGGAAGAAGGGTGTGGATGATGCCTTCCTAGTAGTCCCTGTAGGTACATAAACACAGTGAACTTGTACAGATGAATGGCATAGGGCCAAGAGAGATCATGTGGAGTCCCAAGAGGAGGCCTGAGGAAGAAGAAATGCATGACACCCAGTGAAGCCCTCAAATATCAGAGCAGCTATCCTTAAACTGGGGACCATAAGCCATGTGTCTGTCTCCAATCTCTGAGGATAGATATATGCCTTAGGCCCTACTGGAGCCCCAAAGTTCCTGAAAGGCATAAGCAAGGCTAGCCATGTTGGTTTGGAATTGTCAGCCGATACCTGATGTGATGCAAGAAAGTCCTGGACTGCCTGGTGCTTTGCAGCTCTCTTCCCTGATAACCTGTGTGCAGGACTTAAAGCAACTGAATGTCTCAGACCTAAGTACATGGATGGAAAGTTTCCCTTCCTGGTATTTATATCAGATATCCATGAGATCTACAGAAATCCACTGAGAATAAAGTGCAGCAACATCCTACCCTGATACCTCATTAGTTGTTCTGGGCCTCCTTTAGCATTCTTTGCTTATCATAATGAACTGAAAAAGGTCCCAGCACAGCAGCTGCTTCCCTGACATTTCCTGGCCCTCTGCCCTCAGAAATCCTCAACTTTGGATCTGCTCTTTTGGAACCTAGATAAGCTGCATAGGCCCATTGCTTCAGATGATCACAGCTACTGAACCCCATTAAGAGAAGGACCAATTCTGGCATCAACTCCTGCTTAGAAAACCAGTGCTTTCCATGCCAATCAGTGTGCTCAGTTTTGCCAACATGTCAATTGGTGAACCCTGTAAGTACTTAATGAATGCCTCAAGGGCAGTTGGCATTGCCACAACACTGGTGATTTCACAAAAGATGCCAATGACTCACCAGGATGCAATAGAATTTCCAGAGAAGAGACTGTTAGGGTCACTTCTAATGTTATCACCCATCTGATAACAAACTCTTCTCCAATTCAGCAAAAGCCAAGCTGCCCTTTCGGCAGCCTTCCCTGAGACAGAGCAGGGCCTTCAGTACCTCGTCATTCTAATCCAGAGATCTCACTGATTCATTCTAGTTCATTCTAATTCAATAGTTCATCATGTGTGGAGGGCAAGACTCAATTTCCAAACACTGTCCAGGAATGGCTCTTCTCATCCTGAAGAATGCAAACTAGTAAGATGAGAAATAAAGGATCCTAAGAAATTAGCTCAGGATAATGGGAAAGGAAGATCAGTTCCACGAGGTGAATAAGCACATCAGAGAAGATCCACTGGGCAGTTACAATGTATGAGGATGGTGGAGGATTATGTGGGTCCTGTCAGAGCAATGATAAGTCACATAGGTAAAGATGAAACTTTTGCCAAAAGCTTCAGCAGAATACATTCCATCCATCATGATGTTAGCAAAGGTGTTATCAACTATTGAAAGGTGTGACTGAAAATACCTATGAACTGGACATCCACAGGTGAGCCCTCTGACACCAAGAACAAATACTTACAGGAAGAGTGATGTCCCAGTCCAACACTCAAAGTAGAGGGAAGATGACTGGCTAGTGAGAGGGCAGGAACTCAGAAACCTTAGGAGTCACTGACATGCAGCAATACTTGGTGGTTCCTGCCCTGCTAGTGGTTGTTATTTAAAATAAGAGAACCTCTAGCTCTCCAGGGGACTTTACTCTTCCTGTTACTAGTGACACAACAAAAGACATACAGTGTGGGTGAAATGCAGGGCTGGTACTGAAACCTCTTTAGTCCCTCTGTGCTCACTTCCCACTCAGAGTGAAAGCAGAGGGCCCTCAACAGAGCAGCTGCAGCCTTGACCATCTCTGGCTCTCTGCCAAACTAACCTTGAAAATCCTCAACTTTGTTCTACTCTGGAAGAACTCTCAAGACTAAAATAGGCCCATTGCTTCTCAGAAACTCTCACCTGCTTAGCCCCACTCCTGAAAGGATCAGCTCAAGCCTTCCTCCTTCAGGAAGCCCCCCATCCCTTTCCCAGGACTCACTGTGCTTTCCCCAGAACCATTTATTTCTTGATGTGTGACATGGAGACTGAAGGCCATCTTCCTTCTGCCTCCCTTTGGTTTCCCTGTGCTCTCCATCCTGTCTCCCAACAATCCTGTTCAGTCTAGACAGCATGTCTGTAGGTGAAACACGAGACACTGCATAAATCTCCCAATGGCAGTTGGTGTTGCCACAACACTGGTGACATCACATGGAATGCCAGGGCTCTCCAGGATACACTAGAATGTCCATGTGCTGATGTCACCTGGTATAGCTATTTCATCCCTTCTACATACCTTACCAAAAAGTGACTTGAATCCAAGTTGCCATTTTCAGGAGCCTCTGGGGATTATTAGTTATAATCCTCCTTCCAAAGCCAGAAATCTAGGCCTCTGCTTCATTAGAAACTTTATATAAGTGAAGTTGAAAGCTCACTTTGCATGCACTGTCCAGGGTTGGATTTTCCCCTCCTTAAAATTCATAATCAATAATTTGAGAAAGAAAGAATGCTTAGAAATGAGGTTAGGACAATGGGGAGTAGTAGGGATGAGAACTCTGAAGTGAACAATCCCCTAGGGAAATCCTCAGACTTGTAGACATTGGTGGGCTCTAAGAAAAGTCACATAGTTAGTTATGAAGATTCCCCCAGAGTGGCAGTAGAGCTAACTCAAGCTATGAGGTTGTTAGTGAAGATGTGACTAGCTCTGGACAGGTATGGTTGGAGCCACTAAGACCAGGTGAGCTTTCAGATATTGAAAACAAGCAACTCATGGAAAGAGTACGATGACCCAATCCTTGAAACATAGACTGAGGAAAATGTAGTGGCAAGTCAGAGTTCAGTGTTGGTATGGAGAGGCATCATGAATGGAACATAAACACACACACACACACACACACACACACACACACACACACACACACACACTCACACATACAAACCAGGCATACAATCATGGAGTAGAACATGATGTAGATCACTGCTATGGTGCTTCAACCAGTAAACAAAAGCCAAACGCCTAGTTTTGGAGCCACCTGTTCCAATCCACATGCTCTTGAAGAGGTGGCACTGCTAGCTTTCGGTACAAGATCCATTAGGAGGACATGACAGGCAAGGGGAGAGACTCAAGAGTTTTTGCATCATACAGCTTTGTTATATCAAAACATTACATTTCTTATCATGATATCGCTATAAAGAGAAGCCAGGTCACATGGTCAGCATGGAATGCATGTTCTCCAACCAAATCTCTGGACCTAAGCATGATCCTTGCAACCTAGGACTGATGAAACTTTTGGTTGATCTGTGGTCATTTCAGATTTTGAAGCTTTAAGCAAATAAATGTGATTGTCAACTTTATTTCTAAATAGAGTCTTGTGAAGACCAAAAAAGTTGAGGATATACTGGAATTTGGGAGCAAGGCATGTCCCCTAAACTGATATAAAAACTATTTTAAGAACATTGATGACAGTATTGGGGGTAAAGAAATCAGAGGAGAGAAGTGGTACAGAGACAGGGGGGAGATACTGAGAGAGTGTGAATGCTCACATGAATCCAGAGATGAGGCAGTAGATCTAGATGGAAAAGTATAAAGGATTGCCCGCAAATCCCAGTAATTAGAAAGAGGCCTGGAGTCAGCTGTATAGTTGAGACCTCAGACAGCTTGGTCTTTCTAACAATCAATTGTGGAACATCACACTTCCATGAACAGATACCCTGCCCAGGATATATAGTTATTCACCCAGCAAAGACAGAAACCCCTTCTGCATGGTCCTGCCTCTTATCTCACTGATGTCCCATCCAGATGAGGGTTCATGTTCTTCCAAATGCCCTGAGATCAAGCTGACAGGGGACAGTACGTGCCTTCTACAATATTCATCTCAGCCCACTCTTGGTAGTTGGATCATGTTCAGGAAATGAACTGGGGGATAAGACTTTGCCTAGCCGGTTCTCAAAGTTCAGGCTTGAGACTCCCCTTCTGTGAATGTCAACTTTCCTGTCTTCTACAGGCAGGGGAGTGTCTCAGGGGTCTGTTGGTTTCTTCTCCTTTTTACATGGTTCAGGTGACCCAAGGGAGAGCCTCCTCAAGCTTATTCACAGCTGCACAGGATACAGCCTGGCTTCAGACTCCCCAAATCTGGCCTCAGCAGCCATGGGAATGGTCACACAGTTAACATGACTTTTTTGAGACACAGGCTCTCCTGGAACTTGCACTGCAGTCAGTCTTCAATTCTCCTCCTCATTTCCCAATTGGTTGAGATTAAGGCATGCATCACTATTCCAAGCTCCTTTTTTCTATTTCTAAATGTTCAAACATCCAGAAACAACCAGAGTGAGGTCAAGATCATGATGGGGAAAACCACAGAGATAGCTTACCCAAGCTAGAAATTCTAGGACTCTGGCTGGAACAAGCACAGGACCAAACTAGGTACTCTGACTGTGGGTGACAGTCTGGGTGATCACATGCAGCTTCAGGTGGCCATGTTCAGGACTGACTGTGAACATGCCTATCTGTCCTGAGCCAGACAGCTGGAAGAGGCAGCCTGCTGGTGGAAGACACAGCCTACTAAGCCTTTGTCTCAGTACAGAAAATAAAAAGGAAGCCAGAAGTTGGCTTTTTGTATTACCTATCAGTTCCCCTTTATCTGTCTGCCTCCCAGAGAATACTGTGGAATTCCTGTTCCCTCAAATTAATGAGTTTATTGAAGTTAATATAGGAGTATAGGTATGGGATTACTTATAGGAATATGAATAACTCTAATGTGTGGCATCACAAAGTCTTACATTATAATGGGTGACTCATGAAAACTAGAATTCTGCATGTGTCTGCATGGCTTGTTTGCAGCTGAATGAGACAGATGGTCTCATTTCTTCAGTGTTGATGTAACCAACCATCTTATTAAATAAGAAACACAGAACCAATATACAAGAGAAAGCCAAGAGGTCAGAGCTCAGAACTAAAATCTTACCCTTGCTCCTGCAGTGCTCCTACTTCTCTGAAAGAGAGCTACTTCCTGTGTGTATGTCTTTACATAGTCTTTCTGTTCTGCCTTCTCATTGGTTGTTAACCCAAACACATGACTGCCTCGTCACTGCCTGTACGTACAGCCCTCCAGGTCTTTAAGGCATATGTCTCCAATGCTGGCTGTATCCCTGAACACCCAGTGATCTACCTAGCTCTGTCTACCAAGTGCTGGGATTAAAGGTGTGCGCCACCACCACCACAATCTTGCTATGACTCTAGTAGCTCTGACCCCTGGGTGGCAACTTTATTTATTAACATACAATTAAAATCACATTTCACTACAAATAAAATACCACCATGTTTCCCCTTTTCTATTTTAATAAAAAGAAAAAAGCAAAGGGTTATAACTAACAAAAGAAAAACTATATACAAAAGTACAATAACTATATACAATATATACAAGTAATAAATACCTAAACAATATCTAGTCCATTTTTATTCGACAAATCAGAGAAAATAATTCCATTTTCTGTCCTATTTTGGTAAGTCCAAAATGTATCTAATTCACTTTCTATCCTAATTAATCTTCAACAATAACTAACTAATCTTCAACGATAACTAACTAATCTTCAACTCCCTCAGAGACCCAAGAAGGAAATAATATTAGCTAACAAAAAAATAGAAACAGGAAGTGCATGCAAGCAACTTCCAAAAAATTTGTGAGTTGACAGAAACAGCCAGCTGCCTGGACAGTCATCTGAGGTTTCTCCACAGTGTTGGGGCATCATCTTCAGCCTATAGGCTTAGCGTATCTGACAGACTCATTTGTGAAGTAGGATGTACACAAGGTCAACAGTTCAACCTCACATTGGGTGAGAGCAGTCCATGTACCAGAAATACCTGAATTCCACTAGTGTCATGTCATGATTCAGGATTTTAAATACTGGAAATTGTTGACGGATTTTGAATTCAGCTGTCCATTCTTCTTGGCTATATGTGTATGTGGCTTCATCTCAGCATCCCCTTCTCCACATCCCTCTATTAAATGCCATTCTACTATTGAGAGGCGTGAGCTTAATTACTCTTCAAGAATAACTGTTTCAGCTGCTGTTCCATTGCACAACAGAAGCCATTGGCCCACTGCCTGTTCAGCTGCCTTCGAAGAAAAGAGCACTGTACTTTTTCCAGATTGCGAAGGCCACTTCAGGGATGGTGCCATATTGTCCTGGCCTCAGAAGATGCCTTTTGATAAAGCCATAACCACACTTGTTTTGTCAAGAATCATTAGTCCTTTGTTTCATGTTCTGTCTGTCCTGTTTGTCAGCACTTGATTCGAGGATACTTTGTTGTCCAGTGGCCAAATTTGCCACAGTGAAAGTTAACTCCATATGCAGTTTCATCAATGCCCATATTTTTTCTGAAGTAGATTGGTACTGCCAAGAGCCAACATGTCTCAAAAAATAAAAATTTCTAAGTTATCAAACATTTTAAATGCCATATTCTGTAGATCTCTGAAGGGTTTGAAGATGACCTGCCTAAAATATATCTGCTCATTTTTTAAAATATATCTAATATGACTACAAGTTCTATTGTAATGTCTAACTATTATCTTTCATTTCTTTATAGCCTAATAGTTGGTAATAATAACGTTCAAAGATCAGAAAGTTGCATTACATTGTTACATGAATGGTATAAATATAAATATAGCATTTTCTAACAATATCAATTTTAAATTTGTATACAATATAAAACAATCCAATCCAATGTAAAGTATTTAAAACTAGTAATTGTCTTTTCCTTTTCTTTTCTTTTTAAACAAGAACCTTAAATCTAATCTCCTTTGCTTAGCTTTTTTCCTAACCCTTAACAACTTGTAACCAACCCCCCTAAACAATGAAAATTATCCCAGACCCAAAACCCATTAAAAGGACCAAAAAACTACCCACCCCACACCACCTCTTTGGGAATGTGGGCGTCGTATTCTTAAAATTGCTTCCTGCTGGATATGGGCGAAGTTATCTTTATCCTGAAAGAAAAATTTTAGGTTAATTGTCAAATTCTAGGAAAGGTAACTATATCCTTCATTATCCAGTCTGTGTATAATGCCAAAGTTCAGGGTTTATCTCAAGTTCTTATTCAAGTAGTCTTTGAGACTGGATCATCTCAGCTAGTTATCTCAAAATTGCTCTGAGCACGTTGTAGTTCAAAGTTGATCTGTAGATGATGTTTGTCAGCTTAGTTATATTATTATTGTCCACGTGGAATTGTTGTTGTTGTGGGGTCCCATCTTCTTCCTGGAGACTTCAGTTGATGTTAGGCCTGGCCGTGATTTCGTGCAGAAAACTGATAGGAGACTCGAACACAAAGACATATATATGCAGCTAATTGAAGCCATTTTTCTAGAATTAGTTAATACTCTATATGACCATTCATATCTTTACAAAGTTTAATATATATATATATACATATATATATATTAATCTTGTAAATTTTATATCAAATTCTTACTTTAAAAAAAGTTTAAAGAAGCAGAATAGAATCAAAGAGTTGAGATTAGTAATAGAATAGTCTCTTAATTAATTTGACTTTTATCCTGTCCCATAGCAGAAGATGGCTCTTTTATTCTGGCATGATACAGGGAGTTTGCATTTTCCTTTTAACAACATGCTTGAGTTTAAAGAAGGAGAGAGCCATTCTCCAACTCCAAAGTCAGCTTTAAATTTTAATTGAACTAGGACTATTAGAAGACCAATAGTGTTAAATCTTTAGAGAAAAGCAGAAACAAACATTTAGGAAGACATAAAATTTTTTAGATAATATATACCCATACGCCGTTTCACTCTGTTTCTTGGGATAGATGATTTGTCCCTTTTCTTCAGTTGTCTCATTTGTCCAGTGTTTTCAGATTCCTTAACCTTCATTCCCCTAAAAGATAAAAACAAAAACCTTTCCCCAAGACTAATTTTGGGGATGTTCCTTTTTGGCAAGTTATTTTCTGATTATATGAAAAGGCATGTGTTACTGGTACAAGTTAGTTTAAATTGGATGTTCATGCTGGTTGATGAACTATCACCTCCTCTAATTAAGAGGTCTCTCTTATTCAAATCGAACCCTTATCAATTTTGCTGGTACCCACAGCTTATCTTCTGTAGAAACAAAAGCAAAACCTCATCCCCAATGTAAATACATACCCTGGTTTGCACAACTTGTAACCAACCCCCCTAAACAATGAAAATTATCCCAGACCCAAAACCCACTAAAAGGACCAAAAAACTACCCACCCCACACCACCTCTTTGGGAGGTCAGCACATCCTTAATGTATATAGGCTGATTTAATTCTGTAGTTTTTTCTATTATCCAATGTCTCTCTGTAGCTGTTGTTCCTTTCTCATTGGCATTGAGAAAATTCAAAGTTAATAGAGCATTATGTAGTCTATTTCTGGAGGTTTTTGTTACCCCTTTCTATTTATTTAGCATATCCTTTAGAGTTCTGTTTGATCTTTCTATAACTGCTTGACCTGTAGGATTATGTGGTATGCCTGTAATATGCTTTATATTATAATAAGCAAAAAACTGTTTCATTTTAACAGAGACATATGATGGAGCATTGTCAGTTTTGATTTGTGCAGGTATACCCATGATGGCCATAACTTCTAGCAAATGAGTGATTACAGAATCAGCTTTTTCAGAACTCAAAGCACTTGCCCATTGAAATCCTGAATAAGTATCAATGGTGTGGTGTACATATTTCAATTTTCCAAATTCTGCAAAGTGAAACATGTCCACCTGCCAGATTTCTTTCCTCTGAGTACCCTTTGGGTTACATCCTGCTGGTTATGGCGTTTGATTGCAGAAGGAACAAGTAGGACATTTCTTTACTATTTCTTTGGTTTGTTGCCAGGTTATAGAAAAATCCCTTTTTAAACCTTTACTATTGACAGATGTTTTTTTTTATGAAATTCTGAGGCCTCCAGCACATTTCCTATCAATAATTTATCAATCTCATCATTGCCTTGTGCTAGAGGGCCTGGCAGACCAGTATGGGATCAAATGTGAGTTATATATAAAGGATGACTCCTTTTCCTGATTGTATCTTGTAATTGAATAAATAGTGAAGTTAATTCTGAAGCATCAGGGATAAATTCTGCAGTCTCAAAATGTAATACCACTCTTTCAACATACTGAGAGTCAGTTACTATGTTGAGAGGTTCTGAAGAATCCATTAATACCAACAGAATAGCATACAATTCTGATTTTCAAACTGAATTATAAGGACTTAGAACCACTTTTCTTAAATTTTCTGATTTGTAACCTGCCTTTGCTTCTTTGTTGGCATCTGTATAAAATGAACAAACTCCAGATATGGGTTTTTTTCCGTACAATTCGAGGCAAGATCCAATCAGCTCTCTTTATAAGATCAATTCTATCGCCTTTGGGATATTTGCTGTTAATTTCTCCTAAAAAAATTACTGCAAGCTCTTTGCCAAGGTTCACTTTCTGTCCATAATTTTTCAATGTCCTCCTTAGTTAAAGGTACGACAATTTCTGCTGGGTCTGTTCCTGCTAATTGATGAAGTCTCAATTTTCCTTTCCAAATCAAGTCAGAGATTTTTTTCCCCATAAGTTTTTAATTTTTTATTTGGTTTATTTGGTAAAAATATCCATTCCAATATAATATCTTCCCTCTGCATTAATATTCCAGTAGGAGAACGCCTAGAAGGTAAAATAACCAAAATGCAATCCAGCTTTGGATCAATATGATCCACGTGCCCTTCATGTACTTTCTTTTCTACCAAGGCCAATTCTTTCTCAGCTTCAGGTGAGAATTCTCTTGGACTATTTAAGTTCTTGTCACCTTCTAAGGTTTTGAAGAAATTATTCACTTCATCATTTTTTACCCCAACAATAGTTCGTAGATGAGAAATATCTCCAAATAATCTTTGAAAGTCATTAAGAGTATGTAGTCTATCTCTCCTAATTTGCACCTTTTGGGGTCTAATTTTTTGTAGCTCTATTTTATATCCTAAATAATTAATAGAATCTCCTCTTTGTATCTTTTCAGGAGCAACTTGTAATCCCCAGCAAGGCAAAATTTTCTTTACTTCTTCAAACATTCTTTCTAAAGTATCTGCATTTGAGTCAGCTAGTAAAATATCACCCATATAATGATAAATTATAGATTTAGGAAATTTTTTACGTTTCACTTCCAATGGCTGTTGTACAAAAAATATTGGCACAGAGTTGGGCTATTCAACATTCCCTGTGGGAGGACCTTGCATTGAAATCTTTTAACTGGTTGAGAATTATTATAAGTAGGCACTGTGAAAGCAAATCTTTCTCTGTCTTTTTCTTGTAAGGGTATTGAAAACAACAGTCTTTTAAATCAATAACTATAAGAGGCCATCCTTTTGGTAACAGAGTAGGCAAAGGCATTCCAGATTGTAGAGAGCCCATAGGCTGAATTACTTTGTTAATTGCTCTAAGGTCTGTTACCATTCTCCATTTACCAGATTTCTTTTTAATAACAAATACAGGAGAATTCCAAGGGCTGGTTGATTCTTCAATATGCTGAGCATTTAACTGTTCTTCTACCAGTTCTTCTAAAGCCTGGAGATTCTCTGTTGTTAAAGGCCATTGCTGGACCCATACAGGCTTGTCTATTAACCATTTTAAAGGTAGAGCTCTTGGTGTCTTTGGAAGATCATCAGTTGTTGGGCTCTGTTCTTGTATAATATGGATGACTGGTGACCACTCATTAGAACAATATCTTCTAATATTTCTCTCAGAAACATGTGCTAGTTTATGATTTGTTTCTGAGATTGGGGGGATGTTAACCTGAGTATTCCATTGTTGCAACAAGTCTCGACCCCACAGGTTCATAGCTATGTTAGCTACATATGGTTTTAATTTTCCTCTCTGTCCTTCTGGACCTATACATTAGAGCCATCTTGCACTCTGTTTCACCTGAGATAATGTCCTAATTCCTAACAGTTGAACGTTTACCTCCTGAAGAGGCCAAGTTGGATGCCAAAATTCTGGTGCAATTATGGTAACGTCCGCACCTGTGTCTACCAGACCAGACAACAAAACACCATTTATTTTTATCGTTAATTTTGGTCTTTGTTCATTAATAGAAGTTTGCCAAAAAATTTTGTTTATGTTTTCTCCTGAATTTTCTATTCTCTGTTTCATCATCCTGACCAGCATGATTTATTCCAATAGGCATTTGGTTATTTAATCGCTCTGATCAGCGGGTTTCCTCTATGGCTGAAGGAAAGGTTTGAACTTGATTTGCTATGGGGGCCTGCATGACGCCCCTCTGGGAGTTTCCCAAAGATTGAAGCAAAGGATTACCCTGTCTGTCCTTTGTTGATCTACATTCGTTGGTCCAGTGTTTTCCCTTACCACACCTTCTGCATACTCCAGAAGGAAGGGGCATTCTGTTGCCATTGTTCCTTGAAGAAACATTGTTTCTAGGAATGACCTGTTTACAGTCCCTTTTCAAATGTCCTTGCTTTCCACATCCAAAACATCTAAAATTCCTCAAACCTTTTGAAATTGCTTCTCCTACCCACATATCATCATGCTCATGAGCCTCAACATTAATTGTGTCTCTAATCCAATCTTCCAGAGGTGCAGATCTTGCCTTTAATGGCCTGATTATTCTTTTGCATGCTGCATTCGCATTCACAAAGACCAAAGATTCAATTACTATCTTACTAGCTTCTGAATCCGAGACCATTCTCTTTACTGCTGAAGAAAGTCTTTCTAAAAAATCTGTGAAAGATTCTTTGGACCTTGCATAACCTTTGTAAATGACTCAGGTTTTTTTCCTGGTTCCTCAACTCTGTCCCATGCATTCAAGGCTGCCATTTGACATAAAATTAGGGTTTGGACATCATATAAACATTGTGTTTGTACTGAAGCCTTCTCCAATAAGCTGATCCTGGCAAACTTGTATTGCTTTGACCCTCCATTGTTTTTAGCTTCATCCTTGAACCACGTTAGCCACTGTAACCTCTGGCTGGGTTCCAGAACAGCTTGTGCCAGCTCCCACCAGTCCTGTGGTACAATCCTATTATATGTTGACCAAGAGTTTAACATTTGCTTTACATATGGGTTATGCATGCCATAAGATACTATTGCCTCCTTAAACCTTTGTAAAGCCAACATTTCAATTGGAGCCCAAATATTTTGTGTAGTCATTTGATCAGGCAACTGCTGTATGGTTACAGGATAAATTAAGGGTGACTGTGTGAAAACAGGCTTTCTTTCTGTAACTTTATGATCCAAACTTGAAACAACTTCACTGTTAATTTCTTCTGTCTGAATTTTTACAGGTTTAACAAATTTTTCTAAAGCTGTCATCCTGGCACTTAAATTGACTATCTTTTTAAATAGTAAAATGAGGATAAGCATAGTGATAAACTGCATAATTCCAGCAATACTAATCTTCTCATATAGTTGTTCCATTGTCAGACTGCCTAAAATTTCAAACAAAACCCAATTTTCTTCCAGTGTAAACATAAAACCCATTTTTTTTTAATGTGGAAAAAATTCTCTTTTAATAGTTTCCTTTAAAATATCTGATATGTTATGACTTACCAAATCTGTGTAGAACAGTAGAAATCCGAGCGAATTTCAAAACAGCCAGCTAGTGTCTGAGGTGTGAATGAGAGAGAGAGAGAGAGAGAGAGAGAGAGAGAGAGAGAGCAAAAAAGTGTAGCCTGCTAAAGCTTAAATCTAGCCACATGTTCCCTCTTGAGCCGACTCAGGGCTTGGCTCTGGCTTCCTTAAGCTCTGACCACATGCATTGGCTTCACAGGCAGGGGCTCTGTTCGGCAGGGCAGGCTGAGTTTTTTGTAGCACCGGCTCTAAGCAAGTAGCTCATGGTTAGTCCTGACATACACATCAGGAAGCAATTTCAAGAATACAATGGCCACATTCCCAAAGAGGTGGTATGGGGAAGGTGGGTTTTTTTTTTTGGTCTTTTAATGGGTTTTAGGTCTGGGATAATTTTCATGGATTAGGGGGGATGGTTACAAGTTGTTGTCAAAGGTTAGGAAAAGGGCTAAGCAAAGGAGATTAGATTTAAGGTTCTTGTTTAAAAAAAAAGAAAGAAAAATGTTAATACTTTACATTGGGTTGTATTTTTTTATATTGTATATGAATTATATATATATATATATTGAAATTGATAGTTAGAAAATGCTATATGTATATTTCTAATTGTACTTATACTGTTCATTTAACAATGTAATGCAATTTTCTGATCCTTGAATGTTGTTATTACCAACTATTAGGATATAAAGAAATGAAAGTTAGTAGTTAGACATTACAATAGAACTTGTAGTCATATTAGGTTTGTTTTCAAGATTGAGAAGATATATTTTAGATAGAGAGGTTATCTTCAAACCCTTCAGAGATCTACAGAATATGGCATTTAAAATGATTTTATAACTTAGAAAATTTTCTTTTTTATCATGACTATGAGACAGGTCAGCTCCTGGCAGTACCAATCTACTTCAAGGAAAATATGGCATTGATGAAACTTCAATTGGAGTTAACTTTCATTGTGGCAAAAGTTAGCCACTGGACAAAAAAGTATCCTCGAATCAACTGCTGACAAACAGGACAGACAGGACACAAAACAAAGGACTACTGATTCTTGCCAAAACATGTGTGGTTATGGCTTTATCAAAAGGCATCTTCCGAGGCCAGGACGATATGTCATCATCCCTGAAGTGGTCTTCACTGAAATCCGGAAAAGGTACAGTACCCTTTTCTTCGAAGGCAGCTGATCAGGCAGTGGGCCAATGGCTTCTGTTGTGCAATGGAACAGCAGCTGAAACAGTTATTCTTGAAGAGTAATTAAGCTCACGCCTCTCAATAGTAGAATGGCATTTAATAGAGGGATGTGGAGAAGAAGGGGATGCTGAGATGAAGCCACATACACACATAGCCAAGAAGAATGGACAGCTGAATTCAAAAAACATCAACAATATCCAGAATTTAAAATCCTGAATCGTGACATGACACTAGTGGAATTCAGGTGTTTCTGGTATATAGACTGCTCTCACCCAATGTGAGGTTGAACTGTTGACCTTGTGTACATCCTACTTCACAAATGAGTCTGTCAGATACGCTAAGCCTATAGGCTGAAGGTGATGCCTGAACACTGCAGAGAAACCTCAGATGAGTGTCCAAGCAGCTGGCTGTTTCTGTCAACTCACAATTTTTTAGAAGTTGCTTGCTTGTACTTCCTGTTTTTATTTTTGTTAGCTAATATTATTTCCTTCTTGGATCTCTGAAGGAGTTGAAGATTAGTTAGTTATAGTTGAGGATTATTTAGGATAGAAAGTGAATTAGAACAATCCAGACAGGAGTCCAATAGGGTCTGAATATTGATAGACACAATTATCTTGATGCCTGCACTATCCACTTAATTCTAAATTCAGGCTGTCAACAAGGACAGTGCTGTACTGATGAGGATGACCTCAGGGTTCCCTTTCTACCCTTATTCATTGAGCTGTAAATGGCAGCATTCAGCATTGGAGTGAACACACTGTTTACATCACCAAACCTACTGTAATTCTCTATGTTAATGTGTAAGAGAAGAACTGAGGCAAACTGACAGTCATGTCCCAAATGTCAGGCAGACCAGCTTTCAAGCACCACATGCAAATCATGGTTATCTGAAATATCAAGAGTATGAATATAGCCTCAGTGCAGTTTCCAGTGGTCTTTTGTCACCATCAGCTTCTGGCTGTTTTAGAAATTATGTAGACAGAAGAAATTACCTCAGTAATTTTCATGTATAAAATGCAACAGTTAGATTCATGACATAGTACTGCCTAGATTAATTTAATTATAACTCACATGGGAATATAATCAGTCAAATAAGAACACTAACATTTTCCTCACAATTCCTCCCAACACATAATCATATTTTACATAAAAGTTGATATCTCTGAAATGTTTGTAGCATATTACAACAATTGAAATAAAATAGTATCTTCTGGGCATGACAGATGACTACTGCACTCATGAGCTCCAAGATCAAGCCATCAACATTCTAGTAGGAAGAGAAAGGGGCTCACTGCCCCCACCCCTAACTGAGAAGCTGGTGGCAGTTGGTGGCTTTTGGAGGAGGAAGAGTCAGTTTACTTTAGGGTGCTGATGCCAGGTGGTTTGAACAAACTCAGCGATGGCTCTAACACATGAGCATATAGGCATGCAGTGTTGCCCTAGGTAGATGATTTAAAACAAAACAAAAGGTAGACAGACACAGCGGCGGAGACAACGGAGACAAGCAGATGCAGGTAGGCCTGCGGCGGCGGCCCGCGGAGGTAGACGGCCCAGCAGTGGCAGCCGACAGGGACATTCAGGCCCAGTGGCGGCCCACAGAGGTAGACAGGCCCGGCCGCGGAGACAAGCAGACATAGGTAGGCCAGTGGCGGCGACCCGTGGAGGTAGATGGGCCCAGTGGCGGCAGCCGACAGGGATACTCAGACCCGGCGGCAGCCAGCAGAGACATTCAGGCCCAGCAGCGGTCCACAGAGGTAGACGGGCCCAGCGGCGGCCCGCTGAGGTAAAAGGGCCCGGCGGCAGCGGCCGACAGGGACATTCAGTCCCGGCTGCAGCCTGCAGAGACATTCAGGCCCTGTGGTGGCCCCCAGAGGCAGACAGACCCAGCGGCAGCTGACAGGGACATACAGGCCCGGCGACGGACCGCAGAGGTAGACAGGCCCAGGGACGGAGACAAGCAGATGCAGCTTGGAACAGGGACGCCCCTAACCCCAAGATCTGGGGAAGAATCTATCTCCGTGGGTCAGAACCAGAACGAATCTGAACACTCCATCTGAGGACAACCCAGGGCCCAGCTGCTGATCCTGTGAAACCCAACAACTTGGAGGTGTTGGTGAGACTACCCTGCTCAACTGAAACCCATCTGGGAGAGGATTCAGATGCCTACAGTTTAAAGTCTGAAGAAACAAGATCAGCTGAGGAGTTGACAAATGAACAAAACGTGACCTGGGAACACAGAAGAAGGCGCTACCCAGACACCAAACCAGATCACCAGAATCATAAGTATATAATTCACCGATCGAAATCAGCTGCCCCTGAAGAAATAGCCCAATAGCACCAATTTAACCAAGAACCACTACTAAACCAAGACTAAAAATTAGAACAAGAGAGGCACTCTCAGACACAGACACCACCTGCACCGCACAGAGGAAGAGATGAGTAGACGCCAGTGCAAAAATACAGGCAACAACATAAAGACCTATATGGCAACATCAGAACCTAGTGATTCTACACCTGCAAGACCTAAACATACCATGACAGAAGAAACAGAAGAAATCAATCCTAAAAATGACTTTAAGAAGATGATAGAGGCCCTTAAAGAAGAAATAAAACATTCCCTCAAAGAGGAAATAAAAACTTTCCTTAAAGAGGAAATGAAAAACTACCTTAAAGAGGAAATAAAAATTTTCCTTAAAGAGGAAATAAAAAACTCCCTTAAAGAGGAAATAAAAACTTCCCTTAAAGAGGAAATGAAAAACTCCATTAAAGAGGAAATAAAAAACTCCCTTAAAGAAATGGAAGAAAAAACGAACAAAAAATGGGAAGAAATCAAATCAAGCCAAGAAAAAGCAATTAAACAGATGAAAGAAACATTCCAAGATCTGAAAAATGAATTTGAGACAATAAAGAAAACACATGCTGAGGGAATGCTGGAAATAGAAATCCTGACTAAACGAACAGGAACTACAGAAACGAGCATAACCAACCGATTGCAAGAGATGGAACAGAGAATCTCTGACACTGAAGACACGATAGAGAAAATAGATTCGTCAGTCAAAGAAAACAATAAAGACAAAAAAGTCATAACACAAAACGTCCAGGAAATTTGGGACACCATGAAAAGACCAAACCTAAGAATAATAGGGATAGAAGAAGGAGAAGAATACCAAATCAAAGGCACAGAAAATATATTCAACAAAATCATAGAAGAAAATTTTCCTAACCTAAAGAAAGAAATACCTTTGAAGATACAAGAAGCTTACAGAACACCAAATAGGCTGGATCCAAAAAAAAAGTCCCCTCGCCACATAATAATCAAAACACTAAACACACAGAACAAAGAAAAAATATTAAAAGCTGCAAAGGAAAAGGACCAAGTAACATATAAAGGCAAACCCATCAGAATAACACCAGACTACTCAATAGAGACTATGAAAGCTAGAAGATCATGGACAAACCTCATGCAGACACTAAGAGACCACGGATGCCAACCCAGACTATTATACCCAGCAAAACTCTCAATCACCATAGGCGGAGTAAACAAAATATTCCAGGATAAAACCAGATTTAATCAATACCTGTCCACAAACCCAGCCCTACAGAAAGCACTAGAAGGGAAAACCCAGCCCAAAGAAGCTAAACACATCCATGAAAAATCAAGCAATAGATAATCCTACACCAACATACACCACAGAAAGACAACACAACACAACCAAAAAAATAACAGGAATTAACAATCACTGGTCATTAATATCCATCAATATCAATGGTCTCAACTCACCTATAAAAAGACACAGGCTAACAGAATGGATAAGAAAACAGGACCCATCCATATGCTGCATACAAGAAACACACCTTAACTTCAAAGACAGACACTACCTCCGAGTAAAGGGCTGGGAAAAGGTTTTCCAAGCAAATGGACCTAAGAAACAAGCTGGTGTAGCTATCCTAATATCTAATAAAATAGACTTCAAACTAAAATCAATCAAAAGAGACCAGGATGGACATTACATATTCATCATGGGAAAAATCCACCAAGATGAAGTCTCGATTCTAAACATTTATGCTCCAAATACAAAAGCACCCACATTCATAAAAGAAACACTACTAAAGTTTAAAACGCACATCAAACCCCACACATTAGTAGTGGGAGATTTTAACACACCACTCTCAGCAAAAGATAGATCTACCAGACTGAAATTTAACAAAGAAATAAAGGACCTAACAGATGTTATGACTCAAATGGACCTAATAGATATCTACAGAATATTCCATCCTAACACAAAAGAATATACCTTCTTCTCAGTGCCCCATGGAACCTTCTCAAAAATTGACCACATGCTTGGACACAAAACAAATCTCAACAGATACAAAAAAATTGGAATAACCTCCTGTATCTTATCAGACCACCATGCCTTAAAGTTAGAACTCAATAACAACAAAAATTATAGAAAACCCACAAACTCATGGAAACTGAATAATGCCCACCTGAAACATCAATGGGTCAAGGAAGAAATAAAGACAGAAATTAAAGAGTTCCTAGAATTCAATGAAAATGAAAGTACAACATACCCAAACTTATGGGACACTATGAAAGCAGTGCTAAGAGGAAAATTCATAGCTCTAAATGCACACATAAAGAAGATGGAGCAATCCCATACCAATGAATTAACAGCACAACTGAAAGCTCTAGAACAAAAAGAAACAAACTCACCCAGGAGAAATAGATGCCAGGAAATAATCAAATTGAGGGCTGAAATCAACGAAATAGAAAACAAGAGAACAATACAAAAAATCAATGAAACAAAGAGTTGGTTCTTTGAAAAAATCAACAAGATAGACAAATCACTAGCCAAATTAACCAAAAGGCAAAGAGAGAGCACCCAAATTCACAAAATCAGAAATGAAAAGGGAGACATAACAACAGACAATGAGGAAATCCAGCGAATCATCAGATCATACTTCAAAAACCTGTACTCCACAAAAATGGAAAACCAGGAAGAAATGGACAATTTTCTGGATAAATACCAAATACCAAAATTAAATCAAGACCAGATAAACCATTTAAATAGACCAATAACCCCTAAAGAAATAGAAACAGTCATCAAAAGTCTCCCAACCAAAAAAAGCCCAGGACCAGATGGTTTCAGTGCAGAATTCTACCAAACTTTCAAAGAAGAACTAATACCAATCCTCTTCAAAGTGTTCCACACAATAGAAACAGAAGGAACACTACCAAACTCTTTTTATGAGGCTACAATTACCCTGATACCCAAACCTTTGTACACAAAGATGCAACAAAGAAAGAGAACTACAGACCAATCTCCCTCATGAACATTGATGCAAAAATACTCAACAAAATATTGGCAAACCGAATCCAAGAATACATCAAAACAATCATCCATCACGACCAAGTAGGATTCATCCCAGGGATGCAAGGATGGTTCAACATATGGAAATCAGTCAATGTAATACACCATATAAACAAACTGAAAGAAAAAAACCACATGATCATCTCCTTAGATGCTGAAAAAGCCTTTGACAAAATCCAACACCCCTTCATGATAAAGGTCTTAGAAAGATTAGGAATACAAGGAACATTTCTAAACATAATAAAAGCAATTTATAGCAAGCCAACAGCAAACATCAAATTAAATGGAGAGAAACTCAAAGCAATACCACTAAATTCAGGAACAAGACAAGGCTGTCCACTCTCCCCATATTTATTCAATATAGTACTAGAAGTTCTAGCTAGAGAAATAAGACAACAAAAGGAGATCAAAGGGATACAAATTGGCAAGGAAGAAGTGAAACTTTCACTATTTGCAGATGATATGATAGTATACATGAGTGACCCCAAAAACTCTACCAGGGAACTCCTACAGCTGATAAACTCCTTCAGTAAAGTGGCAGGATACAAGATCAACTCAAAAAAATCAGTAGCCCTCCTATACACAAATGATAAAAGGGCTGAGAAAGAAGTCAGAGAAACATCACCCTTTACAATAGCCACTAATAATATAAAATACCTTGGGATAACACTAACTAAACAAGTGAAAGACCTTTTTGATAAGAACTTTAAATCTCTAAAGAAAGAAATTGAAGAAGATATCAGAAAATGGAAGGATCTCCCATGCTCATGGATAGGTAGGATTAACATAGTAAAAATGGCAATCTTACCAAAAGCAATCTACAGATTCAATGCAATCCCCATCAAAATCCCAACACAATTCTTCACAAACTTGGAAAGAAAAATACTCAACTTTATATGGAAAAACAAAAGACCCAGGATAGCTAAAAGAATCCTATACGATAAAGCAACCCTTGGAGGCATCACCATCCCGGACCTCAAACTCTACTATAGAGCTATAGTAATAAAAACAGCTTGGTACTGGTATAAAAACCGACATACGGACCAATGGAATCGAATTGAAGACCCTGACATTAATCCATGCACATATGAATACCTGGTTTTGGACAAAGGAGCCAAAACTATACAATGGAAAAAAGAAAGTATCTTCAACAAATGGTGCTGGCATAACTGGATCTCAATATGTAAAAGATTACAAATAGATCCATTCTGAGAAGCTTTTGCAGGGCAAAAGACACAGTCAATAAGACAAAAAGACAGCCAACAGATTGGGAAAAGATCTTCACCAACCCCACATCTGACAGAGGTTGATCTCCACAATATATAAAGAACTCAAGAAACTAGACATCAAAGCACTGAACAGTCCAATTAAAAAATGGGCTTAAGAGCTAAACAGAGAATTCACAAAACAAGAACTACAAATGGCTGAAAGACATTTAAAGAAATGCTCAACATCCTTAATCATCAGAGAAATGCAAGTCAAAACGACTCTGAGATACCACCTTACACCTGTTAGAATGGCTACGATCAAAAACACCAATGACAACCAATGTTGGAGAGGATGTGGAGCAAAGGGAACACTCCTCCACTGTCGGTGGGAATGTAAACTTGTACAACCACTGTGGAAATCAGTATGGCGGTTTCTCAGAAAATTAGGAATCGAACTACCTCAAGACCCAGCCATCCCACTCTTGGGCATATACCCAAGGAATGCTGATTCATACCATAAAGATACATGCTCAGCTATGTTCATAGCAGCACTATTTGTAATAGCCAGGACCTGGAAACAACCTAGATGCCCATCAACGGAAGAATGGATGAAAAAAATGTGGTACATATACACAATGGAGTACTACTCAGCAGAGAAAAACAATGAAAGCATGAAATTTGCAGGCAAATGGATGGAACTAGAAAAAATCATCCTGAGTGAAGTAACCCAAACCCAGAAAGACAGTTATGGTATGTACTCACTCATTGGTGGATTCTAGATATAAAATAAAGAACAATCAGACCACAACCCATAGAACCATAGAGGCTATATATATAGCATGGAGGTCCCTAGGACGACTGTGGCATATAATAAATTTCAGTTTTACTCAATTATTAAAAAAAATAGCCAAATGAATGGAAACACATGAACTATGAACCAAAGGCTGAGGGGCCCCCAGCTGGATCAGGCCCTCTGAATAGGTGAGACAGTTGATTGGCTTGATCAGTTTGGGAGGCATCTAGGCAGTGGGACCAAGTCCTGTGCTCATGGCATGAGTTGGCTGTTTGAAACCTGGAACTTATGCAGGGACACTTGGCTCAGTCTGGGAGGAAGGGACTGGTCCTCCCTGGACTGAGTCTACCAAGTTGATCACAGTCCTCGGGGGAGGACTTGTCCTGGAAGAGGTGGGAATGGAGGGTGGGCTGGGGGTAAGGGGAGGGGGTGGGAGGGGGGAGAATAGGGGAACCCATGGCTGATATGTCGAACTGAATGGTATTGTAAAATAAAAAATATATATCACAAAAAAAGAAAAAAAAGTAAACAACAACCAAAAACTGTAAAAAAAAAAAAGGTATGGATTTAGTAATGTTGGGGTTAGCAGAGTGGATCAGGAACCATTTGAGAGGAATGAGGGGTAATATGATCAAAATGCACTGTATGCATGGATGAAATTATCAAAGAATTTTAAAACTCTATTATTTAAAAGTTTACAGTTCAATAGCATTAAAAATCTAATACAAACTTTTATGTTTTTTATTTTATAATTTAATTTAATTTTACATATCAGCTACAGATTCCACTGTCCTCCCTCCCGCCCCCCCCCAGCCCCCGTTCCTCCAATTCACCCCCCCATTCCCATCTCCTCCAAGGTAAGGACTCCCCTGGGGATTTAGCTCAGCCTGGTAGATTCAGTCAAGAAAGGTCCATTCCGGTCTCTCTGTGTTCTCCGGCGAACTCTTGCAAAGAACCTTAGCGGGCGAGCTCGGGCGGGGACCATGCTGACTCGGGTGAGGCCCTCGGCGGTCCAGCGCTTGGGACTGAAGCCGCGGAGAGACAGGGCGGACTGGGACGGGAGCCACTCTGCCCAGAGCCCGGGAGCCGTGCCGAAGGCCGCCCTTGGCGTGGTTCTGCCCCTCCGCATGCACTGCAGGCCGATCCCCGGGGTCGGCGCTGAGATGCCGGGGCCAGTAATTCTGCCAACTCTCCCGGCCCTCGGTGCACTTGGGTGAATACGTGAAACAATTGCAGGGGGTCCCAGGAAGTTAGGACGACGATTATTTCCGTAAATAAACTTTAGTGTGGAATAATTTTACATTTACATATACATTTACATAATATACACCCAGCCGTAGTGATATATCTTTGCTGTGTTACTTTAAAAAAAAAAAAAAAAAACTTATGCATTCTAAAATTTTCTTAACATAAATACATCTTTAACCTGGGCCTTACATTTGGGTAATTACTACTTTGAGAAACGCCATTTACATAAATAGGTAGAATATCAATGATAGAAATCTGTCACAAGTAAGGTGTTGCTCTCAAGGCAAGAACTGCTATTTTAAACAGTTCTTTAAAAGCAGGAAGCCTCACTCCTAGCCGAGGCGTTATTGGCAGTAGCTGGCAGTTGCTGCAGGAAACTTAGTTTTCTGCGTGTGATCCCACACACATGTACATAATGATATCCTCCAAAAGGACAGGAAGTTGGGAGGGAAGCTTACAAGGGGAGTCTGGGAGGAGTTGGAGAAGTGTGGGGGGCGTGGTTACTATCCAAATACATTGTATACGTGTATGAAATGCTCAACGAATAAATGCAGATGTAAAGAAAAAAATTAAGGTCATGTTAATGTCAGATCTCAATAAATGTGTGATATCACAAAAAAAAAAAAAAAAGAAAGGTCCATTCCCCTCCTCCCTTCACCCAGGCTGAGCAAAGTGTCCCAGCACAGGCCCCAGGCTACAAAAAGCCAGCTCATGCATTAAGGACAGGTCCAGGTCCCACCGCCTGGATGCCTCCCAAACAGTTCAAGCTAATTGACTGTCTCACTTGTCCAGAGGGCCTGATCCAGTTGGGGTCTCCTCAGCTATTGGTTCATAGTTCATGTGTTTCCCCTTGTTTAACTATTTGTCCCTGTGCTTTTTCCAACCATGGTCTCAACATCTCTCGCTCATACAATCCCTCCTCTTTCTCGCTGATTGGACTCCCAGAGCTCCACCTGGGGTTTGGCAGTGGATCTCTGCATCTGCTTCCATTAGTCATTAGATGAGAGTTCTACCATGACAGTTAGGGTGTTTGGCCATCTGATCACCAGAGTAGGTCAGTTCGGGCTTTCTCTCGACCATTGCCAGTAGTCTATTGTGGAGGTATCTTTATGGATTTCCGGGGACCATTCTAGCACTTTGCTTCTTCCTATTCCCATGGGGTCTTTATTTGTCATGGTCTCTTTCTTTGTTCTGCCTCTCTCTTCTTGATTCAGCTGGTATCTCCCACTCCCCTACACTCTCTTTCCCCCGACCCTTGCCCTTCATTACCACCCCATGTCCACTTTGCTCATGTATATCATCCATTTCTCTGTCATTGGGTGATCCCTGTATCTTTTTTTAGGGTCCTCCTTACTAGGTAGCCTCCCTGGAGTTGTGAGTAGCAGTCTGTTCATCCTATGTTTTACATCTAGTATCCACCTATAAGTTAGTACATACCATGTTTGTCTTTCTAAGTCTGGATTACCTCACTCAGGATGGTTTTTTTCTAGATCCATTCATTTGCCTGCAAACCTCATGATGTCATTGTTTTTCTCTGCTGAGTAGTACTCCATTGTGTATATGTACCACATTTTATTTATCCATCTTCAGTTAAAGATCATCTAGGTTGTTTCCAGGTTCTGACTACCACAAAGTGCTCTTGTGGTATGATTGAGCATTTCTTGGGTATATGCCCAAGAGTGGTATAGCTGGATATTCGGGGAGATTGATTCCCAATTTTCTAAGAAAGCTCCATATTGATTTCCAAAGTGGCTGTACAAGCTTGCATTCCCACCAGCAGTGGAGGAGAGTTCCCCTTGCTCCACATCTTCTCCAGCATAAGCTGTCTTCAGCGTTTTTTATCTTAGCCATTCTGACAGGTGTAAGGTGGTATCTAAGAGTCGTTTTGATTTGCATTTCCCTGATGATTAGGGATGTTGAGCAATTCCTTAAATGTCTTTCAGCCATTTGAGCTTCCTCTGTTGATCTCTGTAAGAATGGGCTCTCTAGCCCATTTCTGAATTGAACTGTTGGGCATTTTGATGTCTAATTTCTTGAGTTCTTGATATATTCTAGATATCAGCCCTCTGTCAGATGTGGGGTTGGTGAAGAGCCTTTCCCATTCTGTAGGCTGTTGCTTGTCTTGATGACCATGTCCTTTGCTCTACAAAAGCTTTTAAGTTTCAAGAGGTCCCATTGATTAATTGTTTCTCTCAGTGTATGTGCTACTGGTGTTATATTTAGGTAGTGATCTCCTATGCCAATGCATTCAAGACTACTTCCTACTTTCTCTTCTATCAGGAAGTGGTTGGGGTCTCAGGTGGATGGGTGTGGGGGCAGGGTGTGTAGATTGCAGGGTCCAGTGGGGAGTCTTAGAGAAGGGGAACCTTCCCAGGGGAGCCCTGCCTGCTGGCCATCAACTGGGGCCCAGTTGGGCGGGTCTTCCCCAGGAATGGCTGGGCCCAGGGATGGGACCTAGGGGCAGGCCTCCTTGGGTATGATCCCAGACACTCACCTCTGGTCCAGATGGGAGTTCTGGGCAGGATCACTTTTATCTTCTTAAAGAAAAGTACGAGACAGTCACTGTCACCACAATTCAGATTTTTGACTTGGGACTAGAAGATTTTTTCTGCAGACACAGATGGTCAGCATGGCTCAGTTCATTCACTTATGCTTTTAACTATCTTCTTTTTACCTTCCTTAGGAAGAATTTCATAATGCCTGTGATTATTATTGAGCATTTCCACAAATGTTTACATCATGTTCAAGAAAAGGTAATCTTAAGTGGCATTTCATTTTCTTTCTTTAGTGAATAAATATTTGATTATGAAGTACCCTGGAACCTAACTGAAACATGAACAAACAGGAAGTCGTTTGACTCCGTTACTTAAGTTTTTTTTTTTTTCAGACGAGATTTCTTCCAGCTAGACAGATAACAGTCCTTCCATCAAGAATCTTACCCCTAGGGTTAGCTTTAATTAAGAGCATCCATAATTTGAAATAAATAAATGTCTACACAGTCATTCACAGTTCCTTTTAATATACATTGTTCTCTAAATTTCAGAACCATCAAAACCCCTCTAAGGCAAATCCTCAAGTTGATCATGAAAAGTACCAGGGAAGGGACACTGAGATGGCTACTTAGGTGAAAAGAGAGAGTTTCCTCCTCCCAATTTATTTCTTTGTCTTCACATGAGCAGAATGACAGAATAGTATGGCATGTATTGTTTGTCATCTGTCTGTCTGTCTGTCTATCTGTCATCTATCTATCATCTTCGCCTTCTCTCTAAATAAATATATTGTTTTTAAAGTACCCATCAGTAGATTTCCATATATTCATCGTATGAATGTTTATTTTTATAATGACTGAATAAACAAAAACTGTTTAAAATCATGGGAAAATCACCTTTGCTAGGAGATAATAGTTTTTAACCATAGCCAAAAGAGAATCTCCCCCTTAATTTTGTAGCTATGAAACTCTCAATCCTTCCCTCATAAAAGTGTGAATTTCTACTTTGTTTTAAAGGACCTATCATTTAATTTTCTCAAGTCCATCTGTTAGTTTGGTAGAACCATTGGCTTTGTGCCAGTGGTTTGAATCAGCTGTGCCTGTGTGAAGAAGATAGCACTGTGCTGTGAGGCTAGTGTTTGTATTCATGTCATAAAGATGTTGACAATTTAACTTAAATGGAAAATCACTCCAGGCTCAAATTTGTTGTAAATAGAGAGGGAGGAGGGAACTAATGTGAGAAAAGTGGCAAATTTTCATATCCCTTCCTCCTACTTTGTTTGTCTTCTGTTTCTGGAGAAATAAAAGTGGTGTTGTCTTATTGGGTAGGACAGTTTCCCAATGCTTACACCAATCCTATCAACCTCGGTAGGCACACCTGCAAACCCAGAGCTATGGAAGCAAGGGAAGAAGTATCTTGAGTTGATGGAACCCTTACCTGTCCCTCATTACTCCATTTTCTCAGCACAAGAGATGATTATATACACACGCTCATTGGTCAATGCCAAGATATGTTAAGCATGTGTTAGTCAATGGCATCGGCTAACAGAGATGTTTTCATCACAGTGATTTAACTACTTAGTAAAGAAGTAGCATTCCCTCTTCATTATGCAATTTGTCTTTCATATATCCTCACAGGTCTAAATTTGAAGTTTCCTATCTGAGGTCATCTACCTGATGAGTACTGCAATGATGAGTCCCTTTATTGGAAGGTAATGTACAGGATTCTAAAAAGTGGAGTAAATCACGGTTCTATGAAGGTTCAGATGGCCAAGGACCCGTTTTCTATAACAGAACAAAACCATAGGTAGACAAGGTGAAACTCTTCAAATGTTGTTCTTTGGCAACTTCTGCTGTTTTACCTGATGGGGAGCATTGGTAGGGACAGTGACTAGGCAAGGACAATGACAAGTGGTTTCTTCTAGTGTTATATTTCTCCTGAAGCCCAATGGATCAGGAACTTCATGGGATTTATCACACACATGTGCCCATTCCCAGCATTACTGATTTCATCCTGGACTGTGAGACTCTTGTTCTAGGAGACATGATCATGCATTTGAACTCTTATGATACCCAGAGCTTTTAGGTCCCCTTCTCTGGCTGCTCATAGACTTCTTTTTCTTTAGTCTTACCTCTGTTTTTTGTTCATTTCTTTCCATTTCTGATGGCTGCCACCTTCTTCTGCCTTTGCTGTTCTTGAAGGATTCAAGGGTTTCTGCAGCTGAGATCCTCTCTCAACCCTATTACTGCCATTGGGAGTAATACCCAGAGTGCTATCCTCAGTCATTTTATTTCTGGTATCTGCTTGGGACATTCAGTACACCAGGAACAAAGTAGGCCTCTTGGAAGTATTTCATATGTGGGGAACTGAGTGCTTGTTTTCCAAGCACTGCACAGGAAGTCTCATTCCTTCATTAAAATCCCCCTTTTCGTCATATTGAGAAATAAAATACTGAAAGACCCCCGCTTTCACATCCATTATGAGGACATGGGGCTTTGGGCCAATGAAATGCTCCCCCCCCCAATAACTTAGACTAAGAAACGCCATTCTGAAGGAATCAGAAAAACAGGAGTTAACAGCTGTAGCCAGCCACCCGTGGTCGGCGGCCTTGGGAGAAAAACAGTTGAGTCGAATCAGGATATTTTATGGCTGGCCCCCTGGCCTTGAGGAATAAGCAGCTGGCCTGGGCAAGGCCAAATCAGCCACACACATACGACCCCAAGTTCACCCTGGCCTTCTTTGAAACAACCAATAGGGACCCTGTAACTATGCTTCTTGCTTCTGTAACCGCGCCTCTGCCCCTGGGATCCCATAAAAAGTCCCCCTTGCCCTAGGAAAGCGCGCAAGTCCTCCAAGAGACTTCGCCCCAGGTACCTGGTCTAAATAAACCCTCTTGCTTTTGCATCTGATCTGTGGTTTCGGTGTGTTCCTTGGGTTTGGGGTCTCTCCCGGAGGAAGATCTCAGCTGGGGGTCTTTCATTTGGTGGCCCGTACGAGGAATGAGACCCCTCCCTGGGACCACCGACCCACCATCAGGAGGTAAGCCGGCCGGCCTTGGTTTATGTCATCCCTGTCCTGTCTGAGTGTTGTCTGTTTGTCTGAATGTTAAATGTTGTTTGTTTGTCTGCGCGCCTGATAATCTGTCTGTGTCAGTGGATCTGAAAGGGGGGGCCGACGGGCCTGGACTTCGCCACTGGGAACCTGGAAGACGTTCCACGGTTCTTCTGAAGTGCCCTCTGGGGCACGGTCTGAAGACCCCTCTGGGGCACGGTCTGAAGTGCCCTCTGGGGCACGGTCTGAAGACCCCTCTGGGGCACGGTTTTTCTGGTTTTGCTTTCGGTTTGGAACCAAAGCCGCGCAGCGCGTGTTAGTCTTATTTGTATTGGTCTGTCGTTTTTTTGTTTTCTGTTTAACCGTTCTCCTCCTAGAAACAGTCATAGGAAGCCGGATCGGCGGATCTCTCCCGCTCCCTGTTCCTCCCGACCCCTCCACCAGCGTGTCGTTTCCTCTCCCCGCGTTCTGCCGCTCTGGCGGTGGCGGCGGCGGCGGGCGCCGGTGCGCCCCGCGCTTCCTCCCATCCGCCCGGCCGCGGCGCGGTCGCGGGGGTCCAGGGCGGCGCTGGGGGGGCCTCCCCTCCCCGCTCCCCGCTCTCCCCGGCCGTCTGCGTCTCCCGCGCGGGCGGAGGAGTCCGCCCCGCCGGGCCGCGGTTTTCCGAGTGGCACCTCGCCTCGGCCTGCGCCTGGCAGCCGACTTAGAACTGGTGCGGACCAGGGAAATCTGATCGCGAAGGCCCGTGGCGGCGCAGGCGGGCGTGGGATGTGGGAAAGCGCAGGCGGGCGCGCAGGCGGCCGCAGGTTATGGCGCCGGCGCGCAGGCGGGGCCAGGGATGGGGTCGGCGGGGGACTGCCCCCCCAGCGCACTTCCACCTTGGTAGCGCGCCGCGCGACCGGGACGGCTGAGAGGGCCCTGTGTGGAGAAGGTGGCTCGGGGGCGGCGTCACCCGTGGACGCCGAGTCACCCCGCCCCGAGTGTTACAGCCCCCCCGACAGCGCCGGAGGGACCGGCGGCTCCTGCAGAGGCCCCCGAACAGCGGAGGATGATGCTCCTGCTCCCTCCCCAATTGCCGGTCGCCTACGAAGAAGGCGGGACAAACCAGCCAAAGACAGCGAGCCTTCCTGGAGGCTCGAAAGCAGGTTCCAGGAGACAATAAAAGACCCACCCAATTGCCTAATGCAGCCTTTCCCCTCACCCGCCCAAACTGGGACTCCGCGACCCCAAAAGGTAGGGAACACCTATGTCTCTATCGCCAGTTGCTCTTAGCGGGTCTCCGAGGGGCTCTAGACCCCCTACCGATTCGGCTCAGGTTACCAGAAAGAGACGCCGGCAGCGTTTTTAAAAAGACTTAGAGAGACACGGAGGGAGAGGAAAAAAAAAAAAGGTCCTGGCCACTGTAATGTCTCAGGGACAGGTCAGAGAGGGAGTTAGGACGTTAGGACGGGAGATCAAAAAAAAGGACACTGCTTGACAAAGACAAAGTGCTTACTGTAAACAGAGAGGACATTGGGCTCGTGACTGATCAAAGAAGCCTCAAGGGTCTCGGAGACCTAAGCCAAGGGCCACGGACCTCCTCAATCTGGAGGATTGGGGAGGTCACGGCCAGGAGCCCCCCCCCCAGCCTAAGATAACTCTCAAGATTGGGGGGCAGCCAGTAACCTTCCTAGTGGACACCGGGGCTCAACATTCAGTCCTGACCCATACCGGAGGCTCTCTCAGTGACTGCACAGCTTTGGTCCAGGGGGCCACAGGTAACAGGAGATATCGAAGGACCACCAAGAAAAAGGTTCAGCTGGCATATAGACAGGACCCAAAGGGACCCCCCTACAAGTCCTAGCCCTTTGAACTGTTCGTGGACGAGAACTCAGGCTTTGCAAAAGAAATGCTGGTACAGAGACTGGGGCCATGGAAGCCCGGTAGCTGCAGGATGGCCCCCCTGTCTGTACATGGTAGCCGCCATTGCTGTTTTGCTCAAGGATGCAGGGAAACTGACTTTGGGACAGCCATTAACTGTGTTATCCTCCCATGCGGTGGAAGCTCTGGTCCAGCAGCCCCCAGATCGAGTGGTGTTCAGGTGTTCAGTCCAGTTGTCTCCCTCAACCCCGCAACCCTGCTGCCTGGTTCACGGATGGGAGCAGCTTCCTCCAAGAAAGAGAACGGAGGGCCGGAGCAGCCGTCACCACCGAATCGGAGATAGTTTGGACCTCACCACTGCCACCTGGAACATCGGCCCAAAAGGCAGAGCTGATCGCGCTGACCCAGGCCCTCCGGATGGCGGAAGCCCGGAGGACCAGGAACTAACAAAGAAAATGGGGGCGGAATGGAGCCCCGAGCAACAAGCACTGCACAGGAAGTCTCATTCCTTCATTAAAATCCCCCTTTTCGTCAAATTGAGAAATAAAATACTGAAAGACCCCCGCTTTCAGATCCATTATGAGGTCTCTCCCGGAGGAAGATCTCAGCTGGGGGTCTTTCAATACTACTGGGAAATAACATCGTTTGAATGGGAAGGAGGGAGGGTCACCTGCCTCAAATACAGGAGCATGGAAACACACCCGGGAAGATCCTGCAGGGCTGGTTACAATGTTGGAATTGGGTTGGGGGTACACTCAGAGAAGCCACATGCCTAGCTGTTGAAAACTGCCTCAGAGGTGCCTCAGCAGATAGACAATATACCTGTGAGGAAGCTGTGATGAACGGCTGGCAGAGGTAACTTGAACAGTGCAGCCCCCAGGAGAAAAATCCCTCAGGTTGAGTGTGGTTCCCTCCATTCTGCACTTAAGAGACCAAAACGAGATAGATTGCATGCCTCTGTGGGATACACATTGAGATTAACTGTTGAAAAAAGAAAAGGCAGCCAGGCAGTGGTGGTGCATGCCATTAATCCCAGCATGCGGGAGGCAGAGGCAGGTGGATTTCTGTAAGTTCGAGGTTAGCTTGGTCTACAAAGCAAGTTCCAGAACAGCCATAGTGTTACACAGAGAAACTCTGTCTCAAAAAAAATAAAAAAGAAAAAAGAAAAAGAAAAGGCAAAGGGGGAAAAGACAATAGCTGTGGACATGGCTCAGTTGGCAGAATGATTCCTACCATGTAGGAAGCTTGGGGTTCAATCACCACCCACACTCAACAAGTTCCCACTTCTTTATTCCACACAGGAGGGACTGGAGAGTTCAGAGCTTGTTCAGCCAGGATATTTCTTTTAATCATTGAGCAGTTTCTATGCCTAGAGAGGTGAGGAGGTTTGGGTGCAACCTGTGGCACATTGTGATTTTCATTAATTACTTGATGTCTCACAAAGGCAAGTTTACATTTTTGTTGAGTTCCTGTCCCTGTCAATGAACAAGGAAGGATGTGGGGCTTTTCATTTCAGCAGCATACTGACAATGTAGAGTTCCAGCCCAAGCTTTTGCTCCTCATTTGTTTTTTAATTCACTTCCTAAGTGTTTAAGGCTCTGCCATTTCAGTATTAGAGGAAGTTGAGGTTCCCAGCAGCAGCCATGCTCACAGAGTCCACACAGAAGTGTCTCTGTGAGAAACGTGTCCTCCTCCTGGACATCACTACTTCTTGAGTATACTGAACAGACTGCCTGATAGTGCTGAACACAATCAAAGCAGAAGAATATAAAATATACTTCTATTCCACCTGGCAAGATAGAAAACCAAGTCTGAACTTAGGTTAATGTACAGGAATCTCTGGGATACTTGTGGAAATGAGGGATTACTTCCATGTCACTCTGAGAGTCTGAATTGGGAACTGGAATCCACATAACAGTTCATATGAAAATAGAAGGGTTGACTACATTAAGTCCATAGTACTGAAATTCTTTCCTATGAATATATTCTTTCTCCTCCATATATTAAAAACACATCAAAATCATGCCCTACATGATAGTTCGTGCCTTACATTCTAGGACTCAGAAAGCATAGACAAGTAGATCTCTGTGAGTTCAAAGTCAGCCTAGTCTACAGAGTGAAATTTAGGATAATCTTGGCTATAGAGTGAGATCCTGTCTCAAAAGACAAAACGAAAACAATAAAAAGAAGTTACCCAAAAAAGGGTGGGGCATAGTGATGTACACTTGTAATCCCAACACAATAGATGCAGAGGCATTTGGATGTCTGTAGGCCAGCACAGGCTACATGATGAGTTTCAGGACTACATGCAGAGACCGTGTCTCAAACATCATCAACAATAAGAAAAACAAAAAGAAACTGAATAACACATGAACCTACACATGAGAATAGTTTGTGAATGTTTCAGTAAGGATCTAATATCCAGGACACTAAAGATCTCGCTTCATTTTCATTTTATGTGTATGGGTGTTTTGCCTTTTACTAAAGAGTACACACTTAGAAAAACACTCTCTTGGAGCCAGAGAGATCAGAAGTCATTATGTTTTGGGTACATCAGTTTTCTTTTCTAGGCAAATGTCTAAGCTGAAATAATACATTTACATACCTCACAATATTAAGGGCTTTAAGAGGCAGTGGACAAAAACAGAACTGGGTCCTGCAAGCTTTGAGTGTCCTGGGATGATATTAGAGAAGATGGCTTGCTTAGTATGGTGACCATGTGCTGTCCCAGCATCTCACTTCCAGCATCAGCAGCAAGGTTCTCAAGTGATCAGGCAGATGACCTGGGCATCTCCGTCCACATGAGTGTTTGTGAACTGTGCCAATTTTCTCTTGGCTTCTGAGGTCAGACTTGAGGGTTGTGAAACTAAGCTGTATCCTGTGCCACTCTAAATGAGCTTGAGGAGGCTGTCCCCTGGTTACCTGGAGGATTTAAAAGGAAGGAAAAAAGCTAGCTGACCAACGAGACCCTAGAGAACTAGAAGCATTTGGCTGGTTAAGCTTTTAGGCTTTTGAGCAGCAGTTCAGCAGAGATCCATTTGGATGAGGACTCAGAAGCTTCCAGTCTCAGGAAACAGGATCAGCTGAGGAATTGGCGAGATGAGGTAGCTGTGGCTTGTTGTGTCTCTCTGATCTTCAAGCATTCACCCCAATACCTGGCTCCCAGGTTTGATTTTATTAATTAGACCTTCTAACAATTATGCAACACCAGGCCTCCTTCTTAGTTGCTGGAATTTGCAGGCAATCCATTATACCTTGCTTTCTAGATCTTTTCACATCTCAGATTGATTTGCAAACTCATATCTCTCACATTTTCTCTCTATCTCACTTCTCTCCTCTGCTTCTTTACCCCAGCACTGCTCTGCGTGTTCATAAAAATTTTCATACCAATTTTGGCACATGCTTTGCTCTTAAATTTCAATAGGTCCTCGACTTGGTCTCTACAAGACCTATTTAGAAATAAAGTTAATAATCACATTTACAGCCCTTGGTTCCATGCTTTGGTGGAGAAGGTCCAGAGATCTGGAGAGCGTGCATTCCAGGCTGACAGTGGGGTGGCTCCTCTTTACAGGGACTGTCAAAAGCAGAGAGGTGAGGTTAGGCTATAACAAAGCTCTTTGATTCAACAACCCTGAGCCTCTCCCCTTGCCGGTCCTTCTCATGATCTCCTATGTGTATTGGACCCAAAGATAGCAGTACCAACCATTCCCAAGCATGTAGAGTGTAGCAGGTGGCTCCAGACCAAGGAATTTAACTTTTGTTAGCTGGTTGAAGCATCATAATAATGATGTACATCATGTTCTATCCCATGATTATTGAATGCCTGGTGTGTGTGTGTGTGTGTGTGTGTGTGTGTGTGTGTGTGTGTGTGTGTGTGTGAGTGCATATGCATGTGCATGTGTGTTTCCCACTCACGGTGCCTCTACATAGTCTAGACTGAGCACTGCCTTGCCACTGACCTTTCCTTTGTCTATTGATTCAATATTTGGACCATCATACACTTCCTAGGACTGTTTGTTCTAAAGATCTGAGGGCTTAACTGGGCACATGTGTCTACAGCCAGACCTGTAAAGAGCTAATTGCTGGGAGTCATCCCCGGTGGTGGATGGGTCCAGCAGAGGATGTAAGGCATCAGAGGGGAAGGAAGTGAGCCAGGCCATGGTGGTTGAGAGAATCTTACAGCCTGACTGACTAGCAGCCAGAGTGTTTCTTTATTTATACAGTATTTAGTTATCAGGAACTAGAACATATCATTTTTTGTTTTAAACGCATGTTTCACTTCCTTTTGCTCATCTTTTAGTTATCATTAATAAATTATGACAGAATAGAGTTATTATTTCAAATCATTTTCCCTCAAGTTTTGACATCATTAATAAACAGAGTTATCATTCTTACTCATTAACCCCATAGCTCAATTTTTTGAGAATCTAGAGGCATTTGACAGTCTGTGGTCAGGCTGGTTGCTTTGGTTGCTTCAGCCACTTTGGGCATTTTGTTATGTCTCAAGCAATGTATTATTAACTCTCAGTGGTCAGAGTGCCCAGGAAAAATCCTCAGGCTAAAGCTGCTGCAGTTATTATTCAAATTCTGGCACAATACAATCAATGTTCACATTTATAACTTTATAGAATTTGTCTATATGTCTAATCCTGGCATTCTGTTGTTCCTTGGTCAAATGACATTATAGTGGCTCTACATGAGCTAACTTCTAAGAGAGGGAGGTCCTCATACTTTTATCATCTTTCCACTCCATACTTTGCTCATCAGTATGTCTCTGTGTAGGGCAGAGTTGTATGCCACATAATTGTCTGAGTGTACAGTGGGAAGAGCCTTGTAATATGAACTGTGGCCAACTCCTCTTGACCTTTTTGAATTTACTTTGTTTTGAATATCTTGTTCCAGTGTAAGTATAGGGACAGATGTTTCAAGAGTGTCTCATAGCCTCATGAAGAGACCTCTGGCTTCTTTATATGTCACAGCCTACAAGGTGTAAGGAAGACCTTCAAGTAGATAAGGATATCTCCCTAAAAGCAGGGCAGAAATAGTATGTTCAGGACTTTCCTGGGTAAGCTCAGAAGCAGCATTCCTGGGAGAAGGTATAAATGACTCATAAGGAATTTTCCATCAACCCAATATCCTCAAACTGTACAAATATTAAAAGTGCCCAAGTATGTAACAGGTGGAGATGAAAACCAAAGGTGGCATGGCAGCCATGATGTGGCTCAGTTTTGCTGGATCTTTGTCACACAGCTGGCTTTATAACTTCTGCCATTCCATTCAGACATGACTGTGCCAGCTAATCACATCTTCACTCACAGCCTCATAGCTTGAGTGAGCTCTGTTTACTCTCAAGGGGAAATTTTTTTTTTTGAGACAGGGTTTCTCTGTGTAGCTTTGCGTCTTTCCTGGGACTCACTTGGTAGCCCAGGCTGGCCTCGAACTCACAGAGATCTGCCTGCCTCTGCCTCCCAAGTGCTGGGATTAAAGGCGTGCGCCACCACCGCCCGTCGGAAATTTTTATTACTATCTATGTGACTTATCTTTGTTTTGAACTCCCGAATCTCTAAAAGTCTGAGGATCTTCCCCCATGATGTTTACTTCAGAGTACTCATCACTCCTACTCCCCATCATCCTGACCCAATTCTTAGCATCATCTATTTCTCATCATTCTGAGTATGGATCTGAAGCAGGGGAAGAGCCATTCCTGTACAGTGTTTTGAAAGTGAGCCTTCAACTCCCCATAGATAGTTCCTAATGAAGCAGAGAGCTAGATCTCTGACTTTGGAAGGAGAGTGTGCCAAAGAAGTTTGTGTGTGACACCCCAGAGGGACTTCTGATATGGCACCTTGGTTTCAGATCATTTTGGAGTGAAGTAGTTATCAGGGAGATAAAGGCTGTACTGTGGATGGACATCAGCCAACTCCTCCCTGGACATTCTCCTGTATCCTGGAGAGCCCTGGCATTCCATGTGATGTCACCAGTGTTGTGGTAACACCAACTGCCATTGGGGCATCTGTTCATTACCTAAAGGTTTCACTTGCAGCCATGCTGGCAAGACTGAGCAGGCTCCTTGGGAGACGGAAGACAGAACATAACGAGACTAGAGAGAGGAGGAAGGAAGCTGGCCTTCATTCTCAGTGCCACACATCAAGAAATAAATGGTTCTGGGGAAAGCGCAGTGAGTCCTGAACAAGGGATGGGGAGCTTCCTGAAGGAGGAAAGGCTTCAGCTGGGTTTTTCACAATGGGACTCAGGATCTTGGAGCTGTTTGGAAGTAATGGACCTATTAAGCTTCTCTGAGTTCCTAAAAAGCAGACCTGGAGTTGAGGATTTCTGGTGGTTAGTTTGGTCGAGAGCCAGGAATGGTCAAGCCTGCAGCTGCTCTGCTCAGGGCCTCTGCTTTCACTCCAAGTGGGAAGAAGCATAGGAGGGAGAACGAGGCTTCAGTTACAGCACTGAACTTCACCCTCAGTGGACATTGTTTGGTTGTGTGATGCTAATAACAGGCAGAGTAAAGTCCCTTGGCCAGAGTGGGAGGTTCTCATTTTACCTCATAGCCACTTGCAGGGCAGGAGCCGCCAAGCATTGTTGCATTTCAGTGACCCCTAAGGTTCCTGAGTTCCTGCCCGCTCACTAGCCAGTCATCTTTTCTCTAACTTGGGTGCAGGAATGGGCTATCACTCTTCCTGCAGGTGTTTGTTCTTGGTGTCTGAGGGCTCACCTGAGGATGCCCAGTCCTTAGGTATCTCCAGTCTGTCCTGTCACTAGGTGATCACACCTTTGCTAACATCATGATGGATAGACTGTACTCTGCTGAAGTTTTGGAGAAATTTTCATCATTACCTATGTGACTTATTTTTGGTCTGACAGGACACTCATATTCTCCCCCCACTCACCCACAGTGTAACATCCCTCCCTGTTCATCTTTCCTGATATCTTCATTCACTCCCTGGAACTTATCTTCCTCCCCCATCATCCTGAGCTGATTTCTTAGTATACTTTACTTCTCATCTTATTGATTAGAGATCTTAAGGAAGGGATGAACCCATTCCTGGAGAGTGTTTGGAAAGTGAGTCTTCACTTCCACAGGTTGACCTAGTGAAAAGTTTCTAATGAATCAGAGATCTCTTGATGCTGAAGGTGCTGAAGGCCTTCCCCTGTGTCTCAAGGAAGGCTATTGGAAAGGGAAGCTTGGCTTTTAGTGAATTGAGGAAGAGATAGTTATCAAATAAGTGATGACAGTTGGCAGTGACTCTAACAGTCCCTCCTCTGAACATTCTATTGTCTCCTGGAGAGCACTTGACAAGATCTGTGAATTCACCATGGTTGTGGTAACACCATCCGTCCTTGGGGCATACCTTAAGTGCTTACAGGGCTCACCAGAAGACATGTTGGCAAGACTGAACACAGTGGTTGGCAGAGAGATCTGGCTTTCTAAGGAGGAAGTGAGGCTTGAGGTGGACCTTCCAAAAATAGGGTTCAGTAGCTGGGGTCTTAAAAAGAGATAGGTCTATGCTGCTTCTCTGGATTCCTGAAAGGGTAGACTCAGAGTCAAGGATTCCTGATGGTTAGTTGGCAGAGAGCCAGGAGTTGTCAAGGCTGCAGCTGCTGTTCTGGGAGTTCCTTAATTTCATTTTGAGTGGCAAAGAAGGCCAGCAGGAGTCACAGACTAAGGAGGTGTCAGGGTAGGGTGTTCCTACAGTTCATTGTCAGCGGATTCCTTTAGGTTCCTTTAGGTTCCATGATGTGAGTACCAAGGAGGGAAACTCCCTATCCATGCACCAAGGTCTTAGACATTCAGTTACTTTTAGTCCTGGACACAGGTGAAAAGGGATTGGTGGTGCTAAGCACTAGGGACTTCAGGACTTTGCTGTCTCACGTCAGATATGAGCTGATATTTCCAGAGCTGCATGGCTGGGTAACATATGCCTTCCAGGGACAGTGGAGCTGCAGTAGGGGCTGGTGCACATATCTAGCCAAAGTGACTGGGGACAGAGACATGGCTTCTGAGCCCCAACTTGAGGACAGCTGTCCTGCTCTTTGGGTCTTCACTGGGTTCCATGCATTCCCTCTTTCTCAGGCCTCTTCTTGGGACTCAACATGGTCTCTCCGGGCCCTGTGCCATACAGCCGTACAAATTCACTTATGTTCTTCTTTATACAGGGACTACTGGAAAGGCATCAACTCCAACCTCCCTCACTGAGCAAGAGCAGCAGATGAACAAGGTGGATAGACTGACCCGTCAGCTACAGATGATGACCAATGAAAGGAATGAACTCTCTATAATCCTGGCCAATTTCACCAACAATGATTTGAACAACAGGTAGTCATTATGTCCAGTTCTACGGTGACTATCTTGATCCTACTGAGTGAACCCCAGCAATCCTCAGGTCATTGGAGGCTGTACCTTCAGAGTATCCTCATGCCCAGGCTAATTTTTCTGAGTGCATCTGAGAGGCAGAACAGAAGCCTAGTTGGGAGTGAGATGGGGATACAGGCTGCCCTGCTTCCTCCAAATGAAAAGCAGAGCTTGTGGCCTGAATCACAGTCTGGGGATAAGGGCAGTAGTATATGAGCTCTTACATGCATTTCAAGAGTCTTTGACAGGTGTTGGCTTATGGGAGATGCTATGTGCTGTGAGTTTATGGTGACTCTTTGTTCTGACCAGCAGGAGCTTGGGTGCTGGTGGCTGTTGGAAGCAGCAGGAGGGCCAGGTGCCATCTCAGTGTGTGCTTGAAGGCTGAACTTCTTCACTGCTCCTCTCTGGTCTTGATCCTTATACTCTGAGACAATGCTACCTCCCTACATTTATTTGGCACCGTGTGTGTGTGTGTGTGTGTGTGTGTGTGTGTGTGTGTGTGTGTGTATGTGTGTGTGCATGTGTACCCAATCCTGGCAGTTGGAGGTCTCTGGCAGGACATGTGGTTCTTCCTGTGTCAGGAAGTTTCCAGGCAATGTCAGTAACTCACTGTGAGCAACAGTGTTCTTGGCCTGTGTGCTCATGTTGGCAGCCCATTGGAATCCACTGAAGACTTATAAATTTATCCTTAAGTTGGGTCTACTCCCTGAAAATACTGATTATGTGATCTGGGCATCCATATAGCAATAGGAACCTGGGATCAAAAATCCCCATTCTGAAGACACAAACAACATTATCATACATTTCTGGTGGGCCCAGACTTGTGACACAGACCCCTGAGGACTTCTTGGAGAGCTAATCATTTCCTCCAGAGCCAGTGATGGCACCCATGCAGCCCTGGCTCACTCCCCTAGCACCACCTGACTGCTGGTCTGAGGCCAGGACAGCAAGTTTAATAAGCACCACATTGTCTTACTTTATAGGTTCTATAATATGACATCAACTGTGCTGGGGTAGTTGAGGGCACCACCTGAATTCATATGGTCATTGGGTCCTGTGTTCATGGGGTTCTTTGTTCCTGGGCCATGCCCTACCACAGGCTCAATTTCGAGCTGGAGATGCTGAATATGGAACATAAAAAAGTGATGGTGGACCTGGAGAAATTCCCTAATGAGATAAGTGAGGCCTTGAACAAGTGCAAGGAGTTGACCAAGGAAACTGTCTCCTGCAGGTGAGTAACTGACTTCACTGCAACCCCATTACTTGGGAGTGACTGCTTTTTACCATGTTTTTGTCTTTGAACCAAAGTGAGGCCTTTTGTTCTCGCCTGTCTGCCCCATAGCAAGCAGTCTGCCTTGTGCTCTTTACTTGGGCCTCTTGGACCAGTTTTGCTAAGAGTGAAGTGTCTGTGAGCCACTCCCATCATTGTCCTGCCAGCCTTAGAGGCCTCTAGATAGAAAAACTATTAGCACCATGATGGGGTACCAGGCATTTGTGTGTCTCTGGGGCTTTGGCAGGGCTTACAGAGCTGGTTCCCATGGGACCCACAGGTGGAATCTATTCCCATTGGATCTTCTGTTCTCCATCAAGAATGTTTACCCTCTACCTGCTGTTGTTTTCCCAATACCATGAACAGTTAAGCACATGTTGGGGGAGGCAAACCGTGCTCTCAGAAGTACATGGATCCCTTTCAGTTTCAGGGTTTTCAGAGACAGTCTGAGTCTCTCTGAAATTTGGCTCTTCTCTGGCTTTGCCAGCTACTAGGTTATGCTGGCATGGCTACAGTGGACTCTAGTCTGGGCATGGGACCTTGCATGGATGATGTGGGAGTGGCATATGGAGGCTGGATGGGGCTCACCTTGTTCTTTGTGGTGGTTCAGCATCCTTCACAGCCAGCTCCTGAGTGAGAGGACTCATCTAAAGGAAAAAGTGAGCATCTTGAGAGAGAAGAACCGAAAGCTGAGGGGGGAGCAGATTTCACTACAAGAGTCCTGTGAGGAGATGAGGAGGCTCTGTGGGGAGGCCCATGAGAAGATCTATGACCTCTGGGCCAAGGAAAAGCAGGTAGGCTGAGGTATTGTGTGCAGGCTGCCCACCATCTTTAATCATACAGAAGTGCATTCACACGCAAACACACACACACACACACACACACACACACACACACACACACACACACACACACACACACACACTCATGGGACCATCCACCCACTTATCCATCAGATCACCAACATCTCATCCAATTGTTGGTTTCTGTGATCATTCCTAAGTCTTTCTGGAGAGTTAGCCTCTTATGAGATCACAGGTTGGAAACAGCTTTGAAGGAGCAGTGCCCTGTGAAAATGCCAAAGGAGTGGTTCTCATTGTCACCCTTTTTGTCTTCTCTCATATGTTACATCTCAACATCAGCTCCCCCTCCACCCCTCCTCCCACTCCTTCACCCCCAGATCCCTCCTACCCCAGGTCCACTCCTCCTTAATTTCCCTTCAAAAAGTTGCAGGCCTCCCATGATTTTATTTAATTATTAAAATAACATTGAACCCCGGGCTTTGCAAATGCTTGTTACATATTCTAACAATGAGCTATATACCCCATCTTTTAAAATCTTGATTAATGGTCACACCAAATTGCACAGATTAACTTTGAACTCACAGTAGAGTTCAGACTAGCCTTTAATATTCAGTTCTTCTGTCTCAGCCTCTGAGTAGCTAGGATGAGGGGTGTGCATCACAAACTCAAACCTAGTCTAAATACTTCAATTAAAATTAATAGTTAAACCAAATGTCAAAGGTCAATGGATTACAAATATGTGTTTTTAAGACATAGGTGCTAAATTATTAGTGATCTCAAAAACATCAGTGAAAATATAATTTAGATGTGTCATCATTAGTAGACAGGTAGCTTTAAAAAAATAACATAATGGTTGCTTTTCAAGAATATTTCTTGGGAGTCACATAAATGCCAGGAAGTAAGCTATACTTGGAACAAAGAGATAAGATGTCTGTCCTGAAGGAACTGAGGAAGTTATTACCTTTTATCCATCTCGTACATTCCAGCAGTTCTGTTACTGATGAGGATTGTTTTAGGTATCCTAGTTATTTTGTTTTTCCACATGAAGTTGAGAATTGTCTTTTCAAGGTCTTTAAAGAATTGTTGGAATTTTGATGGGGATTGTGTTGAATCTGAAATTTCTTTTGCTAGAATGGCCATTTTTACTATGTTGATCTTTCTGATCCACGAGCATCAGAGAGCTTTCCACTTTTTGATATCTTCATTTTCTTTCTTCAAAGACCTGGAGTTTTTAAACATACGAGTCTTTTACTTACTTGGTTAGAGTGACCACAAAACATGTTATAGTATTTTTGGCTGTTGTAAAGAGTGTTGTTCCACTGATTTTTTTTAGTATGTTTATTATTTGTATGTATTTGTGCTAATGAATTTTTTAAGATAATTTTGTATCCAGCCACTTTGCTGAAAATGTTTTTCAACTGTAGGAGTTCCCTGGTAGATTTTTTAGGGCACTTATATATACTATCATATCATCTGTAAATAATGATATTTGTATTCATCCTTTCCAATTTGTATCCTCATGATCTCCTTCGGTTGTCTTATTGCTCTAGCTATATCTTCAAGTTCTCTATTGAATAGATATGGATAAAGTGGACAGCCTTGCCTTGTTCCTCATTTTAGTAAAATTGCTTTGAATTTCTCTCCATTTAATTTGAAGTAGGTTATATGCTTGCTGTAAATTATCTTTGTTATATTCAGGTATATCCCTTGTGTCTATAATATCCCTATGGTATACCCTAATAAAACTTTCTGGGAAATCAGAGAACAAGACAGCCACTGGATTAGACATAGAGGCCAGACTGTGGTGACACACACTCCTTACCTTTAATTCTATCACTTAGGAGGTAGAGATTCGTCTGGATCTGTGTGAGTCAAGGCCACACTGGAAACAGCTAGGCAGTGGTGGCACATACCTTTAAACCCAAGGCTTGAGATCTCATGTCTTTGCTTGGGAAGGACACTCGCCTTTAATCCCAGGAAGTGAAGGCAGGAAGAAGAACGGTATATAAGGCATGAGGACCAGGAACTAGAAGATTTAAGCAGTTCAGCTAAGACTCTTTTGAGTGAGGACTCAGAGACTTTCAATCTGAGGAAACAGGATCAGCTCAGGAGTTGGCGAGGTGAGGTTGGCTGTGGCTTGTTCTGTCTCTCTGATCATTCGGGCTCCAGCTTTTTATTTATTATAAGACCTTTTCAGATTCATGTAACATATCTCCAGGACTTTTATCATGAAAGGGTATTGGATTTTGTCAAAGGCTTTTTTTTGGCATTAATTAAAATGATCATTTTTTTTCTTTCAGTTTATTTTTATGGTGGATTACATTGACTAATTTTCATGTTGTACTGTTCTTACATCTCTGGGTTGAAGCCTACTTGGTCATGATAGATGATCTCTTTGATATGTTCTTGGATTTGGTTTGCAAGTATTTTTATTGAGTACTTTTGCATCTATGTTTGTGAGTGAAAATGGTCTGTAATTCTCTATGTTGAGTCTTTCTGTGGTTTGGCGTTCAAGGTAACTGTGGCCTCATAAAATGAATTGGGTAATGTTCCTTCTATGTTTATTTTGTGAACTAATTTGAGGATATTGGCATTAACTCTTCTTTTTCTGGATGGGAGAGTTTTAATGACTGCTTCTATTTCACTAGGTGCTATAGGTCTATTTAAATTCTTTATCTGATCTTGCTTTAACTTTGGTAAGTGGTACCTATTGAGAAAATTATCCATTTCTTTTGGATTTTCCAATTTGATGAAGTACAGGATTTAAAGTATGTCCTTGTGATTCTCTGGGTTTCCTCAGTGTCTCTTGCTATGTTCCCATTTTTGTTTCTGATTTTATCAATTTGGATATCCTCTGTCCATCTTTATTTAGTTTGGATAAGGATTTATCTATCTTGTTGATTTTCTCAAAGAACCAATTCTTTGTTTTATTGATTTTCTTGTGTTGTTCTCTTTGTGTCTATTTTACTGATTTCAGCTATGAGTTTGATTATTTTTTGCAGTCTACTCTTCTTGGATGTACTTCTTTTTGTTCTATAGCTTTGAGGTGTGCTATTAAGTTGCTAGTAAGAAATCTCTCTAATTTTTTAATGTAGGCACTTAGTGCTATGAACTTTCCTCTTAGCACCACTTTCATTGTGTCCTATAAGTTTGGGTATGTTATGTATTCATTTTCATTGAATTCTAGAAAGTGTTTAATTTCTTATTCATTTCTGTTTTCCCACTTTTCATTCAGTATAGAGTTCTTCAGTTTCCACGAGCTTATACGCTTTCTGTTCTTTCTGTTGTTGATATCCAGCTTTAATCATGGTGGTCTGCTGGAATGCAGGGAGTTATTTCAATTTTCTTGTGTCTGATGAGACTTGCTTTATGTTTGAATATGTGGTCAGTTTTGGAAGAAGTTCCATGAGGTGCTGTTCAGAAGGTATACTCTTTTGTGTTTGGGTAGAATGTTCTGTAGATACCTGTTAGGTTTATTTGGTTTATAACTTCAGTTACTCCAACATTTCTCTATTAATTTTGTCTATATGACCTGCACACTGGTTACATGAACATTGTTGAGATTGGAGTATTTAAGTTCCCTAATATCAGTGTGTGAGTGTCAGTGTGTGCTTTAAGCTGTGGTAGTGTTTCTTTTACAAAAGTGGGTGCCCTTGTGCTTAGGGCAAGCCTTTAAGAATTAAAATGTCATCTTGGTGATGTATACTTTCCCATCTCTTTTGATTAATTTTGAATTGAAGTCCTTTTTGTTAAATATTAAAATGGCTACACCAGCTTGCCTTTTAGGTCCATATGCTTGAAATATCTTTTTCCAATCCTTTCCTCTGACATAATGTCTATACTTGATGTTGAAGTTTGTCTCTTGTATGCAGCAAAAAAAAAAAATGATTCCTGTTTTTTTTTAATCCATTCTGTTAGTGTTTCCCTTTTTATTTGGGAAATGAGACCATTGATACAGAGAGATATCACATGATTAATTCCTGTTATGTTGTTGTTGTTGTTGTTGTTGTTGTTGTTGTTGTTGTTGTTTTTGTTGTTGTTGTTGTTGGTGGTGGTGTGTGTGTGTGTGTGTGTGTTGTTTATATTCATGTGTGTATAGATTTGTGCACTTTAGAATGTGTGTGAACCTCTATGTGTACGTTCACCTGCTCATGGAACATCTTTAACACTGATAGAGACTAACTTTAATGAGAAAATCCTGTGCCAGCTTTGTTGGAAACCATGTAATCAAACATCACATGGAGCTGCCCATCTTTCTGCATGTCCACACAGCACCCTAGAACAAACACATAAAAACTGCTGTAACTAAAAGTCTTTCAAGTGTTCTCAGAGTCACAAATATTTATAAATATTAAAAACAAAAAATTTAAAAAGTCAGAAAAGAAATCCTTTGGAGAAAACCAAAGGAATGGGATACATTGTGGTGATTCCCTTGCAGGCTTTACAACAGGGAGGGGAAATGATCCATGAAAAGACAATAATGAAACTTGGCTCAGCCCAATTTTATTGCGACCAGTGCTGGAACAGGACTCCAAGAGTCTGGACCAGATCATTTAACTTTAGCCATATGTAAGCACAGCTCAATTTTTGAAAAAAGTATTCAGATAACAATTAACTCAGTCCCAAGTCCACAACAATTTAAGGTAAGTTTACATTGAGATTCCTTACAAAGTATATTGGACTTCTTTCACAAGAATTGGTACAGTTGACACATAGATGGTGCCCACAATTTAGGCTGTAGGGAGCATGACTGAGGTAAACATAATACCTATGGGCATCAGGATTAGCCACCAGTAAGATAACATAGAAGTCACTTAAGCTGCTGTAATGCACAAGTGACTTCAGTCATAAGGGTAAGTTTATGGTCTAAAAGCATTGCTCAATATTCAGGGGACTAGGTCTTGGATTAGTAATAACATTGATTCTGAGAGATATGGCAGATCCTGTCTCAATAGACAGCAAAGGGTCACCAGGTTATAAAATGACATCATTCCTAGCATTCCAGGAAGAGCAGCTGTGCTCCTCATTCCACTGAAGATGTAAGCTGTGTGTTTAAGTTTCCTGGCTTCTCCAGTACTTACCTGTGTGCACAAGGCTTTTTGCTCTCTACAGTAGATGATGGTGAGGAAAGAGCTGGTGAGGCATATCACGGTGCCTGAGAGGTAGGAAAGGCTGGATGAGGGTTTGTGTCCCTTCTCTGTTCTTAGTAAATGGTGACTGCCCACTGGATGGCCAGGTGCCGTCCCTCACCCTGCTTTATTCTCAGTCTCATGGCCTACTACCATTTTCTTTCCACCTTGGCCTCACCATTGCTGAGTTGACCTTGGCCTTGAAGCTTGGCCTGAATTTTATTCCCTGAGAGATTCTGAATTTGCAGGGGTGCTTGTGGTTTTATCTCAGCTGAGCAGAAGTTCCATAGCCATGCTGAGATTTGAAAATAGGGCTGTCTCAGTGCATCCCACTTACGCTCATTAATAGTCTAAAGCACTCACCCTCTGCTGTGTCTGCAGCATTCAGTAACTGATTTTATTCCAAAATTGTTAAGTCTGAGTTAAAATGGGCCTTATGGAGGGTTAGGAGAAATAAAGAGTCTCAGACATTGCTGGTGTTGTAAAATGGTGTAGCCCCATGAGAAGCTATGTACAATTTTTCAGAAAGTTGAACTGCAGTCCGCAAGTAACCCAGTGATTCTGGAATAGGAAATCAATTGTTCACAGAGAAACTAGCTGACACCAGGGTTGTAGCAGTCATCTTCAGAGCAGCCCTGAAGTCACAACTATTCCGATACCCATCATCTGTGAGTGTAAACGTACAATGTGGTCCGGGCTTTCCATGGAATCTTGTTCAGTAAGAAATAATACATGCGATCATTTGTGACTTAGTCAACCTTCTCTTATTCAAACAAATCCCTGACACAATCACCTTACAGGGAGGAAAGGATTATATTAGCACCTGGTTGAGGATTTTCTAGTTTCCTGGGCTCATTGCTTTGTGTCTGAAGTGAGGCAGCCTGTGGTTTAGCGAGCTCCTTTTGGAGGAAGCTGTTTACCTTGGAGACACTGGGAAGCACTGGGTGAAGCTATTGGCTGCTTCACCACCATCCTGTTGTCCAGTGCTGGGGATCCAAGCCTTTAGTGCATGGACTGGGGAACTTGATGAACAGGCACGGCTTATAGGCCAAACACCCCACAAGTCCATTTTTTTGTGCACTGGGTTTACAAGGTTTGTGCACTTCATTGACTGGTCTGTCCATCCGTCCTGTCCACTGTGTTCTTCCATCTAAGGAATGCTCAGTTTCTTCTTAAATGTCCTGGGTGATCTTTTCTTATATTAGCATTATCTGGGAAACTAAACATGTGAATGCAATGTAGTATGCTTGTATGTGTGTGTTCAAGAGTGTGTGTGTTTAGGAGTGTGTGTGTGTGCATATGAGTGTTCAACCCTGCACTAAGAACATAATCTTCTACTAAACAGAAGCAGGAAAGATTGGAGGAGAGACTGCAATACCTGCTGAAACAGAGAGATCTGGTCACCAAGCACAAGGTCTTGGCAGAAAAGCTACAGCATTACTTCACTGTCTCCCAGATGAGGTAGGACCCCAGGCCAGGAGGGAGTGGCACTCAGTAGTTCCCCTCTACCTGAATCTCTGTCCTATTTGGATTTCTGCCCATCTGCATGGCCTTTCAGTCACAGCCAGGGAAAGAACATCTGAGTGTATGAGCTGGTTCAGTCAACAGAAATGTCTGTCCGGGAAAAATACGTATTATCCTTAATCTTGCTAGAGATTGTGTCCCCTTCTTCGTTTCTGAGCTCTCATATGTCCTGAGTTCATTGATCTTTATGTCTCCCCACACATGTTCCTATGGCAGCCCAAACCTAACAGGGAGAGTGTTAGATGGAAGACAGTGTGCCCTCCTGCCTCTTCATTTTCCTTCAGGATGGTACCTTTAGAGGTAAGGTGCAGATTTGCATGGAGCCCCTTCTTACTGATTACAGGCGTTCTGCAGTGTGCATCTGTTTGCTGTGGGAAAGTTTCTCTGGAAATGAGCAGGTTTAGAGTTTGACAGGTTGAAGCCAAGGAAGTTTCTGTACTGCAGGAGTCAACAGAGCCTGCACACTGCAGTGTTGTGTAGACACCACTAGAGGGCCTCATACAGTTAGGTTCCAAGGTTGCTGAGTTGCCTGGCATCTGTACAAGGCCATGCATAGCTCTCCTGAACTGTGACTCTGACATTGCTATGCTGCTTCTTTTTTTTTTTTTTTTTTTTTTTTTCAAAATAATGTATCTGAACTATTGGAGAAATGTGCTGGTTTCTTTTTGTTTGTTTGTTTTTGTTTTTAGTTTAGGTGTGTATTTCTCAGTTCAATCTCTAGCAATTTTTAATGGCTGAGAAAAAATCCAGGGCCAGCTGCTCTCTGGCCCTTCTCTCTTGAGGAAGAAAGGAATAAGCTCAGCTGAAAGGTAATGCTGATTGTCCAGCTGAATGGAGCCAGTGGGGACTCAAATGCTGGCATGGCAGGTCCCCACCAGGCCTGTGTTCCAGCTGCCTTCCTCTCCTAGGTCTAAAACACTCCAGCATGATCTAGAACAGGCCACAGCCCAGGGTCAGAGCCTGCTGCAGACAAACCTGCTTCAGCAGGGACACTAAGTGTGCCAGGCAAAAGAGCCACCATTGACTCCTGTCCCCTGCAACCATGGCATCCGTGGGGTGGTCTTTCTTCCTTCACATTGGTGTCCCGTGAGTGAATAGGCCCTGGTTTTGTCTAGGCCATGGCAGAGTTAGGATGCTTATGGGAATAATTGCCATTCTTTCTCTGACAGCACCACTTAAGAGAACTCTACTCTAACATCAACACCTCCTCAACAAAAGACATCTTGTAGCTGTGAACTAACCAGTGAGGAAATTCCCAACCTATCAGCAGGGATCCATGTGTCTGTTGGTGCATTATTCCAGGAGAAGATAAATCATCAGAAAGAAGCTTGAGCGACAGAGGACCTGCCAAGATTACTCAGAACCCAGCCATCTATTAACAAGTGGTCCTCAAACGGGGCACAGCAGCATGGGGAGGGTATGTTGGTGAGCCAGAGTTACTCTGTCAGTGTACTCTCCATGTCTTTAGTAAGCTGTCTGAGTCCTCCACATGTGGTGAGAAACCTGACAAGAAAGCCTGCATGGCTGTCATGCTGTTATCTATACATACCACATGGAGAAGAATAGGATTCCCTCCCCAGGGCAATGCTGAAGCCAACTCCATGTCTCGCAAAAGTGTTGCTGAAGATGACGCACTGCAGAGACTACAGCACTCCCTCACACCTATGTGAGTCAGTCATCGGGTCTTCCATAAAGAAAATGACTAGGGATTCTCCAGCTTCACAGCCTGGACTGGCATGCCTGGTCCTGAGAAAGAACTTATAGAGGAGGTCTGAGTCATCTTTGTGCTTTGGAAAGCCAAATGTGCTCCATTGATTTGTTGGATCTAGAGTAGAAGGATATTTGTAGCTTAAATTTTTGGAGAGGTCTTTTCTTTGCTGGGGTTTTGTTTGCTTGGTGTTTACTTTAGTTAGAAATTTTGTTATTTTTTGTTAATTATTTTATTCTTGTCAGCGTTTTAATAGTTGGCTAAATATATACACTGCATTTTCTGACAGCCTTTTAAAAGTCCCCACTGAAGACTTTTTATGAATAAAAAAGCAATTTTCAACTCTTCACTTTTCCAACTCTTCTTTATTCAGGCATGGTGTTGCACTCCTGTAACTTCAGAACTCAGAGGCAGAGATGAATCTCTGCAAGTTCCAGGAGCCTTGGCTACAAAGTGAATTCCCATCTAACCAGGGCTACATAGGGGGTTGACACCTTGAATGTGGATGGCATGGTCACCTCCAGTCTTCATGACCTAGCCTTTATGTTAACAGCCAGATTTAGAGAATGTAACAATGATGAGCTTCTGGAAAGAAAGGAATCTCCCTTCTGCACTACATTAGTCCTTTCCCCACGCCCTTTCACAATTGCCCATTGTAGTTCTGGGATAGCAAAACAGTGAAAATGGCCTTGAAATGCATGAACAAAGTTTACCACTACCCACAGCAGAGGGGAGCTGCTGAGCTGCAAGTGTGAATACTGGAGATGCCTTCTGACCTCTCACTCCTTAAGCATGACTGTTACATTGGGGAGATGTAGAGTAATGACCTGCTCTGGCTCTGTCATCTGCTTCCATTAGGAATACTGTGAACAAAGCCTGAAGGATTCATTCAAATCTCTGAAATGGTGTTTCCCGTTGGTTTATGACACAAAACATTTGATAAAATTCCATAAGGCTGTCTCAGATAGGTTACTCAGAATACCAATTCCATCTGCTAAATTTAAGAAGTATGAGTTTGGGGCTTGGGGAGATGGTTCAGTAGTTAAGAGCACTTGGGTTTGGTTCCCAGCACACATAAGGGGGCTCATATCCATCTGAAATTCTAATTCCAGAGGACCCAATGACTTCTTCTGACCTCCGTACCAAGCATGCCTCTGGTACTCAGATATACATGCAAGAAAAACATTCACACACAAGTATACATAAAAGTAAAATAGGTGAGTATTACCAACTAACTTAATGCTACTTAGCAGATGAAAAGCTTCATCTACTTTTACTTTTAAATATTATCTCCAGATTTTTTCTCAGGCTACATCAGAATTCACTATCCTACTTTGGCATAAAATACCAAGGTTGTTTATTTTATTTTTTTCTAATAAAACTAAATTTATTCAATACCCTAGAGTAATGGTTTTGATAATAACTATCCAAGAGTATAAAAAGTATGACATATTTGTAGATTTCTAGTGTATTAATACAAAGTGCATGCCTAGATAAAGTATGCTTACAGGCAGAGTTGAGTGGGAGAAGACGGAGTTGAGGTCTAATAATAAATATATAAATGCAGAAATAAAGATGATCAATCATTGGGCACTCTGCATATGGTGGCTTGTACTAGGTAGGTTTTTCACAAAAGGAAGAAGCACACAAGGTAAAACTATAAAACTACAGGTTGTCATAAACTGTGGCTCTCCTTGTTGTGAAACACTAACAGACTTTAAAAATCCAGTTTTCAAAAATAATCATGAGTGACAGAATACTAAGGCAGCATGTACCCTTCCCTCTAAGAGATGTCTGACATGGCAGTGTTGTTTTTTCCTGAATTTTGAGAAGAAACCATTGGACAGCTTTAGGAGCATTCTATGGAGAAACCCTCTCTGAGATCTTAATGTGAGGCATTCCATTCAGCTACCTGGATGTTCAGAAGCCCAACACCAAGAAACCAACTCAACTAGCCAACTTAATCTCAATATACAACTCTTCTCTTAAGTCTACTTTAAATAGTGGGAGAAAAGCAACAAAAGCCCAAATCCTAATAAGGTCAAGACAAGGCAAAGGGCTACTCTATAGATAAAACCTCCACAAAGGTCAACTGAGGAAATCCAGATCTAGAACTGAATCATACAGATTTCAGTGAGTCCCAGATAGTCATTTAACAGCAATGTCAATTATTTACACACTGCAAGTTCTCTAAGAAATGTGCCTCAAACAGCATCAGCTATGCCCAGTGCATCCCCAGGACTTACACATATTAATAAATGTTTCTAACCATGTGTTCTTTACTGTATGGTGATGTTTTGATACTATCCATATAGGACCTTGCCCATCCTACAGGCTTGCCTTGCCCAGAAGAAGCTCCGGTTCTGTTTTAGAAGATTCACATAAAGTCTTATTTTCAAATATTAAGATGAAGGGAGGTGGCACGATGCTACCTGTGTGTTCAGAAATTGCTTCCTCTTCTAAGCTATTTGGAGAAATCTCAGTCTCCTCTGCTTAATAGTCAGTAGTACGGGTCTGAATCATCAGAAGTTTGGTAATGCTGAAGCATTCCAAAATACTTAACTGTCTCTAGAGGCAGATCATGCTACTGAATTATGACAAATTATCATGAGGAAAAATAAGTGTAGCCACACATTTAAAAATGCCTCAACCACAACCTTTCCACAGAAAGACTAAACTACATATGGTTTATCATAGAACAATTGCACCTCTAGCCTCTGAAATCCCCTTATTTCATTCATTTGGGGTTATTAAACAAGTAAAAAAAAACACTTAAAGAGTACTTTACAACAGCATTCAGCTTTCCTATGAAATACTCAGCATCTTAAATATTATGTACACTTTTTTCCTTGCATTAAGCTAGACACTGGCTTCTGAGTTTGTTGGATGGGGAATGGGTAACACATTAAAACTGTTATATAAAATGTCTTTTGGCAGAATAATAGGTATCCAAGTTAAAAATAGGAGGGTCAGTTTGTTGCTTTATGTTCTTTTCAAAGTTTAAATCAATCTTTGTTCCCTTCTACATGAACCTCAGTCACTACTCCTGAGGGGAGATTGGGCGAGGTGCCAGCCCCTCCTCCTCAGGCTTCTCAGCAGCTGCTTGCTTTGTGCTGCAGCAAGGCTGGAAGAGATGGGTGTCAGTGAGGACTTGGCCAAAACTGCCCTTAGAGATGATCCCACAACGTATTTTCTGCCTTTTCCAGTAGGTAATATCTAAAAAGGAAAAACTGGAGTCCTCTTAGAGCTGGAAGCCATCTCTGTATCTGAGCCTTGATCTGATGGTTCCTGAAGCAGAGAGACTGGGCCGGAGGGGCACTTGAGGTGCTATGAGCATCAGGATTGTGGTGTTTAAATTCCTTCTGCAGTTTACTGATGTGATTGCTTTTCATCTTGTTTCCAGATAGAGTTCTCACTTTTTTGATTTAAATGTCTTTAGACTGGGTCCTGCCCTTGTGTCTACAACATGATTCCAGTTTTGTTGTTGTTTTGTTGTTGTTGTTGTTTTTGCTTTGTTTTTCTGGATCTTCAACTTCTTCCATCTTTCCACAAGCAACACACACACACTGCAGATGTCATGTGCAACCCAAAATAGCTCTGAAAATCCTTTATGTAATGTTTACTGTCCATGAACCAAGAGCTGGAAGATTTGTCTCTGCAGATACAGCAGTCCTTTGTTCTTCAGTGCATCTTTGGCTTATGAAAACCAAACATTTCCTTCTGGGCAACAGCTTCCATGTGCAGCAGCATCCACACACACAGCAGGCTGCACCGAGAAATCCCTGCAAGCACTCACTGTGCACACAGTGAATCCAGCAAGTTTGCTGATTTTATATGCTGCCTAAGTTAAAAAAATTCTACAACCTACCCAAATGGTTTAGCCTAGAGCAATAATGAAACAAAAATGCTAAGGCAGATTAATGATAAAAAAAAATGTGAACGTGTATATACTTGTCAAAATTCTTAAAGTGATAGTGTGGAGCTATTTTAATGGTTGTAGCAAAAGAGATGGAGTCGAACCACAGGGGGAAAAATGAGTTTGATGGGATATACTTCATAGTTCTCATTCATTGCTTGCTCCTCATTATGCAAATATTTTAATAGAACAAAAGCCCCCCATATTTATAACACTTTTATTATCTCCCTCTATTTTGTAGTCAGAAGATCCTATAGTATATACTTATGGTTACTTTATTATGATATGGACCATGTAGAAAATAGAAATAATGAAGATGATTGAGGAACAAAGATATGAAAATGTTTTCATCAGCTCCTATTTAGACATCAAAAATAATCCATATCATGAGGTGTGGTGGTGCCTGTCTTTAATCCTAGCACTAGGGAGGTAGAGGCAGGATGCAGTGTTTGACACACACCCCAATTGTTAGTTTCTGCCATGCCTCAGCAGCCTACATCTGCTGCTGCCACCACAGCAGTTACATCATCACTTGTCATCAGGTTCTGTCCACCCTCAGCTCTGCCACATGTGCAGCCTTAAAAATGCCCGCCAGGTACAGCTCACTCCCTTTCCATCCCTCTGCCTTTTTCACATCTCTTTGCTTCTCCTCTCTCTTGCCTCTTCTTTTCTTTCTTGTGTCTCTTCTTCCTCTTGTCAATCTGTCTCTCTAAGTCTCCACTCCAACATAGCCCTTCACACTTCCACTCACCATTCCCCAATGAACCTCTTTGCACTAACTGTTGCTGGTGGTGTGTGTTGCTTAGTGGCATACCTTGGCAGGACCTGCTGAAAGGTACTCAGTATCACCTCGCTTTCTTTTTTATTTATCATTTCACCAATTACTTAATTTAATTTAGTTTATGTGCTTTGGGGTATGGGATAGGGAGAGATATGCATGTGGAGTTAAAGAGGACAACTCTTTGGAAGTCTTTTTGAGAGGATGCCAGGGTTGCAGCCATCTTAGAGAAGGGTCAGACAGAGGACAACCAGATGATCTGCTGCCCCCCCACCCCTAGACAGTCAGGAGCTGCACACCAGGCATTTCCTGCCATGACCTAAAGGATATAACATAACTGGCATAATAAACAAAGCGCCAGATATGTCCTCTGAGATATTTTCTGTTGTTATAGATTGTATACCATAGCTGTCATAGGGAATGAGTTTCCTGCAGATAAAAATGGGATGCCTAGCTATCAGAGGAAATGGATCTGCTGGTCAAATGGATACAATAACATAGATTGCTAGAGGACAGGGCAATTTCCTTTCAGTTGCAACTCTCTAAACAGTTCAAACCAAGCATCTCTAACGTGACGTAAGCACCAGTCTTGAGCTTGTAATGCTATAGAGTTGGAATTCCCCTAGATCTTCTACCCAAACCATTAGAAAAACCCTGCTTGAGTGCTACTCAGGGTCTCTCCTGCTCTGCTGCATCAGATGGATGGAGATGCCCAAGTTAACTGGCAGCAATAAATAGACTTTGCAGAATTTGGTCTCTTGGAGGTCTTTGGGGGACTCGGGGTACAACATGTTCCATCCTGCTACCTTGTGGGATTTCAGGGTTGAACATAAATTCTCTGGTCTGCTTGGAAATGCCTCTTCCCAATAAGCATTGCTAGTCCTCAGTTTCTTGAAGAAGAACCCCCCCCCAATTTTATTTAAATTCCAAGTAAAGTTTTTCTGCCTTACTGTTAAATTTCAGACTTGACAGAGGAGCTGACAAGATGGTTCAGCTGGTAAATAGGCACTCACCACCAAGCCTGATGATCTGGGACCCACATTTTAGGGGGCAGAGTACCAATCCCTTACATTAGTTTCTGACCTCAATACATGTACTGTGCATGCATGTCACACAAGTGCACAGAAATAATAATAGCAATAATAAATCTAATTTAAAATTGATGGAGAATATTGTTATGCCTATCTCACAGAATTTTAAGTTTTACTGGAGCTGTATGTCAATAAAAATTATGTTGATTTCTATATTTTATAAACCCAAAATCTGTGTTAACTTTGTATTAAGATTTAAAAAAACACATATCCTTCTAAATTTATTTAACTCAGTTGTGCTCTGTTATTAGCTGCCTATGTCTAAACATGAAAAAGAGCACCAGACTTTAGTTACAGAGATTATAATGCAGTACTAACACTTGCCTCTAAAACAAACATGATTTTGTCAGATGACTTGCAGGGTGCAGTCAGAAACTGAGGCCAAACAAAAATCCAGCATCTTTCCAAAGAATCCATTAAGGCCCAGGAGCTAACTAGAGCAAGTATGCAAAAATGCTTTGAACTCAAGGTGAGGTCAAGGTCACTGGGTCTTATGAAGGCAGCACAGGGTGATTGATGGCACAGAACTCAGAGCCTGGAGGCAAGGCAGGGTCTCCAGAGCCAGGGCTTTGCTAGCCTTGTTCTCAGACATTCACTCAACCTCCCAGCTTTCATTTCAGATGGTGAGATGAGAACTGCTGGAGTTGGCCACCTTCCTTCTTTGTGATTGTGAAGAGCATTAAGAGTCCTAACAGCAAATGACCACTATTGTTAATTATTAATTACATGCTAATTGCAGGCTGAATGTCCCTTATATGAAATGCTTGGGATCAACAGTTTCAGATTTCATAGCATTTTGTATTTCAGATTTCTTTAGATGTGAAATGCCCAATCAACCAGTGCAAGGTAAGCATGGGGTGCACGGGGCAGGGGGGGGGGAGGGGGTGGTGGTGGTGGTAAATTTAGTTATATATAGAGAGAGTGAATTGAATTATGTCAGTACTCACTTTTGATGAGATTTATTTAACAGGTTTCAGGCATGCTTCAGGGTATGGAATCTTGGTGCCAAGCACAGTAGCACACATAAAAGAAAGAAATACTCAAGTTTGAGATCAGCCTGGGTGGCTAGACTTAAAACAAAAAGAAAGAGGATGAGATAGACAGATAGATAGATAAATAGAGATAGATAGATAGATAGATAGATAGATAGATAGATAGATAGATAGATAGATGATAGATAAAATGAAAGATTAAAATCTTCTCATCTTGGCCACTTCTATTCCTGATAATTATTTACTAATGAGGTCCTTGTTGTTCTCTGGAGCTTATATTTCCAGATAATTCCAGTATGTGCCCTTTGGCAGTGAAAATCTTGGAGAGTCCTAAGACCTATCCAATAGATTCTTATGAAATCCTTAGGTTTTGTAAGATGCCCTTCCTGAGGAGAAGAACAACTCAAATGCCCAGAAGAAGCCAGGATCTTCTTACGACTACTTCCATTCCTGGTTCTTAATGACATTACTGTGTTGATGAACTTTAACTTATGTGTAACAAAAGCTCTAGTTTAGTTCTAGTGGAACTCGCTCTGTAGCCCAGGCTGGCCTTGAACTCACAGAGATCTGCCTGTCTGCCCAAGTGCTGAGATTAGAGGCATGCTCTCCCACCACCTGGCATTAAATTGTATTTCTTTTTTCTTTTTTCCATTCACAGGCAGGTTTATTAGTTCTCAGCTCAGGCTTACATCACTGGCCAGGACAGCTCTGCCTGTAGCTTCACTCCTGAGCCTGCGAAGCCTGTACCACCGCGCTGCAGCATGATGATATCACGTTCTGTCAGCGGATCCCCGTTCACCGGGTCCACCATGTCCTTCCGGATCAGTTTCTCGACACACTCCAGGGTGACCACAGCCCCAGAGGGCCGCAGCACTGCACATGGTGTGGCATTGCTCAGGCTGTCTCGGGTCACAGCACACACGTAGCGCTCACTGCGTGTGATGAGTCCCACGCGGTCTCCAGAGTCGTCGAGCTGCATGAAGCGCAATGGCGTCAGGTCCGACATGCATAGAGGCTTCCCAGACATCGGGCAGGTCACAGTGCGAGATGGTTTTTCCAGCTTGGTGGCCTTTGCCTCAGGCGTCAGTGAGGGAATCCAGAAGCTGGGCAGCGCTTTGTTCTTGTCCTTTCCTGGGGGACCCGCACTGGCCCCTGGCTGCTCACCATCTGTGTTGGGTAAGGTGGCAGCTTTGGGCATGAAGGGGTTGAGGGGCCAGCTCATGATGGCTACCTCCTTCTCCAGGAAGCCTTGAACTTGGTCCTGGGCTGCAGCTCGCTGAAGCTGTTTCTGCTCTTCCCTCCGGGCTGCTCGCAGCTTCTCATAGGCCTTGATCTGCCAGGCAATCTCTTTCTTCTGGTGTAGGATGTACTCCAGGATCGCCTCCCGTTCGTACAGGTAGCCATCTGGGGTGACCACAGGATCATGGCAGGGCTGCAGTGAGAGACAGCAGCAGTCAAAGTCCTTCACAGCGTCCCGGCTCAGTCGGATGTTCTGGGTTCCATAGCCTGAGGCCGCTGCATCCTTCTTCTCATGGTAGGTGTAGACAGCCCCTGTGGTACAGTTCTTACTGTGCCGCGTCATCCTCACAAACGGTTATCCGACCCGTCGCTGCTTCTACTGTATTGTGATGACACATAAAGTTCCATTTAATAACACACTGGGAAATAAATGTAGATATTGTAAATTTTCTTTCAACTGGGATTCCTTACAAAGAGTAATTGTTTCCTCGACAACTCCTGATCAGATCCTGTTTCCACGAATCTTCAGACTGAAGCTTGTGAGTCCTCACCAGAATGGATCTCAGCTGAACTGCTGCTAAAGGCCTAAAAGCTGAAAAGGCACTAGTTCCTGGTCCTCACACCTTATATACCTTTCTGTTTCCTGCCATCACTTCCTGGGATTAAAGGCGTGTGTCTTTGCCAAGCAAGACTTGAGCTATCAAGTCCTGGGATTAAAGGCGTGTGTCACCATGTCTGGTTGTTTCCAGTGTGGCCTTGAACTCACAGAGATCCAGATGGATCTCTGCCTCCCAAGTGATAGGATTAAAGGTGTGTGTACCTCCATTTTCTGGCCTCTATGTCTAATCTATTGGCTGTTCTATTCTCTGAACCTCAGATAAGTTTATTAAGGTACAAATATATCAACCACAGAACTCCCTCTCCCAAGTGGAAGTAGTGTGGCTTATGGGTGGAGTCCCTGCCTAAAACCTCACAGTGAGTGGCTGGGTGCCAGTATGGTTCACCAATGGAGCCCTTGCCTAGAATCCCCCAGCAGGGGGCTTCAGGCCTGGCTTAGTGCTACAGCACTTGGCTACCTTGCAGAAGGCCCTGGCTTCCATTCCCAGCACTGAAAATAAAGAAAATAACAACAGTGTAGGTGGCCCCAGGAATGCATCATGGGTTGACTGGACTCTAGCCAAAGTCTAATGTGGAAAACCAAGAGAACTGTGGGTGTCTAGAGGCCCACACACTGCTGAAGGGCTACATTCCAGAATGCTGAAGTGCCACAAGGCTAGGAGCAAAGCAGGAGTCTGAAACTTCTAGCCAGAACTCTCAATGTGAGCCCACACATAGGGCACCATTAGCCAGGCAGGAAGTTGTCTGGGCTGCTTGCTGGCATCCGCACCCACTGAGAGCCTTGGTTTCTTGGGATGAGGGTCTTGAGAGAAACTGAGAGTAGAGCACATATCGTAGGAAATTAGAACAAGCCCTAAATGCAATGTCTGCCACTCTTAGAAGATACAAGACTAGCATGGTGGCATACTCCTGTGTACACAGCACTAGAGTTTTGGGGATTTGTTTTTGTTTTCTTTTCAGCACTGGGAATGGAACCCAGGACCTCAGCACTGGGCAGACACCACGGAGTTACAGCCCCAAGCACTCAGGAGGCAGAGGCAGGCAGATCTCTGAGTTTGAGGCCAGCCTGGATTACAGATAGAGTTCCAGGACAACCAGGCTGTTACACAGAGAAACACTGTTTCAGAAAAACAAAACAAAATCCCTCATGTTGTATACTGAGGACAGTAATAGATTTGACTATGGCTTTGGACCTGTACCCTTCCAACTCTGTACACTTAGGGACGACCATACTGAAGGTGTAATAGTGAGGTGCAGATTGCTTTGGAAACCTTGGCCTACTGCTTACTAGTTCATGCCCTATGGAGGTAGGTGTTATCGTAGAAGCCAGTAGGGCTGACTTGTCAGGAAAGCAGGTCTTCAGGAGAGAGAAGTGATAACCAAAGCCACTGAGACAGAAATCCCTAAATTATAGATCTGTTAGCCCCATGTTTTTATTTACTTTTATTTATTTATTTACTAGTGTTTTACCTTATGTGTGTCTGTGCGCCATGTGCATGCTTGGTGCCTATGAAGTCCAGAGCAATGCCCCGGAACTGGAGTTAGAGGCAGTTATGAGCCATCAGGAACTGAACCTGGGTCTTCTGCAAGAGCAGCCAGTGCTTTTAGCCACTAAGCCATCTCTTCAGTCCCCCCATTAACTCTATTATAATTGAGATTTAATTATTTTTGTCTTCTGCATTCGATGTAACCCTGATCTAACTAATGTTAGTGTGATGGTGTGTAGATACACATGCAGGCAACACTTTGTACACATAAATCTTTTTCCTTTTTTTTTTTTTTTTTAAAGAAAAACACGATCCAACATGGTGACATGACTTTAGTCCTAGCACAGACCTTTTCCCAGACCTCAGGGAGTTCTATGGTTGCTTGGGTAGTTTCTGCAAGGAATAGGTTTACATTTTCCTCTTCCACCCTTATGGTGATATTTTATTTGTGCTGAAATGTGATTTTATTTGTATGTTAATAAATAAAGTTGCCTGGGGGTCAGAGCTAATAGCAAGCCATAGCAGAAGTCTGGCAGTGGTAGCACACGCCCTTAATCCCCGATCACATGACAGGCAGATCTCTGAGTGTTCAAGGACACCACCAGCATGGAGACACACACCTTTAATTTCAATACCAACCATAGAAGACCTGGAGGTCTGTACAGACAGGTAGAGACGAGAAGGTCATGTGGTTGGGTTTACAACCAATGAGAAGGCAGAACAGAAGTAGACAGACACACAGGAAGTAGGTCTCTTTCTCAGGAGAAGGATGCAGTGGCAGCAAGGGGTAAGAAGACTGTTTTAGTCTCAGCTCTTAGCTACTGCTCTGACCTCTTGGGCTTTTAACTCTGCATTTGGCTCTGTGATTCTTATTTAATAAGACCGTTACATCGACACATCCTGCTGTCCCTTTATTTCCTAGGGAGGGTCCCCGGCTCCAGTGGTGAATGAGAAGGGCATGGACCACAACATCGCCCCACCGTGCTCCTTCTTGCATTACCTGGGGTCACTGGCAGCCTGGCACCCACTGTTGCTGTTTGTAAGCTTTGAAGACTTACGCCAGTGTAGAAATTTGGTGTCCTCTTAAGTCTAAAGCAACAGGTATAGAAAACAAGCACATCTTGAGAATGCCATAGGAAGTCAGTTGCCAGCACCTCCACAGCACGCAGGAGCACAGGCCCATCGAGATGGCTGGGTGTTGAAGGCAGTCCAGCAGATGTGCCATTAATTTCCCATGTCTGATGAATGTCCCTGTTAAACAAATCCTGCTTGTCCTGTATACACAGTTTCAAGACTCCTGCATCTCTCTCTGACCTCTAAGCAAGTACATCAAAGGTCAAGTGGCCTGACCTCTGACTGTTCCATAACAGGGTTCTGTACCGGCTGCTGGGAAGCCACCTGAAGGAAGGACCAACGCATTGCCAAGGACCAAAAGCAGGGCCTGACTGGGGCTTGGGGGTTGGCATTCTGGCATCAGGGAAGGAGCTGCCAGGCCTCCCCCAGAGCAATCAAGACAACCTCTCCCAGACATGCCCACAGTCCAGCCTGATCCAGACAACCCCTCACTTCCCAGGTGATCCTAGATTGTGTCAGGTTGGCAATGAAAACTGACCACCAAGGGGTCTCTGTCAGAAAGGATATGATTCAAGAGTTTGTGATGGGAGCATGGGGCAGTGTGTCTGAGGGCACAGCCATATGTCCAAGGAACTGCTTGCAGATCCAGGGACCATGTGGGGGTTGGCCAGGAGCTACTGTTTGCTGTTGGTTTAGGGGCTCTGCAGAATTAGACCCCACTGGGTGCCTGACATCTGGGCACTTAGGAGCTGGAGATAGGAAGATCAGGAGTTCAAAGTCATCCTTGGCCACACTGGGGAGATTGAAGCCAGTCTGGGCTACATGAGACCCTACTTCAGAAAAAAAAAGCAACAAAACATTCTCCAGGTGGGGATGAGAGCAGCTCACGAGTCTGGCTAGGGTTTTCTCATGTGACTGAGTGAAGGCTGTGATTAAAGCTGGGCCAGTCAGGGTCCAGGACCTGCCTGGATTAAACAGAGTGCTCATCTAACAGTGATGATGACTGGTTAGGGATGTATGCAGACATTTTATTTGGATTTTTGTCATTGGTGGATGGAACTACAGCTGCTGGTTGAGCCCTTGATGCACACAGTAACCCTAGATAGGCCCTGACTAGCCCAGAGGTCAGCAGTATCAAAGCTGAGGAACTACTTTTATTTTATTTCATTTTGTCATCATAGGTAGTTGTGCCTGGCACCTTGGCACATGTGGCATCAGAGGACAGCTCTGTGGAGTTCTTCTCTCCTTCTAGCTTCCTGTGCATTCCCCAGATTGAGTCCATCATCAGGCTTACTATGCAAGGAAGAGCCTTTATGGGCTGAGCCAGCCAACCCATTCCAGTGTTTTTTCTTTTTTCTTTTTTTTTTGGGGGGGGTTGTTTGTTTATTTGTTTTGTCTTTGTTGTTTGGGTTTTTTTGTTTGTTTTTGGGTTTGCTGTTGTTGTTTGATACAGGGTCTCATGTAGCCCAGACTGGCCCAGAAGTTGCCTTGCATCTGAGGGCAGCTCTGAATTCCTGAGTGCTGGGTTGGGCCTTGAGCACAGGAACTTCTAACTTCATAGCTCCAGAAGTCAGTAGCTCCTGTGGTGCTGTGAAGTTTCTTAACTGTTTCCCTGCATAGCACGGTTGTTAAAGCAGGAAAATAGAGCCCCTCCCTACCTCTCTTATAGGTCACCACTTTGAACAGATTCATGTTTATCTCTAAGAATTACTTATTGTGGTTTGTGGGTTATGATCATCCCAAGACTTGCTCAGCAGGGCTCCATCTTCAGCACCACAAAGAAGAAACACTTAGCCTAATGGCACCCATGGTCACTTAAGTCTGTCTAGAATGCCTGTGCTTGGGGAGTTGACAGGGTTTGTTGTTGTTTGTTTTTGAGACAAGGTCTCACTGTGCAGTCACAGACTGGGTGGTGGTAACAGGTGTGGGTCCCAGGTGGGATGAAAGCAGCAGGTGTGAGTCTCAGATGAGGTGGCATCAGCAGGTGCAGGTCCCAGGCAGGATGGAGGTAGCAAGCACAGGTCCCAGGCAGAGTGACAGCAGCAGGTACAGGTCCTAGACAGTGCCTCTGTCATAAAGGGCATGAGGGCCTGGGTGCTGCGGTTGAGGGTGACATCTTCCTCTTGTGACAGTCTGAGTCATGAGTCAAGAGGCACCTGTTATGTTCTTGGTCACTTATGGTGGCACAAGCCTGAACCCCCAAGCTGGGGCAGGAGGAGGATTATTAAGTCTTAGGCCAACCTGGACTACATCTCCAAAAACCAAGTGAAAGACTCTTTTTTAAATAAATAAAATGGTCTATTTTAGACAAAAGCATGTTCAGGGAGGCTCCCCAGCTAGACAGGACAATGTCAAAGAAAGCCAACTCCAAGTCCTTCACAAGAAGAGACAGGTAAGTACAGAGGTATTGGGCGGTGGGTAGTTCTGACTCCCAGCACCTAAGGCTTCAGGTCAGAGGCATTCAGTCCTCCTCTAGGACAGAGGCCAGGACTGTGCTGCCCATGAGACCTGCTCAGGTGAGTGTTCATATACTGAGTGGGGTAGGGGACACCCATACAATTTCCAGGCAAGTATAGTCCTGGCTCCACCCCCAACCCCTCTGACACTATTTCCATTTGAACCTATGAAGTACACAGAGGTTGGGGGTTCTGCCATACCCAGAAGAACCAGGTGAACGTGGTTTACTGAGAACTGAACCGCTGGACACTGCAAGATCTGCAGCAGACCATGGACATGATGGAGTAGCAGATGCTGCTAACCCTGCTGTTTGTGTGGGTAGCTTAGCTGGACCTCATGAGCACCAGTGTGTCTTCTGTCATCTCCCCACCCCACCTGAGTTGGTCTTGCACCCACAGGTGGAAGAGAACATGATTCTGCTGGAGAAGGATGAGAAGGAATTGGCAGTCATGTGCTGTGAGGAGAGGCTACAGGATGGGTGCCAGAGATGCAGCACCAGCTGCTGCTCCAGCAGAAAGACCAGGAGCAGAATGCCATCCTGGATGCCCAGGTGGGTCTGAGAATGCTCCTGAGGACAGGGATGCATGAGGGAGCAAGGGTCAGGGTGTCACCTCTTGCAATCTGCCCACTCTGCTTAGGCACCTGATGTTAGCATAGACTGGGTATGGACACCTGTGTCTGCCACAAGACGTGCAGAATCCTTGGCACCTGCCAGCTGATGGCAGCAATGTCAGCTGCCATCCCACCCTGGTGTCTAGCACAGCAACAGTATCCCATCAAGGGCAGATCAGAGGGGTTCCTGTTTCCTGGATGAGATGGCTAAGTCAGCCTCCAACCTTGTGACTTTCCTATAGCCAGGAAACCTGAGGCTGGAGGCTGCCAACACCCTGTTGGCTGCATTCTCAATCTGCTAGGGAATCCTGGGGCAATTTTCTAAAGCTAAGCACATAGCTTCCATGACTGTGCCCTTAACACAAATGCCAGTGTAACCATCTCCATTTTCTGAATGTCGGATTAAAGGCATGTGTCACTACCACTTGGCAATAGCCTCCCTCCAAAACATGTGAGAACCTGTATTCAGATTGTTAGCCCAGCCAACAGAGCAATTTTAGAGTATTTGATGACTGGGTGTCTTTCAGGGATGTGAAGCCTATGGGTCGCAAACTGAGTATTTCCAATCTGCAAGTGCTTGTATGTATGAATATCTGACAATTTTCTCTCAAGTTTTATAAAAAACTAGTGAAATTATACATAAACTTGTTGGAATTGAGTGACTTCAGTGTAGAAGCTTAGTTCTGAAGTTTTCTTTGTATTTCATAATCATTTTCTGAGACATTTGGTTTTTTGAAAAAGGGCTTCTCTATAGTCTTGGTTGCCATGGAATTCACTCTATAGACCAGGTTGGCCTCAAATCCAGAGATACCCCTGCCTCTGCTTCCTAAGTACTGGTATTAAATGGGTATGCCACAGCCCAACTGGGAAAGTAATCCTCTTGGTAGTGTTCTTGCCTAGTGTAAATGATGCCCTGGGTTTATTCCCAGCACTGCACAGAACCTCACGTGGTGGTGCATGTCTGTACTTCAGAACATGAGAAGCAGAGGCAGGAGGATCAGAAGGTGCTGCTTTGTCCTTTGTACTGCTGTGATGTTAGTTCACTTCCCCACATTCTTAACTTTAGGTAAACACTGACACTGTATCCTACCTAGCTCATTAGGTCAGAACAGATGAGAACCAGCACCTTTTTTTTCTGTGTAGCTTGAACACAGGATCCTCCTGCCTCACCTTCTTGAGTGCCACAATTACAGGCTACCTATCCAGTTACAATCATGTGAAGCATAGTGAAGGTTAATGAGTCCTTTTCTAAACCCGGCATGATGCTTGTAACCCTGGCCCTCAGGAAGTGGGAAGGAGAGAATTCAAGGCCGGCCTAAACTAGGGAGTAAGACCCCATGTCAACAAAATCCTTTTCTAAGTCATGGTTTCTCAACCTTGGCAGTACTGATTCAGAAGAGAAAACTGTCAGGGAAAGGGTGGGTGGTGCCCTGTATCCTATGCCATGTTATACTGTGGCATGCTTAGCAGCATCCCTGGCCTCACAGGTTGATAGAGGTACTTTCTTCCCAAGGCAAGCCAGCCAAAATGCCTCCAGACATTGTCTAATGTCCTCTCAGCTGCAGATCAGCCCTGGTGGAGTCTGCCTTGGGAAAGCAGGAGTGGTTTATCTCCTGGGAATAGATGAGCAGGCTTGGAGGGGCCTCTTCCTGAGAGAAGGGACACAGAGGGTTATCCCTACAGCCCATTTCTCCACCCACATCTCTGAAGATGTTCCAGTCCTAAAAGGATTATCAGTGTAAGACCTGCTCCATGTCATGAAGAATAAATTGTGTTCTAGAGCCTGGGTGGGACATAGATCAGGGATGGCCTGCCATAACTGAGTCAGTGTTCTTGTCCTGTCCATCGCCAGAAGCACCACTACAGGAAGCTCCCAACTGAAGTACACCAGGCTCTGGGCCAAGTCCCTGCTGGCTACATCCCTTACTTCACACACCGCTTCCCAAGGCTGCTGCTACACACTCACCATGCCCTGAGAACCTGTGCTTCTGAGAGCTTCTTCCTGCCCTACTAGTCACCAACTTTGGATGCTGGGAGGTCCTGCCAGATGTCAAAGATCTGAGACAACCAGGTGCCCCAAAGGTGGACCAAGGAGTTAAGGTTATGGCTCAACCTTGTCTAGGGAGCATCAAAATATTGAACAGCAGTTTAGCAGCCTGAGGCTGTTGGAACAGAGGAATACTCTGGGTTCTGGGTACTCACAAAAACACAGGATAAGAAAAGATATGCACATATATTGAATAAATATAAAGCCAAGGAAAGAACAGTCAAATCCAATAGAAATATATCTATACAAGTTACACATTAGACTGAGGGCAGGGGAAGAGGTTATAAACTCAGATCCAAACATATACAGAAATAACTCACACAGCAACCCCTTCCCCACCCAGCCCCAAGGCCTCGGGCACTGAACAGCAGTCCCGGAAGCCGAGCAACGCAGTCCCAGGCAGAGCTTGCAGAGTGAAGGGACACCAGCCCAAAGACAGAGGCCTAGGTGTTGTCCTCCAGTCTGCTGCTGGGAGACTTTGAGCTCAGCATCCTGTCTACCATGGTGTGGGCATAGCATAGCTGTCTGCCCAGTTCCTCGCAGCAGCCATATTCCTCCAGAAGGCTCAGGCTGTATGTGTGGAAGTCCCGGTTCTTGTTGATGGAGGTCCCAGCTGCCATCATGGGGCACAGGATAAATTTGGTGTGGTCCTTGGAGGGAAGAAGGGAGTGAGTGAAAAGCTCAGCTGGGGCCTGAGGTTGAGGCAAAGGGGAGGAAGGCCCCCCACCTGGTGAAAGGGACAGCACTTCCACCCCACCCAGCCACCTCAAGTACAGGCCCCTGCACACCTGGAAGAAATTAATCTGTATAGTGCCATTGCTGAGGTGCAGGACGATGGCGCAGCTTGTGCGGAGCCATTTTTTCAGGTAGGGCAGCCAGGCCAATGTAGCTTGATTTTTTCGCCTTGCCCACAGTCAGGACAAATCTCTGTCACCCGCCAGTCCCACAGCCTATCAGACCGAACCAAGTAAACACAGAGACTTAATTTGCTTACAAAATGCATGGCCGTGGCAGGCTTCCTGCTAACTGTCCTTATCTTGCTAACTGTGCTTTTATCTTAAATTGGTCCATTTCCATACATCTATACCTTGCCATGTGGCTGGTGGCTTACTGGCGTCTTCACATGCTGCTGGTCATGGCAGCGGCTGCAGCCTCTCTGGTCATTGCGGCGGCTGCAGCGTCTCCTTCTGCCTTTCTGTCCTTTTATATCTCCTCTCTGTTAGTCCCACCTATCTTTCCTGCCTAGCCACGGCCGATCAGGTTTTATTTATTAACCAATCAGAGCATACAGACCATCCCCCAGCACAGCCAAGTGCAGACCATCTCAAACACCTGCACTCAGGCCCATGGTCCTAATCATCCTCTATACGGACCTGCTGGGTAACGCCTCAAAGAACCCAAGAAGGGCTCCCACAGGACATACAGAACATCCCACAGCAGGCCAGCTCATCACCTTCCTGGGCTGTGGTGTTGGCCCCTGCCTTCTGCAGGTGTTCATTCATGTAACTTCGGAAATGCTGGAGGAGAGTGATCTGGTTGGAAAGTTGAGGCAGGGATTGCAGAATGAGAGCCTGACCCTGAGGCAGACCCCATACCCTGCCACACCCTCTTACAGCAGCCAGTTCCCACCTTCTTCATCAAGGAGTCAGGGTGGGAGCTCATGGTGGGGTAAGACTCCATTCCATCATGGTCTATGTACTGGAGGCTGTCACCATCATTGTAAAGGACGAGGCATGTTGAGTCATTAAAGAGTGCCCCTGTGCTGTTGTCACAGAGCTGATACCCTAATGGCGGGGGGGGGGGGGGGGGGGGGGGGGAAGGGCTGTCTTAGAAAGGCAGGAGGAGGTGGACAAAGGCTGGAAATAGCTCAGTAGTAGAGTGCTTGAATGTATTAGGCCCTAACAATTCTTGGTAACACAGCCACACAATTACGGACATCACTCACTTGTTCACTCAAAGGCTACTATGGCAGCACCATCCCCTGCCCATCGCACATTCTGGAGACACCTACCAAGTCCATACTTCATTGATTGGTCTACCCACTGGCTGACCCAGAAGATGGGGATACATGCAGGATCCTCAGCCTCCTCTGGGATAGAAACAGAGCACTTGTTAGGCCAGTCCCTTCTTCTGTCTTCTCAGATAATCCTGCCCAGAGCTGGGGGGCGGGGCACCCCATGAAGCCTGTGGAGGGCTGTGACAGCACAAACCCAGACACCCAAATTGCAGCCCAGGACGTCAAGTCCCAATTCGTTAAGTGGGCCCCTTTACTGTGTCTCAGGAACTGTGGTAGGTGTAGATAGAAAAAGAAAACCCTAGGCTTCTAGAAGGACCCACATACCGACCAGAGGGATGAAGAGTAATCAAAGTCATTAACATCAGGGCTGGTGGAAAGCCTAGTGCCTCAGATTAAAGTGCTGAAGAAACTGAGCAGACCCAACCATTCCTGCAACGCTGGAACCACCTCAGTGCACACGAGTCCCAACTGCAGATACATGAACGTGTCGGGAAGAAATGTTAGGGAGAATTAAGTCAGGTTAGGAAGTGCTGGCAGTGGGAGTCAGGGTGGTGACAGTGGGCACAAAACCCTGAGGCTGGAGCTGACCTGAGTCTCTTGAGAACCAAAGGATTAATTCCCTGGCAGAAAGGAGACAGAAGATGCAGCTGTGCAGAGGTGACCTATCAGTCACCTACAGAGTGAGATGGGGCAGAAGCAGGCAGAAGGCACACCAGGAGGGCCTTGGGTGTCAGGCTAACTCATCTGGATTTTGATCTCCAGGAAATGGGGGGCTCTGCTTGCTGACTGAGATACCCTGCCTTCTCCAGATGGGAAGCTCCCTACAGGACTCACCTTGCCGCACCAGCCTTCGCTCTGAGGGCTTGGAGGCATTGACCCTGGTCAGCTGCTGCAGCATGTCACTGAGGTGGCACTTGATGGCCTCACTTGTCCCCCAAACCACTGGTTCCTCCTTTTCCCAGGGATGGTCAGGCAAGGGTCTCTCTACACCTAAGAAGGTGACATGGTCATTAGCCAGCACAAAACCACTGGAGGGAGCACAGGCCGGCCTGCCACAGCTAGCACTCTTCCCACAGTACCATTGGCTCTCACTGCTGTTGGGAACTGAGTCAGGACTCGGTTGGTGTGTCAGGTATATGGTGCTTACTGAGAGGCCACAAAGCTTTAAGAGCTCAGGCCTCTGCTCCAGGCTGCCCTTCCAGGACACCTGCTGTTGCTGTCCCTCAGGGAGGGAGCCTGAAGGGACTGAGTGAAGCAAAGAACGAAGGGCACCTTGTGCATCCAGGAAGGCGGAAGGATGGATGAAGCTCAGTGTAATCCTTATGCATTGTTTGCCTACACATAACTGAGTCTAATGAAATCCACACTGAAACATTAGTTGGCCTATGTTGATGGGGCTGCATTGGTCACTGTTGCTGTCTTTATTCTTGAACAATTCACTTCCCCAAACCAGCACGTGTCAGTTCTCCCGTGAAACAGGACATTCCCTAAATTTTCAATTAAAAACAGCAACAACAATCCCACCATGCTGTATTAAGAACTTAAGTGTAAAATAAAATATCTAAGCTCTGATTTTAAAACTAGACAAAAAGGGGTGGAGAGATGGCTCAGCCACTAAGAGCACTGGCTATTCTTGTCAAGAACCTGGCTTTGGTTCCCAGCATTCTTATGGAGGCTCACAACTACCTGTAACTCCAGTTCCAGGGGATCCAAGACCGTCTTCTGGCCTCTGTGGTCACCAGGCATTCATGTGCTACACATTCATATATGCATGTAAAACACCCATTCACAGGAAAAACAAAATGAGACGGTTTGCAGAATATGTAAAATCAAACTTGTCCAAATAAAACTATTGAAAATGGAGGACGACTACTCCAGGATCACATAACACATGATACAATCCTCTACCTTTGGATAATCTGGAAAATGTCTATAAAACATTTTCATTTATTGCTACTTTACTAAGAAAAAAAGACTCCTAAAGGAGCAGTATTTTAATAGCTCCCCATAAGATAGGATCCACAAGTCCAGCACTACAGGAAAGGGAAACAGAAAAGGGGGCTCAGCAATAGCTCAATTAACAGAGTGCTTGTCTAGTGTGAAGCCCTGAATTAACATTCTCAGCTCCTTATAAACTGGCCGTGGTGGTCCACGCCTGTAATCCTAGCACTTGGGAGACAGAGGCAGAAGGAACAGAAGCTCAAGGTCATCCTTGGCTACTGGGAATTCTAAGCAGACTGGGCCACATGAGACACTCTCTCAAAAATTTAAAAGGGAAAATAAAAATTACAGCAATAATTACTGCACCAAGACCCACATGTGGGTGCCAAATTTGATGGGCAGCAGTTTTTCAAACAACTTCCTGCAAGATACTTACCAATGACCGAAAAAAAACAGTATCTGTAGCAGAGACAGCCTTGTCTCCCCGACACATTGAAAAGAGCACATTCCCTCTGCAGCATTCCTGCTCAGAATGTAGAATCTTCCCTAAATCACGAGGAAGCAACAAACCCAACAGGAAAGACACTCATCAGCACCCTCTGAAAGTGTCAAGGTCACAAGACACAAGGAAAAACCCAGAGACTGTCACAGGCTGGAGGAACTAAGAAGCTGAGGTCTCTAAATGCCATGTGCAGTACTGACTTGCACCCTGGTACAGAACAAGGTGATGTTAATGGGGAATCTGTTTGATTGACATGAGGACTGGAGTTTGTTGACAGGATTATCTTGTGGTTAACTTTTTAGTTTTGGTAATTATTCTATAGTAGAGAGATGCTGATAATGGAGGAAGGTGGGGGAAGGGCACATAGGAAGTCAGCTCTGTTTTGTTTATAACACTTTGTATAGCCCTAAAATTATTCCAAAAAACCCAAGTCATTGAGTCAGGGGTGAGGCACACATTGGTAATGCCAGCATTTTGGCAGTTCAAGGCTAGCCTGAACAACATGAGACTCTGTCTCAAAGCACCAAAACCAAAACTAAATCATCGCAAGTCATTTGCCTAAAAATGTAAATCTAATTGAACTAACTGAAACTCTGGATTAAATTGGAGGTATATCCACACAGAGAAACAAAGTCCTTCAAGCTACTTCTCAAAGACTACAACCCTTAATGAAATATATTAAGGTCAAACAAAACTGCAAGAAAAAATTAGTAATTCTAAATACAGTGGCACATTCCTATAAGCCCAGCATCTGGGAGGAGAGGGGGTAGTGAGGCCAGAGATTTCAAACCTGAGGCCAGTCTTGGCTTCATAGTCTGTTTCAATAAATAAATAAATAAACAAACAAACAAATAAATAAATTGAAGGAAAGAGGAAGGGAGGGAGTCAAAAAAAAAAAGGAATGCTACCAGGTGAGGTGTCTCATGCCTTTGATCCTAGCACTTGGAAGGCAGAAACAGGTGGATGTCTGTGAGTTGGAGGCCAGCTTGAGCTACATAGTGAGATCTTGTCTCAAAAAGGAAGGAAGGAAGGAAGGAAGGAAGGAAGGAAGGAAGGAAGGAAGGAAGGAAGGAAGGAAGGAAGGGAAGGAAGGAAAGAGAGAGAAAGGGAGTGAGAGAAAGAGAGAAAGAAAAGAAAGAAAGAAAGAAAGAAAGAAAGAAAGAAAGAAAGAAAGAAAGAAAGAAAGAAAGAAAGAAAGAAAGAAAGAAAGAAGAAAAAGAAACTGTGAAGACAAAATGGGATTAGATTAATGCTCACAGTCCTGAAGGTTGTGCTGGTGTCTGTCATGTCTGTTTTCAAGAAGTATACACAGAAGCATTAACAGAAGAAAGTTTGCTCTTAGGGCAGGAGAGATGACTCAGTGATTAAGAACACTGACTGCTCTTCCAGAGGTTCTGAGTTCAATTCCCAACAACCACATGGTGGCTCATAGCCACCTGTAATGAGATCTGGTGTCCTCATAATAAATAAATAAATCTTTAAAAAAAAAAAAAAACAAAGTTTGCTCTCAATCAGTTAAGAGAAACGCATAGAGGATTGATGATGAAAACATCAAAAGAAATGTAAACAGACTGGGAAAAGAGGGTCAGATGCTTCTTGTTCATTCTTCTACCTATTTAATCCTTTGTTTTCTTTTTCAGACAGTTTCTCTAACAGCTCTGGCTGTCCTGGTACTCGCTTTATAGACCAAGCGGGCCTCGAACTCACAGATGTACTTTCGTTTAAGTATAAAATGGCTAGACCACAAACTTGATAATAGCTCTTTCTCCCATCAGAAAACTGAATGAGGGCTCTATTGCTTCAGGAGTTTAATTTCTGAAATTCAGAGCAAACTGTAGGCAAATTAAATACTAATAAAGAGTAGTCTTCATGGAAAGTTGAATACTTAGAGACTAATGGAGCTAGGAAGAATGTGGTTATGAGCACCATTGTTAACCAGAACATCTTACTCAGTGGGCAGATGAAAAAAAAATCAACTGTATTATTCAAGGTTCTTTACATGATCAGGACTGGGAAAATGAATCTCTCCATGTATGTAGAAAGTTGATTTCATAGAATGTCTTACAAGCTGTGTTCCAGGAAGTCTAACAATGGCTGCCTACCAATGAAAATTTGAAGAGTACAGTACTTGTTCAGTTCATGAGGCTAAATATTTTAGCTGGTCTTAACTATACACCAAAATACCAAGGAAGTAGGCTCTAATGCTAGTAAAGGAATGAACTTGGTGCTAGGGCAAGGAGCCAAAGAGAGAGACAGAGCTTCCTCCTTCAGTATACTTTATATATGTAGGCAGCTTCCAGAGGTACAATCCAGATTAAAGGTGGATCTTAACCTTTGATTTTTTTTTCTTTTTGTGTGTGTGTGTGTGTTTTCAAGACAGGGTTTATCTGTGTGGCCCTGGAATTCATTCTGTAGACCAAGAGAGCCTCAAACTCAGGAAAGTCAAACTGTTTCTGCCTCCTGAGTGCTTGAGTTAAAGGTGTACACAACCAGCAAGCAGCTAATTTTGGATTTCCCCTCAAATGACCCAAATTAAAGATGGGTCTTTAATTTCAAAACAGTAAAAATAATCTCTCACAGGTATATCAACTCTTTGGGTTTTAGTTAATTTCAGAAGTAGTCAGTTTGACTACCAAGAATAGCCATCACAATAGCCAACAAAGAAGAAATGAGAAAAATTTCTTACCTGCAGGAGGCAGGGAAAGCATGCTTTTCCTAAACAAAGGAAGTATGTGGATTTTACTTAGGAAGTCTGAACATGTTCATGTAGAATTCTCCCTATTCCTAAACAGGCAGGTAAAGAAAACCACTTCTGATCATAATCAGAATGTAAAAGCAGAGATATTTAGGGATATTCTTAGTGCAATGTCATGCAGAAACTTATGTAAATTATAAAAATGATGGAAAGAAATCCCTTCGCAGGTTCATCTTGTACCACAAGGTCTTAGCTGAAAATTAATAAATGACACAGTGGAAAAAATATTGCTTTGGAAACTATGCAACCTGTCAATCTTGTTGTTCAGTCTAAAGGATAACTGTACCAATGCCATTGCCACAGATGGAAAAGAGAGAGAACAAAAATACAGAGGACTTCAAGGAAAAGACATTTTACATCACTGTACACTCTGCTTTTAGATGAGTGGTTATGATGAACTATATTAACCTCAGAATGAAGCAGCTTTTGCCTCTTAACAGGCTGACTCGGTGGAAGTGAAAAGCTCCTTCCATGCAAGAACATAGGGATATCCTGGCTGCTGTCTGTCTCTGGGCTGTGATATCACTGTAGAAAATTTCATTCTTCCCTCTTTCTCACATTAAAAAAAATTAAATTATGTGAGTGTTTTGCATGCATGCATCATTGCACAGTGCTTACAGGGGTCAGAATAAGGCAGGAGATGTCTGGAACTGGAGTTACAGAAAAGGGTTAGCTACCACGTGGGTTCTAGAAATGGAACACAGGTCCTCTGTAACAACACCCAGTGCTCTTAATTGCTGAGCCATCTCTCCAGCCCCTCTTTTTATTTAAAGTTTATTTTCCTAAATTGTTAATTAAAAGATATTACATTCCTTTTCCCTTTTATCTCTTCATTCCATCCCTTCCCAAACCCCTTCTAAATTCTTCCTTTTTAATTATGGGTGAATAAGTATGCTGAAATACATGAACACAACCTGTTGCATCCAGGTTTGTTGGTTGTACCTATATGGATAGTTGGCTGATCATGTTGTATTGGACAAATAATTAGGGAGCTCATCTCTGCCTTATTCTCTCAAATGGAAGAAAATTCTACTTTTTTGTCAGCACCAGGTTTGTGCCCCTGACTAGGCTGCCTTGGATAGGAAACATGATCAAGAATAGAAAACTTAGGGTAGAAAAACACCTTACTAGTTAAGAGCACTTCAGATTAAAGATGGACACAGCTTGTACAACATTCTAATAGTTCCACTTTCTTCCTACAGGGAGAGATTCATTCTACCGGTTCTGATAATGTAAAGAACCTTGAATAATGCAGTTTTTTTCACCTGCCCACTGAGGGATATGTGCTGACTAACAATAGTGTTCATAAACACATTCTCCCTAGCTCCAATATTCTCTAAATATTCACCTATCCATGAAGACTACTCTTTATTATTATTCTTTTGCCAACAGTTTGCTCTGAATTTTAGGAATAATACTATACTATGTGGGACTAGTACACATGTTAGCCACATTGTGTCCAGGAGGATGAAGGGGAAGTGCCTGTGGAGATCAGGAAGATCACATGGTCTGTTATTAGAGCCAGGGGCACATGGTATTGAAATGCAAATCTCTGCTGGTTCACAAAAGTTCTGGGTCTGCAATGGAAAGTAGGATCAGGAATCATTGTGCTATGTCTTTAAGCACAGTTTAACCATATAGGGGTGCTCTTGTCACTCAGGTCTCACTAACCAATCAGGCCTACAGGTGACCTGCTAGTCAGAAGGTGTGTAGGGTCCTTCCAGCTGCCAGCTTCAGAATTGTCTTTGAGAGACTCTGTCACCAGTAGTTTTGTTTGCTGTGCTGGTAGTATTGCTGCAGGGAGCTGAGCAGAGGGCAAGGCTGAGCTGAAAAGCAAGATATGGTGAGTGAGGGACATGCTGTTGAGTCATGGGAGACAGTGTGGTGGGTCCTCCACTTGCTGGGTGGAAGGAAGTGGTCAGATGCAGAGTTCTGCATGTTCCTGCATGATTCTGCATTGTCCAGCATGATCCCGCTCATCCTGCATGCGACAGTGTGGATCTTTGTGGTCCTGCATGGTCCTGCATAGTCTTTGCAATTCTTGGGGCTGGCTGGCAGCTTCTGAATAACTTCAGTCTGCTGCTGCAGAGCATTGGGAGTGGGACTGTGCTTTGAAATGTCCTCGGTGCCATCACTGTGAAGTACTGGCACCACCATGCTTGTGTTGTTTCTATGGAACACATATTTGCCAAATTCAAAGAGGCCTGGTCCCTCCCTTATCTTCCAGAAGTTCTACACTTTGAACATTTAACATTAAGGTTTAGGATCCAACTGGAATTACTTCTAGCACCTTGTATACAGTATTTTCTTCGTAGAGTTGCACTCCCATGTTAAACTGTGATGTAGAAGAGTAGAATCAGTGGTAACAGAATTGATGGTACAAGGTCTTTACAGTCCTTAGGAGACATTAATTCACAAAGTAAAATTTAGGTAAGAGAGGACTGCATCACAAATACCTGAAAGATAAGTAATATGCTAACCATGCCAGTTAGAAATTAGTATGATAAGATATAAATGTTTGTTACCAGGATTAACCAGCTGATACAGATATATATGATATATATACGATAGGATAAAAGGTTATATTGTTGACCCTCCTTTTAAAGAGCAACAACTTGTTTAAAAATGTTTTACATTGCTATGGATTTTAGTTTATTGATACAAATTTAAAGTTAATTTTGTTATACTGTGTGTATATTTTTACTCTTGTTTAAGGTATGTTTGTACAGCTCATTTAAAATTGTAATGGATAATTAAGAAATAGATTAATAATTAATCTTCCATGATAGTCAAACTTATAGTCATGTTAAGTTTTCTAGGTATACATAGATATGATTCAAATAGATAGATAATTTTCAAATACTTCAAAGACCTGCAGAATATGGCATTTAAAATGTTTTTAAAAATGTAGACTTTCTGGACAATGAGACATGTCAGCTCTTGGTAGCACCGATTTACTTCAGAGACGAAGATGGGCATCAAAGACACTCTATATGGAGTTTATCTTCACCTTGGCAAAAATAGCCATTTGGGAAAGAAACTGTTGTACCTGGACTGCTTGATTGACTGGATATGCAGTTCCCGTAGCAAGGTAACCACTGAACTTTGCTTGGCAAAATAGTCCTTCAGGTTCCTGCTTCACAGAGGAAACTGCCAGACATTTTACAGGACACAGAGAGAAGTGGCTGAGAGACTCTAGGCCTGTGGGCTGAAGACAGATGCGCCAACTTTACAGGGGAACTTTGGATGACTCTCCAGGCTGCCAGCAATCTCTGTCTACACTGCAAGACTCTTGAAAGTTGCTTGCATCCTTCTCCCGTTTCTCAGGTAATTTTATATCCTTCTGAGGTCTTTGATGGAGTTGAAAACTAGATAGTTATAATTTTACTTAGTTATGATAAGAGGTAAGTTAGATATAAATCCTTGAACTCACAAATATAAGACAGATAGGATATCTTCTAAATTTTGCCAAACACAAATAGACTAGTTTTTATAAACAGACTAGATATTAGAACTGTAATTCTTGCTTGATAATTGTTTTGTTATCTGTAATTTTACTATGTGAAAGTTAAAACCTTCCTTTAAAAAAAAAAGAAAATGGGAAGTGCTGTGAATATCACTCTGTACAAATAAAATGCTGATTGTCCAGTAGCCAGGCAGGAAGTATAGGAAGGATAAGCAGAGAAGAGAATTCTGAAAAGTGGCTCAAAAGAAAGCTTGCTACATGTCCACACTTACTACATCTGAAACTGGTTGTTATCTTTTGCTATTACTATGGCATATATCTTTATATGTCTGTGCACATAAATAAATATGAGCTACTGGGTCCATTTGCTGTTTCTTCTATTTCTATGATTACAGGGCAGACCACTTTGTTTTGAATAACCAACTAGGGGACTCATCCCTGGGAAAAACAATTCTCCCCCTCAATAGTCTGTAGTTTCCTGTAGTATTTGATCTAGGGAGAGGGTCTCATTAGATCCCCTCACACCTTCTGTGTTAGTATGTGTACTGGCCATGTTTTCTCTTCCACATGATATCTTCTTGCATGGTTCAGGGCCTGTCTATTTTGTTAGCAGTGTCTTTGGCTTCCCAGCTCCTGTATGAATGTAGCTCTGGAGGTCCAGGTCTCCTCTTCCAGAGCCCTGTGGTTGTAGTGGATGGGCTGCCATGCTGTCTCCTCAGGCCTTGATCTTAAAGGAGCTCTCCAGTTTAGCTTCCAATCACTCCACACTGGACCTCTTTCCTCAAATCTGAGGTCACCACAGGATTCCCAGGTTCTCCAAGTCAGGCTAAAAATGATGTCTGGAAGGGCATTTCCAGAGATAGTGAATATTTGTGAGCATGTTTTATGGGTGTGTCTGTGAAGGACTTGCCTGGAGGTGCATTTGATGATTGCTGTTGGGTTTGCCTCAGGGAGAAGATGTTTTTCCCAAGTGATTGGCAGGCTTGGCCCAGGGAGGCAGGGAGGCAGGGAGGCAGGGAGGCAGGGAGGCAGGGAGGCAGGGAGGCAGGGAGGCAGGGAGGCAGGGAGGCAGGGATGCACAAGCTCACAGGCCCTGTGCACCAACCCAGTTCTTGCCTTGCCTATCTCAAATATCTGTGAAGCTGAGTGGGGTGTTCATGGAGTGTCACCTGCCTTGATCATTTGCAGCCCTCGAACTAGTCCCTGGAAACTCCAGGAAACTGGATCTAGCTGAAAAAGGAGTCCAACCAAAGCTTCTGATGAAACCCAGATAGGTGGAGGTCATAGTGCTGCTACTGTATCTGTTTGGGATAGCAGGAAGCTGAAAACATCACAGGAATAGCTGGCCATGGTCATATAGGTGAGAACCTGATGGAGGAAAAGTGAGGCAGGTATACAACTAGTCTTATTCAGGACCTTCTTGCCACCAGGTTACCTTCTGATTCTTTAGTCCCAAAGCACTCTACAGACCTTTCTTTGAGTCCAAAAGCCTTCCAAATACTTCCTGGTGCCCAGCCGCTTTACAGAGCCTTCCAGGGTGGCCCCAATGCCTTCTGAGACTTCAGGTACTGCAAGAGTCTTGGAATGTTCCAGAGACAGCATGGGTGATATTCATAGGTAAGCTCCTTGGTAAAACTGGAAATGTTATAAGCTAAACACACTCATAACTATATTTTGAAGCATTATTAATTTTGTATTTAAAAATCTAGTTATATTTGCTATTATCAAAATTATGGAGCTTGTTGATATTATAAATTGCTGCTCTTCCTATAGATTGACAAGTCAGCGTTAGACGATTGTTTGGAAGCTCCCTCTTATATAGGAAACTGTCATATTTTGAATAATGAGTCAATGATATAGAATAAAATGTTTATTGGAATTTTTTGTTTGTTTGTTTTTTGAGAGGGTTTCTCTGTGAAACAGTCCTGGATATCCTGGAACTCACTCTAGACCAGGCTGGCCTTGAACTCACAGAGATCTGCCTGCCTCTGCCTCCTGAGTGCCTGGATTAAAGACATGTATCATCACCACATGGCAAATTTGTCTAATGTTCAATATATATTATTTTATATCTGTTTTATATATTCCATATTTTCAATACGTATTATTCATTAAACTATACAGTGTGAGTTTTAGACTAGCTGGAATTTTCTAATGGGACCTTGTCTCAAACAACAAAGTAAGATTATATTCAACTACGTGTGTGTGTGTGTGTGTGTGTGTGTGTGTGTGTGTGTGTGTGTGCTCATGCACACGTGAGCACTATGTAGACCATATTCAAGGAGATCTACCTGACTCTGCTAACATACTCAAATATATTCATTCATGAAAATGATTTTTCAGGGATCAATGGTTCACACCTAAAATGAATTAGATATTGTCCTTAACCTGAGGACCTCTGCAGTGGTTAAGCTGGGACCCTTGAGTGCATATTGGAAAATGTTTTCAGGGTGAGTCAAAACAAATCAGAGTTGGAATTTTATTTTGAGACAGGGTTTCTCTATGTATCTCTAGCTGTTACTGAATTCAGAATGTAGGCAAGATTGGCCCCAAACTCAAAGAACTCTGCCTCTGCTGTACAGGTATTGGAATAAAAGTTATTTGCCACATTGTCCAATTTTAATTTTATTATCTATTTACTTATGATTGCTTGTATGTATGTGTTCATTTATTTGTGGAAAGGTGTGCATATGTATCATGGTTTGGGTGTTAAAGTCAGAGAACAATTTGGAGTGCTGGTCCCTTCCCCTCAGCATGTTTGAGATGGGGTCTCTAGTTTGCTATCTCATGTAAATAGGCTTGCAGGATTTCTCTTGTCTGCCTTTTCTCTTGCCTTAAAAACACTGGATTATAGGCATGCACTCTTGAAACTGTATTTGTAATACACAAGTAAAGGGATGGTTGCAAAGTGAGCACTTCATGTGTTGAACCATTTTCACAGCCCTAAAGTTTATGAAACAGAGAATTTTGGAGTGAGTCTGTTTTGAGACAGTCTCACATTCTAACCTTGTCTGGCCTGGAATTCACTATGTAGTAGATGGGCTAGGCCTGGAAATTGAAGAGGTCCACCTGCCTCTGCCTCATGTGATGATACCTGGGTAAAAAGAAATTTTTCGTATGGATTTAGCACAGATATTAGTAGAAATAAGTTTGGGAAAGTGTAGTCTTGTGAGGGAGAGCCACACTTAATTGATAGAAAGCCATGTGACAGTGTGTGCCTTTCTAAGATCCATTTCAATGGGTTCTTAGGGAGTTTCTCTCTGTGTGTCTCTCTTCTCGGTGTCTTTCTGTCTCCTTCTCTTTGGAAACAAGATCATAGTTCTGTTCCTGAGGATGTTTGGGTGTGATTCTGTTTTAATGAGGTAAAAACATGGGTCAGAAGAGTTCTGCACTGTGCCTTACGCTACATGAGGTTCATAATTCTGCCCTGCAATCCTCAGACAATTGCTGCTCACATCTGGGAAAGGAGTAAGTCCTTATTCAAAAGGTTTTACATACTTTGGCCTTAAATATGGCTCATTTGTATTTGAGATAACACTTTAAAAAGGAAAATTTTCTATCTACACAGCAAATTTTATTAATTTTGTGTGACAGTTAATATTGATTTTTCAATTTGATAAGATCTAAAATCAGCCAAGGGAGACTCCTCCAGGCCCATATTTGAGGACTTATCTAGATCATGTTTTTCTCTGGGGTGTGGTTATGAGAGATTATCTTGTATAGGAAGTTCATTGAGATGAGAAATCTTTTGTCCCTTCCAGGAGTGATAGTACCATTTCATCCCATTGTCTTGTTACTGGATTATGTAATAAGAACCAACATTTACCATTCTCTGACTCCTGACTATGGATACAAGGTGATCAGGTTAATAGGAGAATTAACATACAATAGGTTGAAGGAATAGAAACTACCCTTGCTTGCTATCTGGCTAGAGCCCATTTATTTGGGATTTTGCTGAGATTTTTCTACCTTGGTGTCTTGACTGCCAATCCAAGATTGAAGGGCTCATGGAGAGCTGATGACCATGTCGAGATTCAAAACACCTGCAGAAAGGGCCTGAGAGGACACTGCTTATAGCAGACACCTGAACCTGTGGTAGATTCTAGAACCATAGGATAAATAAAGAGACTTGCCAGTGTGGAATAGTATTGGCACTGAAGGAAAGTTGTGTGTACTAGGGATGGCAAAATCTAAAACACAGAGCTTCCCTAGTCCATGAGATCCCAGAATATCATTAACAGGCTCAGAATTTGCACAATGTGATACAGGAAGCTGTTCAAAAAGGAAAGAACAGAAGTATTGCTTCCTAATTTGTTTTCCTTAAACTTGATTGATTATTTGCTATGCTCCTGTTCTTCCCTCTTTGAAAACAGTGGGATGTTATTTATTTTTTCACAGAATATACATTTAAGAGACTGTAGACTTTTTAAATGTTGGAATTTTTAAAGGCTATGGGATTTAAGAATTTGAAAGTGTTTATGTTATGATTAACATGAGACTCTGGGGAACATGGATAGAAACATTTTGTTTGATAGGGATGTATTATAAAATTATGAGTCAAATGAATATTTCCCCCCAAAGTTACTTTGGGTCAGGTTATTTTATCCACTTAACAGAACAGAGACTACTCTACCACCCTGTTTGCTGCTCAAAATGAAAAGAACCCAGATTGACAATTCATGGACATCTACCAGACCTTTAACTTGAAATACATTTTTAATCGTGATCTATGAGACACAACTTTGAGCCTTTTTCTGTGTCACTAATGTATAATTCCTTAGTGCTTTCATCCCTGCAACCATTTACATAAAAGCTCCAAAAAGTGGACTTAGTAGATTGTCTTCACATATATCAGCATACTGATTCATACTTAGTTTACAAGGAAGAAGTTGGAATGGAAATTCATACTTAGTTTACAAGGAAGAATGGAGTGGAAAGGAAAGTGATGGAATGAAGAGAGAACAGGGGAAAGTGGTGTAATATCTTTTAAATAAAATGTATAGCAATATATTTTAAATAAAAAGTGGGGTAGAGAGATGGTTCAGCAATTAGTAGTATTGGGGGTTGTTACAGAAGACCAAAGTTCTATTCCCAGAACCCACATGGTAGCTAACCATTTGCTGTAACTCCAATCCTGGGCACCTCCTGTTTCTTGTTTTTTGTTTTTTTCTGGACTCTGTAGATACTGTTCACAGACACATGTAGGCAAAACTCTCACATAACTAAATTTAAAAACCAGTTAAAGCCGGGTGGTGGTGCCTCCCAGCACTCAGGAGGCAGAGCCAGGAGGATCTCTGTGAGTTCAAGACCAGCCCAGGCTACATCATGAGTTCCCAGAGAGGCACAAAGCTACACAGAGAAACCTTATCTTGAAAAAAAAAGTTAAAAACAGAAAAAAATAAAAAAATAAAATTCTCTTCAGTGGTTTCAAAGTCCCAAGACAGACAGCAGACAGAGATAGTTAGAATGAACTCCTTTTTGTCCTGAATGGAAGGAGCCGTGGTCTGGGAAAAACACAGAAACCTCACAAGATTACAATTCCCATATAGTTTTGTTTTACAAGGTCTGGTTACAGAGTGATCACAGCGGGGGGACAGTTAAGTCAACAGGTACATTTTTTCCTGAAACCTCAAGGGGGTAACAGGGCGGGAGTGGAGTTTACAAAAAGGTCACAGTGATCCTCCTGGAACACTTGCAACTATCCAGGTCCCAGTTGAGCACATCTCTTAACAGAAATCTCTTTACATTGTTACATTGTAGGGGTGGTTGAATAATGGCTGAGTCAGGTGGCCCTCAAAATTAGTTCTTTTAGTTTCTCATTTCCTGGTGCTTCAAGTTTCTCCTTTCCTGAGGCTTGGGGGTGTAAGCCTGAAGGGCTAGGGTCTTTCAGTTTCACAGGTACAGATATCTTTGAGTTCAAACATCAAGATTAACAGATGTCATAGGCTCCAAAGCAATCTACTTTCATAGTGTCTTTTCTGCAATTTTCAGCTAAGACCTTGTGGTACACTCTCTGTGAGTTTGAGAACACTATGTTATATACAGTGAGTTCCAGGACAGCCAAGTTGATCACACAGAAAAACCCTGTCTTTAAAAACTAAAAGAAAAAAATAATATTAATTATACTACTTAAGTAATTATAATAAACTAGGTCATGGGAGACCATGGGGAAAAAATCACTGAAGACCTTAGAGAGGCATGGCTTGCTCTCATGCTTCTTGGCCCCAAACACCTAGGTTTTTCTCTCTGTTGAAATACTTTCATCTGCATCTACTCCACAGAATTTGTCATCCTCAATGGAAGCATCTATGTTGTTTTAGTCAACCACCAAAGAGAAAGAGAATGTGAGGGTCCTTAAGGCTTCTGAATAACCCCTGTGCTGAACCTCCATTTGAAATACCCAGCTGGCTCTGCTGGGTGTAGCAGGTTAATTCAATCACAATCCCATATCTATACTAAAGTCCTTCATGATGCTGCTCTGAATGAATGCATGGGAAGAGAAGCTTCAGTTTGTTCTGCCTCTGAGAGCCAATAGTGCTCTTTATCTTGGCTCTGCTATACAACAGGGAATGCGGTTTGTGATCCTTGGCATCCAGTCTCTGTTTGTGGTAGCAATCATAGGGGGTTATTGGTGTTTGGGAATCTGAAATATTATCAGGAAGATGAAATTTTAAAATAAAGTTTCCTGAGAGGATCCACATATAAGGGAAAGAGAGATGACATAGTCTCTGGTAAACATATAAATGGAGATGACATGTGTTGACTGTTGTTACAGAAATGCTTCATATGCTGGAGCCCTGAATGTTTAATTTCCCCCTTACTTTTGACATGGCTTTCTTTTTCTTTTTCTCAAGTGGCTGTGGAAGTAAACACTTTTGAATGCATGTCACCTATATGTGTTTGCCCACTTTTCACAGTTCTCTCACTGTTTTAGATTTTCTAGATAAATTCTCTCAATTAATATATAATGTATATTTTTTTTATGTTACACACAAACATGGATACTCACTTCCTCCTTAGAATGTAATTGGGTCATTTAAATCAGTTAGGAAGGAGACATGTTATATGACCCTTCCAAGCAGGAATCAATTGCTCATTATATAAAAATCAAAGAAAGAGGCAAAAAGAAACAGGAAGGAATGTATGCCCTGAAAAATTAATGTTTAAAGTGGAATTGCTATAAAAGACATACTGTGTCATATACTAAGATGAAGTATTTAAATGTGATACAAACTTCCAAATGGAATTTGTCAGTCATAAGGTGGTGGGGAATGATCCTAACAAGAGTCTTTTGTTCTTTTTACTTTTCTGTTTTTGACTAGAATTAAAGAATCTATTCCACCATTTCTTTTTGTTAGCTACTCACCTCCTTGTCAACCTGCACTCCCCTTCAGTTGTGCTGACACCTGCTACCAATCTCTCCCACAGGGGCTGAGGCTGATTTTCTTGCCCTGGTTGAGCAGAGTCACATTTGCCTTCATCACTTAGACTTCACTGTCTTCTCTTTAGCACTAGTGACAGCTCTGAGGAAATTTACAGAGGAATGTGAAAATTTAATCAGAATTAATGTAGAAACTGAAGTTTCTCTTCAAGTATCATCTTTACTCCCTGTGACACAGGAGGAATGTTCCAACATTCTGTACACGCACTCTAGCTGTTAAAGGCAGAGATGCTGAAGCAGGCCTAAGTTCTATGCCTTTACATTTGTGTTGCTTACTCATGCCTGAAATGAGTCCTTCATAGCTCAAAACTCATCCAAGATGAACAACATCCTTTATGAAGGCACAACTTCTAATTATTTCCTAAAGAGACCACCTACTAAGAGAAAAGCGGTCAAATGAATGAGCCTATGGGGGCAATTCAGTGGGAAGCCCACATACTCAAAAAGAAGTAAGCCATGCCTTTCACTGGCCCTTTCATTTGATAGGTTGTGGAAAATCTATCCACAAAGAAAGAGGAAGTGCCACTCATGTAGGTCACGTCCCCTCAAATTGTGTTTTATACAAGTACATACATGTAGATAAGAATATGTATAGGGTTGGGAGGGGCAGGAAAAGGGAAGAGGGGAATCTTTGATTGGTATGTAAAATGAAAAAAATTCCTAATTATAACCAATATTTCTATTGTGCTAGATTTATATTTGTGCCTAGAATCATTATTCTTCCACATAGTTTCTAAACTCTCCTACTCTCCCATCACCCATAAGATATGTAAAAATTACAAACCTTAAAAATATTTTATGCTATCACTAAGTATTTGTTGATGAAAGGATTGGTTTCAACATCTTTATCTTAATGAGAAGTACCGTGCTCCAAACTGTTTCTGGGAAAGAAGCGGTTGAAAACAGCAGTTCACATCTGAAAATACAGATTGTTTTCATTATGAAACCAGATTGCAGTCTCCTGAAGGGTTTAGTAATGCTAGATGTTCACTCAATTCTGGATATGATTGTCGAGCATAGCTTACTTCTTTAAAAGAATGTATCAAATCAGGTTATGTTAGAATAGTAACAATAGTTATCTGAAAGCCTGAGATTCTGGTAAGTTGATGCTGGGCACCTCAGCAGATAGAGTAGTCCCACAGTGGCTGTCTCACATCGGAGAGACCCACAACCCAGTGGTTGCTCAGAGCATGAATCTGTCTACCTGAGCAGTCTGAATGTGGTACTAGAACTTTAGAAGTTTCCTGGAGAGGTGATAGTCTCTAGTCAATGGACAGATACTGCAAAGATGTTTCTGGTATCAGCAGAGCAATCCTCTGCAGCAGCAGCAGGTTAAATCAATTCATGGGCAAGAGGAACGGCCAGGCAGGCACAAGGTTAACAGCCTGCATCCTACTCTGCCCTTTTTAATCTAGGCTGCTAACAGAAGGTTTCACCCACACTTATGGGGTGGGTTCTTTCCACATAAATTAAGGCAACCAGGTCAAGTTTTTAGTTCGGTTCCCTACTGAGGCAATTCTAATTTGTGGCAAATTGACATTAAAACCAATCTTCACATTCCACCATTGCTCACTGGCCACCTTAAAATCCATATGCTTATGCAGACATAAACATACACACATCACAGCAAGGAAACAAAAAAAAAGGAAGAAAAAAAGGATATATTTAGAAAATGATATTCAAATTAAATTGTAAATACAATATAATCTTTTATCCCTCAAGCCTCATATTTAGTTCACAGTATAATACAATCCTCTTTTAGATGTCCTATATTCTAATATCCTAAAAATCCAAATTCAAATCCTTTAAAAGTCTCATATGAAGTATCAGGGACTAAGGAGGTCCAGCCCCTCGATGGTCCCCTCCCAGGGTTTGGGAAGAATCTACAACCAGCTGATAATTAATCCTTGATGAAAAGAAATGAATCTATGTACATGAAACTCCTTAGTCCATACACTTTATTATTCTGGGTCAGTTCTCTCTCTACACAGCTTATATTCTGCTCTCATTTTAGCTCCTTTCTTGCCTGATTTCTCTCTACATTTATCTGCTGTCCCCTCTAGGTTCTATCTTCATCTTAGTTCTTCATCTTAGTTCTGTTCCTTGTAGGTTCTCATTCATCTGGTTTTTCCCATACCATCTCCTCTCCCATCTCATCTTCTCTCATCTGTTTCTTCCTCATCTTGTTCTTTCCCATCTGGCTCTTCCATCTCGTTCCTCTAGTACTCTCTTCTAGCCCTTCAATCTAGTTCTTCCCCATCTCAGTTTGTTCCTCTCAAGCTCTTACCCATCTAGTTCTTCCATTCTCTTTTCTCTTCTCCGTCCCCTCTGTGTCCTGGAAGTCCCAGTAAATATACACTTACAAGCAGTAATCCCTTGGCAGAGCAAAGCTAGGCTTCCAGGGTCAAATGGAGGGATGAGAAGAATCACTTAGAGAGGCAGTAATACTTAATTATCATTTGCAACCCAAAAGGGAATTGACTAATGGGGAAATGAATTAACTAAAGGCTAAATTCAGGTAATATTTAAGAAGAGAAATTTTATGTGCTCCACTATAGTCTTAAACGTGATTGGTGGAAAATGTTAAGACTCTAAAAGTTGCTAGGTCAATGGGAGAAAATAAAACTGTCTTCTTTTTTCCTGTGGTTTTTATCTATTCAAGTTAACAACTGTTTTTTCTGGAGGGTTAGGGAAAGTGTGCTTGGTCGCTAGGCAACCTGTGTACAGCTAGATGCCTCTGGTGACAGTAAAAGGGAGATAGGTAGGATTTGGGAAAGGAGGTAGTTAAGCTTAATTGGCACATCCACCAGGTCTTCTCAAACAGGTAGTCTGGACACTTAAGTCTGTTCTTAGAGAGTACAGAGGTATCTCTTATAAGCTACTTTCCTCCATCTGGGGATGGACCTGGCCAGATGCTGCCAATTACGATAATTACAGGGAGGCTTGAACTAGGGTTCTGGCTGTGCATAGCTGTCAGCACAGAAGGTTATCTAAATATTCCTTTAGTAGAGGGGCAATGGTGCCCACAAATGATAGAAAATCTACAATAGCACACAAGAAACTCATAGCAGAAAACAACTGATAATCAAAAGCCAAATATCACCAAGGCTCCCTGAGCCTAAGCTTGACCTCTGGAAGGCCTTTGGCTTCTTGCAGGTGTTAACTTTGTCATAATCAGGTGAAATCCTACTTTGTATATTTTTGTGGCTTGCAGCAATAAAGAAACTGTGTACATACATCTAGCACATTATGTTAATAGTGTCTATTATAATTCCAATCCTGAAAAAATAAATGCCATAGCAAATAGGCAATCAAACCAAGCTAAAAAGACATCCAGCAGAAAAAACTCAAAACCTGGTGTTCTAATGAATTTGGAATGTAATATTATGAACTCAGAAATAGACTGTCTAGCAAATTTCTTTGGAGAATAATTGTTTTAGTGTCTCATAACTTATCTTTGATAATATGGATTCATAACATTTGACTGATAATAGTATCTCATTCAATATTGAATTAAATTATAAATAGAAATAAGAAAACAATAAAGTCTCTTTAATGTAGGCATACTTATTTTATTAACAAATAGAAAAAGACCATTTATGTTGAATATAATAATTTTATATTTTTTAAAGCTGAAGGGTACTCTCTAGGGCCAGTCTCAGATTCATGATCCTCCTGCCTCAGCTTCCCAAGTTGCTAGGTTTAGAAACATGCACCACTATTCCCTGATAAAATGTATTTCTCAAACTGGGAGGTGAGATCTATGTATTTGCTTGTATAAGGTATATGAAATTGGAGTTTATATAGCTACTGCCAGGTTGCTCTCTCTAGAAGCATCTGCAGAGCTCAAAATGTAACATAGTTCTATTTTCCAGTTTCCTGTCTCAAACCTTGCACTTGTGTCTTTCACACGGTCCTACCAATATTGAGTGGAAGTTGGCAAGAACAAAGCTCTGGATGAGATACTTTGATGAAGGTGGAACTTTCTGCCTCCTTTCAACATTATCTCCAGCCCCCAAATATTTCTCTATCTTGCCAACTGATTCGACAACACTTGCATTCCCCAAAGTGACCCTGATGGAAGGAGGCACAACTTGAGAAGCCCCACAGTGACACTAAAACAAAATCTGTTTCCCTGGACACAAACTGTTTTCCTCCTTTCCCTTCTGCATGACAGCTCTCATCTTAAAGATCATGAAATCACTCAGACTTATGCTTTTGTCATTTCTCAGCCATGAGCCACTAAGTCATTTGACATGCCGAAAATTTACCAAATCACTTGGAGAGGTGAATGATAAGAGCGTAGTCCGACTGATGCAAGCTCCCTTTCCATGCTGAGTCACAGGAACGCCAAGCTGATGACCTGATATAATGTCAACATTGTTAGATACCACTTCCTCACTGGGACTAAACACAGCCACTTCTGCGGAATAGAAGTCAACTCTAATCTAGCCATCTGTGGAATTGACTTGACTAGGGTCCCTGTCACATACAAGCAGCTGTGTGATTTTGTGAAAGTGACTCTCTGGTTGTCATTTTAATTTTCTCCTGTTTCCAATAAAGCAGCCCTATCTGGTGGCCTCCCAGATGGCCAAATGGGTCTTCTGCTCCAGGTAAGAGGATGTGAGGCTAGGTCAGATAAGATGAGGCAAGGTGAGACAGAACAAGAACTGTGGGATGGTAGGTGTGCAGGTCTGGCCACAAGGCCTCCCTCTGTAACTTATGAGCAGACCATGGAGGCCTGAGCACCCACTTGTCCTGTGCTGAGCTGGAAGCCTGCGATGTGCAGACCCCCAGTGTTGAGAGGCTCCACAACCTTTGTCTCTTGAGACACTGCAGACCATTCCCACCAAAGCCACATCCCACCAGTAAAGGCCAGCCTCCAAATAGAGCCACATGCAACACATCCAATCATAAATGGCATGTGAGGCTTAAGCCCATCCCTGAAGCATTCTGGCCCAATGAGCATCCGGACAGAGACTCTAAACCTCTCCCATTCCACCTTGTTCTTCCGGCCTGGTGCATTGAGCATGCTCAGACTTGAGGAGGTGAAGGAACTGCTGAGGAGCTGCTGAACCTTTGTGGAGGAGGTCTGTGGAGTTCATTCTGGTGAAGGCTGTCCCAGGCCAGCGTGGCCAGGCTCAGGGTCTCTGAGGGGTGGACCACACGGGTGGGAGACCACCATCTCCTCAGAGTCTGGACTTCCTCACAGCCCCGGGTCTGGTGAGGCTGAGATGAAGGCAAAGGCCTTCTTGGCAGCAGTCTCCTCTTAGGCCAGGTCTAGTGAAGGCTGGGGCAGTCTTCTCAGAGCCTGGAGACTCCTCACAGCCCAGTTCTCCTGAGGCCGCGATGCCTGCTGTGAAGATCCAGGATGGCAGGATGCAGTTCTGAAAGAATGATTATAGGCTTTCATCCAAATTGCTATAGGATTAATCTTTTCTGTATTTCTTTACTGCATCTTAGTGCCTGTGGGATCAGCGATATCCATTTTCTCATTCCTTATGTGAGTAACTTGTATTCTTTCATTTTTCTTCGCTAGTGTGCCTAGAGATTTATCAGTGTTATGTAGATAGGTATCTTTCTCTTACTTCTTGTCATATTTATTTTCAATTTATTGAATTTTAAAAATTGATTAGGGGCTTCTTACTTTCTTTTTAGTATTTATATAAAATTTATGTCACAGATTATAAATTACTTAAGTCAGGTGTTAAGTATTTCATACCTATATTCAAAGCCCTTGGGAAACAGGATTCCATTAGTTGGAGAACAGACTGGGCTCCACACAGAGCTCTACACTGTGGCTATGCTACAGAGTGAGATCACAAAATCCAAATGTATTCACATTCATATAAAATCATTTAATGTTTTAGTTTTTTTCTAATTATGGTTTAGCTTTATTCCATAAATTTTGTTATCTTTTATTTCCACTTTGATACTTTTACTCTTACTATGACTTTCTCTTTTAATCTATTGATTATTTTAAGAATGAAATGTTTAATTTTCGTTTATTGGTGATAATAAGATACTATTCTGCTATTAACTTATATTTTAATTTCCCTGTTGTCACATTGCACACATCACTTTATATCGGCTCTTTTATGTTTATTTAAACCTGTTTAGTATCTTGTAACATGGAGTGTGTTTAAAAGTGACTTGTGTGTTCTGGAAATGTTGTCTTAAGCTGTCGTTTGAGGAGGTATTCTGTAAATGTCTGTTAGGTGAAATTGATTGACAGCAGTGTTCATGTTCTCCTTGCCTGCTTCTTTCTTGTTTTCTCTTTTTATAGTACAAGAACTTAATTATAATTTTAATTTTTTCTTATTACCCAATCTTATCCTGTGGATATATCAAGAGTAAAATGGAATTTTCTGTTCTAAATGCATCATCTTTAACCCTTTTTAGATAGGAACTTTTGTTCCTATGTCAAAATTGCCCTGAATTACTCCATATGTTCATATTTTTTAAAAGTCAAAAACCTCATTCATTTGAATTCTTATTGTTTAGTTCATGTTAACAAATGGTAGAAAGTGAAATTTTATTTTTTTTAACCTATGCATTTTTCTTTTTTTATTGATTCTTTGGGAATTTCATACCATGTACCCCAATCCTACCCATCTCCCAGTCACTCCATATCTGCCTCTCACTCTTTTAGAGTCCCCCCACAAAGGAAAGAAAAGGGGAATATAAATGAGACAAAATAAACAATAATTAAAAAGAAGAAAAAGTAAAGCACTTCACTCCCCCGACCCTCATCTTTCCCACCTCTCCATCATCTCTCCATCATCTTAGTGGCATTAGGAGCTGCTGTGTATCATTCAGGTCTAGTATTGATGGTGTACTGAAGCCACGGGACTTGAACCTGACCAACATCGCTTTACACAATGAACATTTGCAAGTAAAGGCGTTGGACTTTCCCTCCTTTTGTTCTGTCAACTCCCATCTCCAACTTTAATTGTGGATTTGTCAGTTTCCATCCACTTTCTCAACCAGGTTGGAGGATTCGTAGTTAAATTCTTTTTAAGTAGAGTGTTCTGTCTGCCTGGAAAATTTATCCCTTTTCACCACACACATGTATATTATAATATTTGTGTTATTCAAAATAGATACTTTCCCTAGTTAAACTTTTTGTTCAGCAGTTTACTTTGGTGGTAACATGGGTACTAGGACATTTTAAAGAACTCTGCCTTTTCCTGCCTCCTTACTCTGACACTCTGCCCATACATTTGTTTTCTATTCATCATAGAGTGAAATCCTTTGTGGTTGTTTATCTAGTCTGGCAATTTCTCCCATCTAGACTTGTATGTTTAATGCAATTACATGGTTAGTTTGAGTCTTCTATTTTGATAGTTTTAACTTCATGGGTTCTGTCCAAAATGTCTTTCTGTGTCTGCTTTTGGGTTTTTATTCTATTTATCCCCTCACCTAGTTTGTTATTCAGACGTCTTTTTAAAAAAATTAATAGCTATTTTTCAGGCACTGAAGGCCCATGGGCTACTAAACTCAGAGCTCCTTCCTTGGTGACTTATGTCAGAAGCTGCCAGACCTCTGGAGCTCATCCATTGTGTGTTGTGTCAGCCAGACCAAATAATAGTTTATAGTTTACAGATTATTGATGCCAAAATTTCTGTCTTTTGTTATGGTGGACTTCAAAGGTTTTGTAATCCTTCTTAATTAAATAAACATGATGTATGACAATATGGTGATGGAATTTAAGCACACTGTAACTTTCATTGACTAGAAGTAATGAAATGCCAAGAAAGCCCTTATAATATTTAAATTTTTTTTAACCCTTTTCAATCCTCTGCATCTTCACTTGAAAGGTGGAAGGGCAGGGATATGCATTACTTTTTTTTTTTTTTGAAACAGTGTTTCTTTTTGTAGCTTTGAGTCTTCCCTGGATCTCGCTCTGTAGACCAGACTGGCCTCCAACTCACAGAGATCCACATGCCTCTGCCTCCAAAGTGCTGGGATTAAAGGCTTGTGCCACCACTGCACGACAAATTCTTTTTTTAGTTTTTTTGAGACTGGGTTTCTCTGTGTGGTCCTGGCTGTCCTAAAACTCAGTTTGTAGACCAGGCTGGCCTTGAACTCACAGAGATCCGCCTGGCTCTGCCTCCCGAGTGCTGGCACTAAAGGCATGCACCACCACTGCCAAGCTATAATGTTTAATTTTTATGCAGATTTATTTGCATCAACTTTATACAACTCAGATTTCTTACGTGGTCCAATAATTTTATATACTGGTGTAAATCTTTTAGGATTCTGGGTTCCAGAATGACCTTATAGTACTTATAATTTATTAATTACGCTCCTTTATTCTTACAACTGAGAGTGTGAGAATGAACTGACGTCATGTACAGCATCCACGCAACCCTCTCTGCCTCTCTGGTTCCAGAAAACTCAATAGGGAAATTTGGAGAGAATACTTTTAAAATTCCACATATGTGTTTATAGGGGGAGGTATGTGCATAGGAGAGCAGTTCCCACAGAGATAAGGAGAGGCTCCAGATTTCCTGGAACTAGGGACATTGGTGTTTGATTATGAATCACTGTGATGGGTGATGGAAACTGAACTCAGGTTCTTTGAAAGAGTACAGTGTGTGTTTTTCTGTGAGGCCAACTCTAGCCCCATCATTCAAACATTTTAAGAGAAGTTTAGAGGATAGTAAAAATGTAGTCATTTTGTTTAGTTTTATTAAAATCTATAAGCCCTTATGCATATAAGTAATTCTTTTTTGTTTTGTTACTTCTAAAATTAATCTTGTTATTCTGTACATATTAATTATACAAAGTCACTAATTTGCTCACATACATCCCCTCACTACCCTGATATACTCCCTCCATCTAAAATATGTGCCCTCACGCTTCCTCAAAAATTTTCCTCCTACTTTGATATTTTTTCTAGATCCATATGGGATATTTGTATTTTGGAGACCTGTCTATTTTTTTAATTTTGATGATACATAGTTGCAGCATTTTTCTTGATAATTATATAATTAATTTTTTCTATAGGTTTTCTTTCTTTATTGAATTATCTTGCATTATTTATGTATATCATACTTTGTTTATCCATTAGTATATTGGTGGTCTTCTAAGCTCATTCCATAAATCATCTGTGTTGTAGGTAGCACAATGATAAAAATTATACACAAACTCACATACACACATATACATGATCCAGTATAGTGAGTTCACTTTTAGAAGCAGGCACAACCAGGAGTGACACAGCTGGTATGTCTATGTTAAATTTTCATTCATAACCATCATTATAGCATCCACAGTACCCAGCATGTTTTATTTTATAATAAACACAGCATATATGCTCTTTTTTACACTTCCGGTGCAGCATTAAACAATTAGATTTGGTGAAAATTGTAATCATTAAAAAGACACTTAAAGCTGGAATTATGGGGCAATCTAAATATTATTCATCACCAAAGGATCATTTGTCCTCTTCTGTATTTATGTTGTTTTTATTTTACTAGTGTGAGAATGGGTTTGGGGGCCCAAGAAAATGACCACATAATCTGTAGTGTTTGAGCCAGGCTATAAGTCCTGCTGCAAATTTATTTTAATGCAAGTGATTGCCATGCCTTCCTTACTCTGAGTGGTCAGAGCTTGACCTCATATTACTGCATGGCTGGTTCCCTCAAAGTGGTCCACTTGGTAAGCAGAATGCACTTGTGAGTACCTAGTATAACTTTGCACATATATTTGTATCTCACATATATGTTGGCATTTGAGATACTGTCTCAGATATGGTCATTATGAAAAATTGTTTTCAGCATGCAGAAAATGAAACTCTGCTCTTTATCTTCTACTGTACACAGGCTCTGCACCAAATGCATCATAGATGTCAAAATAAGACCTGATACCCTGAAATTGTCAAAGGTCACAGTGGAGAAAATACTCCCACTTCCAAGAACAGGTAAGGGATTTCTGAGTAGGACTCTCATCCAATAGTAAATGAGACCAAAAATCCACAAATAGGATCTTATGAACTTATGACTTTTTATTTCAGCATAAGCAAATATAATTGAATTGGTGGCCTACAGAATATGAGAAAATCACTGGTGCAATAGTGACATGGGAGTCACTGTTTAATTAGCTTCCTTCTGATCTCGTGAGGCCTGCACTATAGGAAGGAATTAATACCTAGTACTGTGTACCTGGTCAAAAGTCACTGGCTTGACAGGTCATAACCCTTAAGATGATGCTACTATTGTTACTTTGTGTAATAGCAACTGCTTTGTAAATATTTCTGTTTCTACATCTAGATCTCTTCAGCTCTCAGTCTTGGTCAGAGGTCCTTCTTTCGGTAGCAGGCATCAGTGAATGCACAGCTTCATAACATTAGAATGTTGAAGTGACCATGAATGCTCATTGCTAAATGGAACCTGTAGATTAACCACTTCTGTTAGACATAGGAAACGTCGTGGAAATGGGCCCTGAGTGTCCTGTCTGAGCATGAGGGGAACTGCTGTGACATGCTGTCTTTTGGACATGACATAAGCCGTTGCTCACTCACAAGAGCTGTGATCACCTGCAGCTTCAGGTGACCATGTTCGGGACTGACTGTGAACATACCTATCTGTCCTGAACCAGACAGCTGGAAGAGGCAGTCTGCTGGTGGAAGACAAAGCTTACTAAGCCTTTGTCTCAGTACGGAAAATAAAAAGGAAGCCAGAAGTTGGCTTTTTGTATTACTTATCAGTTCCCCTTTATCTGTCTGCCTCCCAGGGAAGACTGTTTAATTCCTATTCCCTCAAATTAGTGCGTTTATTGAGGTTAATACAAGAGAATAGGCATGGAAATAATTATAAGAATATGAATATCTGTAATGTGTGGCATCACAAAGTCTCACATTAGAATGGGTGACTCATGAAGACTTGAATTCTGAATGTGTCTGCATGACTTGTTTGCAGCTGAATGAGACAGAGTGTCTCATTTCTTCAGTTCTCCTTAGTTACCACCTATTTAACCTTGGGAGTGGAAGGGCCTTGTTAATCCTGTAAGTTTCAGCTTTCCCAGCCATAGTTTAATTGCTGGGTATTATGAACCTCCATAGAACTTTCTGAGACTTAAGGAAATAGCTCTACCCAGGGAAGAGCACACTAGTTGGATACTCAATATCAAATGGTCAGTCCTGAAAACATATATTCTAGCTATACAGAATGCTTGGTTTACATTTAGGAATATATAACTACATGCATACATACACACACACACACACACACACACACACACACACACACACAAGCTTATAACAGCAATTTATGAAAAGGCAGGTCATAAATGAGAAACAGCAAGGAAGAGTATAGGGAAGGTTTAGAAGGATGAATGAAAAGAGAAAATAATGTGATTATAATCTCAAAAATAACAGTAAAGAATATCATGTCATAATAAGGAAAATTGTTATACAACACTTCACCCTTTCCTTAAACTGTTAATTGTTTCCACAAGATCACTTTCTTCCATTGGGCTCTGCAATGGCTGGAGAGCCACACACAGGTCCTGAAGTCCCCGATGAAGCTACCATTTAATTTTCATCTCTTCTGTAAGCACAGCTCCATCATGCCCAGTGAATTGGCCATAATGTACTGCTTCTCTCATACATATATTTTTCTCTCTTTTTTTCATTAAGAATTTTTTTAATTTTTATAACAAGCACAGATACCCCTCTCTTCCCTCCTCCTGCTTTTCCAGCATTTCCCCTTTCAACCCTCCCCGTACTCCCTCCTCCAACAAGGTAAGACCTCTCATGGGGAGTCAGCAGAGACTGGTCCATTAGTAGAGGCAGGTCCAAGCCCCTCCCTCTGCATCATGGCTCTGCAAGGTGTACCACCATAGGTAGTGAGCTCCAAAAACCAGCCTGTGCACCAGGGATGGATCCTGATACTACTGCCAGAGGGCTCCTTAAGCAGATCAAGCTAAACAACTGTCTTGATTATGCAGAGGGCCTAGTCCAGTCCCACAGAGGCTCCATAGCTGTTGGTCTAAAGTTCATGAGTCCCCTCTAGTTTGATTTGGTTGTCTCTGTAGATTTCCCTATCATGATCTTGATGCCTCCTTACTCATAGAATCCTCTTCTCTCTCTTTGACTGGACTCCCAGAGTTTGGCCTGGTGTTCTGCAGTGGATCTCTGGATCTGCTTCCATCAGTTACTGGATGAAGGCTCTATGATGACAGGGTATTCACCAATCTGTTTACTGGACTAAGACAGTTCAGACACTCTCTCCACTATTGCTAGTCATCTAAGCTTAGGTCAGCCTGCTTACATTGATATTCTGGGACTGTGTAGTACCTGTTTCTCTTTAGGTTTGAAGCAGTGGATACATTTGAGTCCAGGTTTGTCTGAAGCTACTTTGTAATTTGTAATTAGCCTTGGATTATGCTCAGCCTTTCTGAAAAAAAAAATGATATGTAGATATTGATAGAGGACTGTATCTACAGCCCTTCTCTTATATCTCATGTATATTCTGAGGAACATTGGCTCTTTCCAAGGGAAAAGGGCACAGACACCAACACACACAGCACAGACTCCAGATGAAATAAACTACATATTACACAAATAGAAAGGTGAAGTAGGGAGGAGTCAGTGGTGCTTGGGAGAGTCCTTGCTGCTGCATGGGTGACTGTGATCATGGTAAAGAGGCACCATGAGCTCATGTGGAAAATTGTTGCTTCTCAGTAAAGATACCAAAATAGAGTCCCAACAAGGTCCCTGCTGCCTTTCCTTCCTTCTGTGATCTGCTCCCATGAAGGCATATCACAGGCAGTTAATATAACAGCAGAGGATGGTCCTCCATTGATGTGAGGCTGCCTTGTTAGGCACATGAGGGTTGTGCAGATCTTCATGGGTCCTCTTATGCAGTGTGGGCATGGTGTCCCCTCCTGTATGTCATTCATGGCATGCACTATGAGGGTGCTCCTTTGGTCCTTGCTATGGAAACACTTCTCAAAATGTCATTTGTCTTCTACCTTGAAAACTCCTGGAACAATGAACCATGCCTTAGTGATCCCTTTCAAGAAAGCTCCTTGTCATGTCCACTCACTGATGTACGATCAGGTCTTCCCACAAAGAATGTCTGCAATGACTTACCAGAAATTGATTCCTGCTCACATTATTATTGTTGTGAATCACAGGCCACTTTAATAGAGTGAGCTGTCAACCTGTCAAGGGCACACATGTAACCATGAAAATGATTCCTTATGGAGTGTCACAGAGGCCAGGCCTCACTCTGCTCAGGGGAGCACAAAGGTGGTCAAGCTATGTGGATGTTTTTGGACTGATAACTAGGGAAGGTGCCCAAAGGCTACAGCTATCATCATTGCTTTGGGACAGTTTCCCATCCAATCATCCTTTCCTACTACAGAAGTTCACTGCTGAGAAGAGGAAGGTCAGTGGGGATGGGGCAGACTCAGGCCATATGTACACAGTTCAAATACTGGTCTATCGTTTCTGAGACTCAGTTTATCTTCAAGATTCTCTGATCATGAGGCTGGTATTGTGCCATCTGCAGTACCTGGAGCTTGGGGAAAACAGCTGTTTTTAATTTGCCCTCTAGTCGGTCCCTTCACCAACATTAAACACAACTTGAAGTGGGATTGACCAGAAAGCAGAAAGCCATGAGGCTTTCCCTACCTCCTCTCCTCATGGTAGTTGATGACTTCTGAGGCTGTCACTCACTGGGTAGCAGTGTAACAGCAGTTCATCCTGTCTCATTTTGGAAAGTGGAGTCCTGGGACAGGTGCTGACTCTGCCTCAGCTGTTGTCACCTTTTCTAACAAATGCTAGTGCAGATTAGTAGTAGAAAACAGTGGACATATCCCACTTTGAGAAAACCCCTTCCCAATCTCCCATTGTCCTTTGCCTTCATGCCTCTCTCCTTCCCTGACAGTTTATCTCTCAAGGCTGGTCTTAGATTTCCTGCAATACTAACTCAGTCTCCTTAGTGTTGGGTTTCCTATTTATTTATTTATTTATTTATTTATTTATTTATTTATTTATTTACCATACATGCTTTTTTTCTCACCCTAATATAATATTTAAGGGTAGTGGGAAGGAGGCATCTTAGAGATCTGAGGAGTTTGTCAAGGTATCACAGTGTTCAATTCCTCTATCTTATGAGGATGGAAACCTACACTTAAGAATTGTGGCATGCAAAAAGAAAGAAAACAAAATTGAATTAACATGTTTTTCTACTGGTCCTTAACCAATAAAATCTCAGTTAGAAAAGAAAAACTCTTGGGAATTTCTTCCTGTTATATCTAGATGCTGTGTAAGCATTATGCTATCTTCAAAGCCGAACGGGATTTAGGCAGGGTAGCCTCAATAAAACCAGCTATCTAATCACAGAGCTTGAAATGCTTTTCCTGTCTGTAGCAGCCAAATCCAGAAGAAGAGAACTTACATGGTTGCCCAGCAGAGATGCCTCTTTGCTGTCTCAGCCTGGATGCCTGTGGTAACAGTTACAGTAGGAACGCCCCACCTGGAAGTCTTCCAGTCGACATCATTGTATCCTGGGAACCCACAATTTCCTGGTCTTCACCAAGTTCTGGATAGCCAGTAAGTGTTTTTAGTTTTACTTGATGGTGATGATTTACCATAATCTGAAAGTGCAGTAAAAGAGGAAGGAGAAACTGAAAACTTACATATGCTTGGTGTCAAATGTTATCTGAAGGCTTACCATGTAACATAGATTGTAGATATCCATCTAAGAAAGATCCTAAAACATGTACACATTGTTAGCAACATCTTAGACAACATCAGTATTCTAGAAGCATGGAAATTCCATGCACAGAATGCAGCATGATCAAGCATGCCCCACCCAAAAGTAATAGTGCCACCAACCCATCATAAAGGATCAGGGCACCATCATTGTTGTGCCACAATACACACATGCTTTTTCACACACTATACTCAGATATATGTGCCCACATTCATACATTTAGAATCATGTATTTGTCTACAACTTTGCATGCACACCCACACACACCCATATGCAGACACATAGAAATATTCATTAAATTAATTAGATGTACAATAATTTGGCATAAGAAAAAATAAAAAGAAACAAACAACCTCTGTGGTATTGGTACGCATGTGTATGGTATGCATGTTGTCTGCAGAACTATGGGTATAGTTATGTGCATATTTTTACAAGTATCTATATGGTATATGTAATATGTACAACCATATTTATTTGCATATACATGTGTATATAAATATAAAGATAAACTGAAATCTCAACTCCCAGACACCAGCCAAGGAGGCAGCAGAACTTTCTGAGTGGCCACCTTGCTGTGTTAGCTCTTTTCTACCTTCAACTCTGAGTACCTGTTATGTTTGTTTGAAAGGCATAACTTTTTAATTCACAACAGAGACACTGTTTTGCCTGACTAGAAAATATGTAAACTGTAACTTTCAAAAAACAGAAACATGAGAAATAATCTTTGATTTCAGTATCTAGAAATGAATATCAAAACTTCCTTCAACACATTTTTTTCTATAACTGTATATCATTTCAATACTTTAATATTAATCTTATTTTTTAAATTTTTTCTCACTTGAATAATGCAGTCTTCAATATATATATAAGTTATGAGGTATCATTCTCAGTGATGGTAGTGGCCACTACTGTCTCTATCTAAAACATCTTTTAGTTGCCTAGAAGTCGAGTTGTTAATTCCTGCATGGACTAGTTTATGTTTCTGTGTAGACTTAGGAAACTTTTATTATACTAGGCTTTGAAGACATGGAGGTAACTAGGGTGAGTAGCATGGGAAGGAGATGGTTTGGGTGGGCTGACTGCATGTGTTGGGAAAGTTCTAGTTCAATGGGTGAAAGGTCATGTCTGAAGTAATAGGCAAAAAGGCAGAACACAAGAGAAAGGTATTTCTTACTGCACGCTGCTACTCAGTGTAGAACAACAGATCAGCTCTTACCCACTGCCTGACACATGGCTGTCCCAGATTTCTACTTAGCATGGTGAAATGATTGTCCTTGGCTTGCTCTACAGTGGTGTCTTTAAGGATAATACAGGTCTAAAAGCATATGTAACAAATAGACCTAAATGTACAAACCCTTACAAGGTATTCTGTGTCAGAGCTGGTTTATTCCAAAGTCCATGCTCAAAGGGTCGTCCAGAAGTAGAATTCTTTCCTGAGTCCATTGTTCTCTGTGATTATGTTGGATACCTACTGTCTTAGTTAGGGTTTCATTGCTGTGAAGGGACACCATGACCATTGCAACAATTACAAAGGAAAACATTTAATCAGGTGGCTTACAGTTTCAGAGGTTTAGTTCATTATGATCATGGCAGGACAAGGAGGCCAGGCAGACATGGTGCTGGAGAAGGAGAAAAATGTGGAGATGAAGCTACATCTTGATCCACAGGCAGCAAAAAGTGCTCTGAGACACTAGGCATGGCATGAGCATAAGAGATCTCAACCCTCCCCCACTGTAACATAATCCTCCAACAAGGCCACACTCCCTCCAACAAAGCCACACCCCCTAATAGTGCCAATCCCTATGAGATTATGGGGGCTTCTTACTTTCAAATTAACAAACCTCCAAGATATACTGAGAAGGCATAATAAAACACATTATGGTGGGGCTAATAGATGTTTTTGAGAGGAGAGTACTTTTTTTTTTAAAAAGAGGAGAGTCTTATCATTTGTTTCTACCCATCTTAGTTCCTTGTTAGGGACTCCACAACAAAACAGAGATTACCAAAAGAAAAGCATATTCACTTACCTAGTGCAAACTTTCACAGCAAAAGTCTTCCTTAGGTAGAAAAAAACAAAACCAAAAATTGCTTAGACATGTGATAATTTTTTCAAGATTGCTTTTATCCAGAATTGTCATTACATAGAATATCCTGTGCTTAAGAAGTAATCTTTATGTGCATATTTTCACATAATATTAAGTAAATGTTCTAATTTACAATTGAAAGAGTCAGGTACTTTAAATGTACGTTAATAGCAACATTTTGACTTTACTTAATCATTACAGAGGCCAGGAGAGGGCAGAGTCCACGTGGAATTTAAGTAAAGGGGTTTGTTAGCTGTCCTGTGGGTCTTCTGAGACAGCAATAAATGCTCTTAATGGATGAGCCATCTCCCCAGTCCCTGCATTGACTCTTGTTCTCCCAGCCCTGTGTGCTGTATTAGGTGGATTGGATCACTCCCCACCAAAGACTGAAGTTTATTGAAAACTGTAGGGACAGGCATGCTAATTGTCTTAGACTGCCACACATCCATTTCAGGGCTCTCATAGGTTCAGGATCCTGCCCAAGTCTCACTGACTGTGAGAATGGAACAGATTTGCTGGATCTCTTCTATGTTGACAGCACCTATTAAGCCTGTCTGATGAAATGCAGAATTGAGAAGACCCTCCTGGGGGTGGAGGTAGGGTGAGGAATCCCTCTTGATGGTCCAGAAAAGCAATGATGGGAGGAACCTCATGACTAGAGGGAGTGGATAGAGTTTGCATCAGGGGCACGTGTCTCTGGTGCAGAGTGATTCTGGGCAAAACTAAAAAAGGAGAGAAGTGGTTGAAGCTGCTCTTTTACCACAGCAGATCATGATTATATTGAGAAAATTCTTCAAGATGACTGATTTACTCTTGTGAAGCTACTCTGGGATAGATCTGATTTCTGAGACTAGAGTGAGGCAGAGATTTAATGTGTAAAGGAAGTAATTCCGTGTGCCTCCAAGCTAGAACTATCACTATCAAGAGCAAAAAGTACCTACTGTCTACTGATCTTAATGTGTGAGGACGTGTGTGTGTGTGTGTGTGTGTGTGTGTGTGTGTGTGTGTGTGTGTGTGTGTGTGTGTGTGATGCCATGTCTTGGCCCACATAAGCTAAGACACCTGGTTTTTCATTCTTCACTTAAGCTCGAATCTCTCCATCTCATATAATTACTCATTTAATTAGATTACTGTGTGTTCCATTGGAGAAATTTCAGACTTGTGTTATTTTACTTTCTTGCCCAGTGATTCTGTACAATTCATAACTGACATAATGCTGCTGTGAGGACCAAACTACTCTAAAAGTTTTATCTCTGTCTGGTGTATTGGTCAGGGTTCTATGGGGTAACAACTTATAGAATGCATTTCTATATATACAAAAGCCTATTTTTTAGAATGACTTAGAGGCTGAGGTCCAGCTAATTGAACCTTGGCTGGCTATGATGGCAAAGTCCAAGAATCTAGTAGTTGCTCAGTCCACAATGCTTGATATCTCAGCCCATCAGTAGTATAGTCTGGAATCCCAAAGAAGATGGCTCCAATGCCGGTGAAGGAATGGACTTGCTAGCAAGGTGAGAGCAAGCAGCTAAAGAGTCACAGCTCCCTTCCTCCATTTCTGTATAAGGGCTACCAGCACAAGGCCTGGCTAAGGTTACAGATGAGGTTTTGGTTCAAAACATCTGAGTTAAAGATGTTACTTTCCTCATTAACATCCGGATTAATGTCTTCCAACCACAAAGAGCTGGATTCTGTGTGGATCTTCTGTCTTCAAATTAAGCAAATATACCTCACAGGTGTGCCCCTCCATATTGGGGTCTTAGTTAATCCAGATGTAATAAAATTGACAACGAAAAATAGCTATCACAACTTCACCCCATGTCAACTTGACACACAATTATATCTTTTTATATCATGATTAATTTCTAAATGTAAAACAATAACCAGGTCATAATAATGCCTAAACATGATATAATTATTCCAAGTACAAGGCAAACATATTATGTATTAGACCAGCTCAAAATTATGCCTAGCATGATTTAACAATCCCTGTACAAATACAAACACAATAAAAAGTTAGAATAAGTGGTAATGTCCCTTGAGGGACATTTTTTAGTATCCCAAATTTAAATATGATAAACATCAATATTCTCCCTTCTTTTAGAATGAATGATTTTATTTATTTATTTTTGTTTTTACATCCTAACCAAAATTTCACCTCCATCCTCTCCTTTCAACCCTCCACCCAACTCCAATCTTCCTGATCCACATCCATTCCTCCTTCTCTTTCTTCTCTTCAGAAATGTGCAGGCCTCCTATGAATATCTGCCTGCCATGTCATATCAAGTTGTGGTAGGACTAGGCATGACTTCTTCTATTAAGGCTGGATATAGCAATTCAGAAGGATGATGGGTCCCAAAAGCAGTCAGTAGAGACAAGCCCTGCTCCCACTGCTAGGAGTCTCACAAGAAGACCAAGTTATACAACTGAAAAATATATGCAGGTGAGTCCCATGATGCTCCCTGGTTGGTGGTTCAGGCTCTGAGTCACTATGAACCTAGGTTATTTAGTTCTGTGGCATGCTTGTGGGGCTCCTGACCCCACTAGCTCCTATAAAAATTTAATTTTTTATTCACTAATTTAAATGCATTGGTGTTTTGGTTTCATGTATGCCTGTGTGAGGGTGTCAAATCCTCTGGAACTAGAGTTACAAAGAGTTGTGAGCTGCATTGATTTTTTTCATTATTTTAAAAAATTATTTCATATGAATAATGTATGGAAATCTGATCGGAATTTAAAATAATAACATCTATCTATTTACTTATTTAGAATAAGGGAAACACTTATATACATACATATGATAGAGAGAGAATGAACATACAATACACACCATGCCATTTTCACATTCTATTCATATGGAGGTCAATGAACAAATTAGGAGGAGTGGGAATTGCACATGCTGAGGGAATGCTGGAAATAGAAATCCTGACTAAACGAACAGGAACTACAGAAACAAGCATAACCAACTGATTGCAAGAGATGGAGCAGAGAATCTCTGACACTGAAGACACAATAGAGAAAATAGATTTGTCAGTCAAAGAAAACACTAAAGACAAAAAAGTCCTAACACAAAACTTCCAGGAAATTTGGGACACCATGAAAAGACCAAACCTAAGAATAATAGGGATAGAAGAAGGAGAAGAATACCAACTCAAAGGCACAGAAAATATATTCAACAAAATCATAGAAGAAAACTTTCCTAACCTAAAGAAAGAAATACCTATGAAGATACAAGAAGCTTACAGAACACCGATTAGGCTGGATCCAAAAAAAAGTCCCCTCGCCACATTATAATCAAAACGCTAAACACACAGAACAAAGAAAAAATATTAAGAGCCGCAAAGGAAAAAGACCAAGTAACATATAAAGGCAAACCCATCAGAATAACACCAGACTTCTCAATGGAGACTATGAAAGCTAGAAGATCATGGACAAATCTTATGCAGACACTAAGAGAGCACGGATGCCAACCCAGACTATTATACCCAGCAAAACTCTCAATCACCATAGGCGGAGTAAACAAAATATTCCAGGATAAAACCAGATTTAATCAATACCTGTCCATAAACCCAGCCCTACAGAAAGCACTAGAAGGGAAAATTCAACCCAAAGAACCTAAACACATCCATGAAAAATCAAGCAATAAAAAAAACAAAAAAAAAACATTCATTACAAAAGAAGGGACAATATTGATGTTTATCATTTTAAATTTGAGATACTAAAAATGTCCCTCAAGGGACATTGCTACTTACTCTAACTTTATAATGTGCTTGCAGTTGTACAGGGATAGTTAAATCATGCTAGGCATAATGTTGAGCTGGTCTAATACATAATATGTTTACCTTGTACTTGGAATTATTATATCATGTTTAGGCATTATTATGACCTGGTTATTGTTTTACATTTGGAAATTAATCATGACATAAAAAGATATAATTGTGTGTCAAGTTGACATGGGGTGAAGTTGTGATGGCTCTTTTTGGTTGTGAAATTTACTACATCTGCAATTAAGCAAAACCCAAATATGGAGGGGCACACCTGTGAGGTATTCTTACTTAATTTGAAGACAGAAGATACACATGTAATCAGATCTTTTCATAAGGAAGACATTCCCTTAACCTAGATATTGATGGAGAAAGAAACATCTTTACCTCAGATGTTTTGAGCCCAAAAACTGCACCTGTAATCAGCCAGGCCTTGTGCTGGAAGCCCATATAAAGAAATGGAAGAACGGAGCTTTTGCTCTTTAGCTGCTTGGTCTCACCTTGCTAGCAAGTTCATTCCGTCACTGGCATTGGAGCCAACTTCTTTGGGATTCCAGACTATACTACTGATGGGTGATACATCAAGTGTAGTGGACTGAGAAACTGCTGGATTCTTGGACTTTGTCATCATAGCCAGCCAATGTTCAAATAGCTGGAGCACAGCCTCTAAGTCATTCTAAAAAATAGCCTTCTGTATATATAGAAATTCATTCAATAAGGTGTTAGACCAATGGAACCATGACCAATGCACCAGCCAGGTAGAGAACTTTTAGAGTAGTTTGGGTCTCACAACAACCTTATCTCAGTTATGAATTCCACATGGTCACATTCCCTTAACCTGTGTTTTAGGTGATGATTTGATGCTGGCCTACTAGGTTTCTATACTTTCTGGCAAGAAAGTAAAATAACACAAGTCTGAAATTTCTCAAATGGAACACACAGTAATTAATTAAATGAGTAATTACATGAGATGGAGAGATTCTAGCTTAAGTGAGGAATTAAAAACCAGATGTCTTAGCTTCAGTGGGGTAAGACCTGGCACCCCCCTCCCACACACAGGAAGATCAGAGGACAATAGGTTTTTTTTTTACCCTTGTTGTGACAGCTCCAGTCTGGAGACCCAGGGGATAACTTTCTTTACACATTAAATCTCTGCCTCACTGTCAGTCTCAGGAGTCAGATCTATTCCAGAGGAGCTTCACCAGGGTAAATCAGTCTCTGGAAGAACTTTCTCAATATATTCTGAGATCTGCTGTGGTAACAGAACAGCTTCAACCACTTCTCTCCTTTTTTAGTTTTGCCCAGAATCACTCTGCACCAGAGACATGTGCCCCTGACGCAAACTCTATCCACTCCCTCTAGTCATGAGGTTCCTCCCATCATTGCTTTTCTGGACCATCAAGAGGGATTCCTCACCCTACCTCCACCCCCAGGAGGGTCTTCTCAATTCTGTATTTCATCAGACAGGCTTAATAGGTGTTGTCAGCCTAGAAGAGACCTAGAAATCTGTTCCATTCTCACAGTCAGTGAGACTTGGGCAGGATCCTGAACCTATGAGAGCCCTGAAATGGATGTGTGGCAGTCTAAGACAATTAGCATGCCTGTCCCTACAGTTTTCAATAAACTTCAGTCTTTGGTGGGGAGTGATCCAATCCACCTAATACAGCACACATGGCTGGGAGGACAAGAGTCAATGCAGGGACTGTGGAGATGGCTCATCCATTAAGAGCATTTATTCCTGTCTCAGAAGAATCACAGGACAGACAGCTAACAAACCTTTTTAACTTAAAATGCAGGTGGAATCTCCCCTCACCTGGCCTTTGTGGGAATTGCATGTATGTGGTGGCAAAACACCCATAAGTATAAACAAAAGCGCCACAAAGTATCCTAAATTGTCTTGCAGGAAATCAGCTCTGCTGTTCACTTATCACTCATGATATATTTCAAGAAAACCAGAGGCAGATTGCTTTTTTACTTCCTGATTTCCTTATACAAGTTTAATGAGCGTTCTCATTTCCTGAGAGGCCTGGAACAATATACTTGTGTTTCCCTTTAATTTGGTCTACATGAAGTTCCGTGAACATGTATGTACAGTGTGCAACATTTTACTGGTAGCTAAATATATGAGCTCAAGGATACAATATGTCTAATTTTTCTATTATGTAGTGGGTATCCGTCAGGTAGGCTATTCACCAACATCCAAGTCGCCACCCCCTTGTGTAGCCCCGAGGCCCATGGCTGGGAAATCTGTGTGCAGCCCAAGGTTCCAGGAACTTACTGAGATACATCCAAGCCTGTGATTTCTGGGTTTGCAGGCATGTGAAACCTCATCTGACTAAAGAGGAGTCTTAGAGTGAAAAGTTTGAAATTTATTTTATTCATAAAATACATTCATTTTACTCAATGGGAGTTTTCAAAACAGCAGTCATTATATACAGTTGATAGCCTTAGCAAACTATTAAACCAATGACAAGAAGAAAAGTATAACAAAATTTAACACAACCTTAAACAAAAATGAAGAAAACCAAAAACCAAAGCATAAATATCCTAAGATATAAACCAAAAAAAAAAAATGAAAATTTCAGTTTCCTTTGGAATTTCATTATGGAAGAGCAAAAGAGGTGAGGAACTGGCGTATTCTCTGTAGTGAATTATCTTCAGCAACACTTGCCCATGGCATGGCTTCAGCTTGAAAACTGCACTAGAGAGAATCTTATGCTTTTGGTGTGGTCTGTCTGGAATGCAGTGTGACATTGACACCGTATTCCTTGTCAAATTTCCATCACATATGGAGTCAGGGTTCTTAGTAATTTGTGTTGTGTTCTCTGTATATTAGACTTGTTTTTACACAAACTTTTATCTGGGGATAGTGAGCCAACAGATGTGGATCCGATTGTGGCTGGACCGCCTCATGGTAGGTTGATATTTGCCTCACGAGTGTGTTCAAAGCTGAAAAGAGGTGGCATTTTCTGAGGAGGCCTTGAACCTGGAGTGTAGAATGTCATGCCTTCAAGGTGTCTTTGGCTTCTTCCAGCCTTCCCAGTCTCCTTAACAGGTACTGTCAGGGAAAATCAAAAAAGAAAATATGATTCAGAAACAGTTTTGCTGTGCACATGGCAAGAAAATCAGGGCCTATTCACCCCTAGTAAACAAAAGTTAAGGAAGGGAACACACCCCATGAACACCCTGGCTGCTGAGGATGGGGCTCAATGGTGGCTTACTTGCCTGAGACATAGTGTTTCTGCTTTAGCAGCTCCATCTGCAGGAGGCTATCATCCTGGGCTGTGGTCTGCTTCAGTTCCTGCTGGAGGTTTTCAAACCTAGGGGAGGAAGACAGCTGGGACACAAGCCTGGGGGGACCTGCCATGTCAGCTTTTGAGCCCTCACGAGATCTACTCAGCTAGACAATCGAGCATTACCTTTCAGCTGAGCTCATTACCTCCTTCCCCAAGGGAAAAGGGTCAGAGAGCACCTGGGCAGGATTTTTTTTTTTCTCAGCTTTTAAAATCTGCTAGAAGTTGAACTGGAAAATACACAGTGTGCTGGATTAGAAGAAACAGCATATTTCCCCAACAGTCCAAAGACATCATTTTGGAGAAATATCAGTTTGACAAAGTCTGAGGGACAGGTCAGGACAAATGTTGCTGGCCTTGGTTAGATACCAGGTGAATGTGAACCTCCTGGAAAACTCTATGCCTGCCCTCTAGTGGAGCCTACACAGCAATGCAGAGAAAGCTCTGATTAATCCTACAGCTCAGACCCCTGCATGGGATTAACTTGTCAACTCCTACTCTGTTCATGACCAGAGTAAATCTTCTCATGAGAAACTGATAAACACTGCAGAGAGCCTGCAATCAGCAGGAGTGTGCTGTAATCAAATCTGCCAAAGGGTAGACACTCATCTCTAAATGTGATGTTCCTGATGGAAAATAAAGTTTCAGGAGGACACACTTTCTTTCATGATTGATGATTCCCCTTCTAGGTTTATGGCTACCATGGGAATATTTGTGGGGAGATCAAACATTATATTTGAGATACTCGGAGCATACTAGAGTTCTCAGAAGGGAAGAAGGGGACACAATCCCCATAAGACCAAGGAGAAAGCATATTGCTTCCTAGCCGGAAGTTCCTGTTGACTGAGCCAGCAATTACACTCTGAGGTGTTCATTCACTGGCTGTGGTTAGGAGCTTTACCAATTGAACAGAAACTCAAGAGGACAGATATCCAGGTACAGTGGAGCCACTTAGATCCCCTGCTTCTGGAAGCCTGGGCTCCTACCTCATCTGGGACACAGTGAAATGATGCTGCAGCTTTGCTGCCAAGTCCCTTTGCCGGGTGAGCAGCTCCTTCTGCTTCATCAGGGACTGAAGATCTTCCTCAAGTCTTTGATGTTCCTGTTCATTAGAACATTGTGTTTTTAGGAGAGGGTTGTCTGTACCCCTGGACATATAGACGCATGCACATACACATACACACACATACACACACACACTGTTGAACACACACATGTACATGGATGCATACATACAAGCACACTACATTGTCTCCATGTTTGCTTTACCAGATAACACTGATGTAATATGAGATCACCTGGGATACTATGAAGAAGAAAGTGACCTTTCATTAACCCACAGCCTCTCTACCCACATTCCAGCAGAGAGAAAGGAAAAGGCATGATCCTCTGAACACAGTGATGTGGAAAAGATTGTGTACTTTTACGCTGTTTAGATAATTTTTCATTTTTTTTTTTACTTTATATGTGCAGGTGTCGCCTGCCTGTGTGTCTGTATAACACATGCATTCCTGGTGATCTGGGAGAAGAATTCAGTATGCAGATAAGTCAATGTAATGCTTGCCTTGTAAACCTGTACACAGACAGGTGAACCCCAGGGATCATTTACCAGTAATCCAAGCTCTCCTAGCAAGTTCTCCAGTCTGAGAATTGAAGGCTTAGTTCCCCAGCACAGGACCACTGGATGGCAATGGGCTAGCCCCTTGCTCTCACTCAATGCTTCCCAGTGCCTCCAGGGAGGGCAGCTTCCTCCTAAAGAAGCTCTCTAAAGCACAGGTTGCCTCAATTTAGGCCCAAAGCACCATGCTCAGAAGCTAGAAAATCTCTAAACTCAGGAGTCTATATTAACCTTTCCTCCAAGTAAGATGACTGTGTCAGGTATTTTTTTGAGTAACAGAAGGTTGACTAACTCAGCGAAAGGATTGCATGTATTATTCCATGTTTAACTATATTCCATGGACCACATTGTATGTTTGCACTCATCAAGGATGTGCATCTGAGTAGTTTCTAGTTGGGGGTGTTCTGATGAGTCCTGCTGTAACCCTGTTGTCCTCTCTTCTCTGTGGACACCTACTTTCCATTCTGGAATCAATGGTCCACTTGGAGTCTGCATTCAACATTCTGAATAATTTTAAAGAGCTTCTCACAGGGCTACAACATCTTACACTCCTACTAATATCTGATAGTTCTCATTTCTCCCAACCTTCCATCAGGCCGATTTTAACTCAGTATGAAGAAGTTTGGAATAAAAGCAGCTTCTGAGTGCTGCAGACACAACATTGAGTGGGTGCTTTAGAGTGTGATGAGCCTAATGGGTGCACTGAGACAGCCTCTTCTCACACCTCAGCATAGCTGTGGGACTTCTGCTGGGCTGAGATGCAGTCACAAGCACCTCTGCAGTGCAGAATTCCTCAGGGAATAAAGTCCAGGCCAAGCTCCAAGGACAAGGTTAGCTGAACCAAGGTTAGGCAAAGGTGAAAGGAAAATGGCAGCAGACAATGTGGAGAAGAACAAAACAGGATGCAGGGAAGTCATCAGTGGTCAGCCACCATTCGCCCAGAGCAGAGAAGGACACAAACCCTCAGGCAGCCTTTCCTCTTCTCAGTAGCCTCTTTCTCACCTTTATGGACCCTATTACTTTGTTTTTATCCTGAGGATTTCTTTGCAGATAAATAATTCTGCCTCTACCTGAAAAACCTGAAAATACCTGAAAACCTTTTAGCCTTCATCAGTTTTCTGTGTTTTGTTGTAGTTAGCTGTGTGGACATGCAGAATGATGGACAACACCACCTGTTCTTTGACTGATGCAAAGTGGTACTAACCAGATTAGGCACAATACTTTCTCATTCAAATCTGTCTCCACCATTCCCTTTTTTTTTTTAATTACAGGGTCATATTTTAATTCTCTAATTTTACATCAATATCATCACATGTATACAAATGGTGTAAAACAAGTACAGTGGTATTTTTAATACAAAATAAACATCTGTTTTATGGAAAAACTATACTTCATATCTACACAGACAGCCCATCTTTTCCAAACAATAGCCAAAATTAAAATTAACTCCAAAATCTCCAACACAGGAAACTGCTTTTAAGCTATTCCAGGAAAAATGGACCCACAACACATTACAGAGCTGATTGAAAGACTGGAGCTGGAATTTTTATTTTTATTTTTCCCAATGCATTAAATTGTTGTTTGGGGTCATTTTTCTCATCTCAGCAATGATCTCAGATCACAGATGAGCAAACTAACATTAAAATATTTACAATTAACTTGCTGTTCTAAAAATAAAAGCTCTCAATAGTTTGCCTCAATTATTTTAAATTCATTTACGTACATGGAATGTGCTTTTTACTCTCTTAAAAAAGCAGCTTTCATGTTACACCCTTGTCTGTGGAAAAATTTCCCATGCTATGCTGCGTGACTCTAGGATAAAATGGCTTCTGGATAGTAAATGCCACTTAATTCAGCACCATTCTTTATTTGTCTCTATAAATTTGTCAGCAGCCCCAGAAGACCCAGACCTAATTTTACTGAGAAAGCAGAAAGTCTGTACTGGGGGAGTACTGGGAACACCCTCTTCTAGCTACTCCTGAGTTTTCAAGAGGACCATTTCAGAATACCGCTGTTACCTCTAAAGTGCTGACTTTGAAAGTTCTATTAAGAAAACTATCCATTTGGAACCCAGCTTGGTTTTTTTGTTTTTTGAATGTACTAGAAGTCTCTGGTGTAAAGAAATTGGTATGTGCTGTTACCTAGGGTATATGTCCTGTCAAACACCAAAGGCTGACTTCTGTGAAATCTTTAAAGAAATGGTCCCAACAACGTAACTTCATTTCAAATTACAGCTCAATTTGTTTTACATAAAAAAGTTCTTTCAAAAAGAGGCAGCTGATTAAAACAACAACATGGCCAGCACCATTATACAAGCAATGTTATTGGGTACTGAAGTCTCACGATGTTCTATAGGTTGGACCCCCTGAAGCAACCCTGCATTAACAACCCTTCCTTAACAACCCTTCCTCCCCCAAACCTGAGACTTTCCTCGCTGGGAAGCTTTCACCCAGGCTCCAACAATCATTCCTTCTTCTTCTTCCTCTTCTGATTTCGGACAGCCCAAAAGGCAAACCGTTAATCAGTAGGAAACAATTAAGTTCTCGGGGAGCCTGGTTTTTCTTAAACAACTACACTTTCCTATCTGATAACTGAGTCTCTGCTACTCCGTGTGTGTGTTGAGTTCCATGAGAAAGCTTTCCGAGTCAGACTTGAGCTCAGTGAGCAGCTGCAGCGTTTTAGTAAGACCATGTGTTGGGAGTCTCCCAGCAAGTATTCTATGAGCCAAGTCGAGGTCTTTTCCTGGAGGATGATTCTTCTTCCTCATCTTCCTCTTCATCATCTGGATAGTCCACTAAGCCAATCAAACTCCCCTTAGTGGCTGTTACTGATGCAGCCAAGTTTGTAGTTTTGGAAGAGGACCCATTAGAACTTGCCGGTGTTGTCTGAGCCACCACAGACTTATTGTTTGTGCTGTTTGCTCCATTAGCAGCACTGGGGGAATGGGAGAAAGTAAATCTGAAGCCACCAGAAGATGTCCTTTTGGGAAGGTTTTCCTTGTCTTCACTTTCTTTTGCTTTTTTAGTCTCCATAAATTTTTCATAGCTATCTGGAAAATCATCTTCAGTCTTAGATTTTTCGATTGGTGTCACAACTGCCTTTCCTTCTTCATCATCATCCTCATTAAACCACATTTCTTCATCATCTTCCAAGGCTTTTGCATCTCTGCGAAATCGGTTACTACGCAATATAGATGGTACACTGTTCAATTTCTGATTTTGTCTGTCTTTTTCTTGTTCATACTTAGTCTTCAATCCTTTGAATGTCTGAACATATTCAATCGATTCAAGTGCTTTATAAAAGTTTTCGACTATATGTGCAGTAAGAGACTTGATATCTTCCACTCTTATAAATTCAAACAATTCAATAACAGCTGAATTTAAGAGATTGTACCTAGTTCCGTTATCCAAAAGGGCATTTATAACTGGTTCAAAAAGATTTCCTTTGGTGATGTAACAATTATAAAATTCATCCTTAAGGTCAATTATCCGCCTCATAAAGCGAAGAGCACACAAGGCCAAGAAAGTGTGCTTTGAATTCATCAACACCAAAACTCTTCTTAGCAAGTCCTTGTTCATGATATAGTTTTTTATGTGGTATGTGTGATGTTCCACACAAAATGTGAGTAACTCTAAAATTAAGGCAAGTAGCTTTGCTGTTTGATAATTATCAGGGCAAATTGTATTGGTTTTGTTAGATCCAAGCATATTATCCTTCTCAGATTTGTCTTCTGACGTATTGGTCAAAAGTGGAGCTGTGAGGACATGCATGCAATGGTTGTAGAAGAAATTTAAAAACTCACTCTTTTCAGTTTTATTAGTTGTAGCCAACATGTTCTCTGCATCAATTAGAGTACGAAGAATTCCCATTAACTGAACTGCACCTCCTAGTTCAGGGTCAGTATCACAGATCATTTGTTCAATCACCACATTTATAAGAAGTATATCATCATCGCTCTGTTGGGCTTCTTGCATCACAAATTCTCGGACCATAGATGGACTAAACGCTACCAGATATGAAAATATATCTGTAGCAGCTGATCTGACCTGCAAGTCATCCATGCCCATTACAATTTCAAGAGCTAGAAGAATTCCCAATTTTGCCAAGGTTTTAAAAAAAGCATCCCTGTTTTGAGGTTGTAATGTCTGAGAAAATGCACAAAATTCCTTGAAGAAATTAACCAATTCACGCCATTTATCATCGTCTGTAGCCTCATCTGTTAACTGTGCAAAAACTTCAGACAAAAATTTCTCATCTTCCTGCAACATGCTGACTATTTCAACTTTGTTGAAGAAAATAAAAGATGTAAGAGTAGAAAGGAAATTCTCTTCAAAAACAGACGGTGTAGGCAAAATGATGTCCTGAATGTACTGTACCCTGTAACTCTGATGTATTTTTTACCTTAGTTCTGAGTCTGTTGTTGGTATAACTTCCTTAAACTTTGCAGTTTTGGTCAAGAATTCTCTATGCCTTTTTGGTTGGGCCAAAGCAGGGTCATATTCAAGGCATCCCACGACATCCATGATACACTCATCAGAAAACATTACCTCAAAAAGAGTTGCCTTATTTAGGAATAAGATTCCTCTAATAATCTCATACAGATGGTGTAAGCCTTCAGTGTTTTCTAGGTCCTCACAAGCTTGGAACAGCTGCAGTAGTTTTTTGATATAGCCTTCATTTTTCAAGGCCAGAGCCAGCTTTTCCCTACGGATAGGTGAGGAAAGAACTGAGGTAACTAAGTCAGCAATCTCTTCAAGTTTACTGAGTTCACATGTGGGCAGGTCAATAAGATGACTAGTCTCTGGCATTTCTTAAAATCGTTCTTCTTCTGATTCATCAATGAGGTCCTGTGTGACTTCTACTGATGGGTCCTTACCTTGAACTTGACAATTTTTCTCCCAGATCTCATCACAGCCAGCTTTTTCTTGAAAACTTAGAGCCAGATCATAATTTTCAGCTTCTGACCAAACAATTAATGTATCCTGCTGTTTCTGATATGCAGTATTTGGATTTATCTTTGACTCCAAGAGTAGAGATCCCTCGGACTCGGCGCGCACCAGCAGCGACATCCCCTTGAGCTCTTCGACATAGGTGGAGGCCACGTGCCCGGTGCCGCGGTCGTCCCACTGCCGGTCTTCGTTCAGGGTATAGACCTTCACCCGCCGCCGTGTGTCCGACATGGTGGCGCTGGCCCCGCTCGGGCCGCCGCCTCCTTGTCCCTCGCCGGTGCCCCTCACTCCTGAGAGCCGGCGGCGGCGGCTCCGGAGAGGCCCGAGTTCACCATGGCTCCCAGGGCCTAGCCGCGAGGGGTGACGAGAGCCATCAGGAGCCCTGCGCTCGTGCCCTCTGCTCCCCTCCTCCGCCCCTGCGCACAGCCTCCATGCCTCCCCGGTGTCCCCGAGCTCGCTCGCCGCCGCCGCCGCTGCTGCAGGAACCACTACAGACCCGCCCTGTCTCCACCATTCTTAAAGATGTTCCATTGTTCCGTGAGTGAGTGAACATACACATAGAGGCTCAAACACATATTTTCATACCCACAAAATTACACATAAGAAAACACAAATACACACACACACACCTACCTCTCTTGAACCCAGAAGGGGAAGGGAGGAGGCTGGAATGTTGCAACTCCTTTTGTACTACAGGGAGAGGTAGTGGGTCCTCCCTGCTGTCTACAAGCTTCTTAGACACAGCCAGGCTTTTCTGCCCTGGCCTGAAATTATTTCCCCTCCTAGGACAGTTTTTATCACAGACTCAATGATTGTACAGATAAATAGCAACCGCTGCACAAATGAGTTTGACCACACAATACCAAGAGCCCATGGAAGAGGGCTGGACATGAAGCCTCCTGATAGATCCAAATTAACCCATCATAGTCTCCTCACTAAACCTACCCAGATTCTGACACAAAAGACATTGATTCCACTTGAAAACGGAAATCTCCGTTGTCATTACCCAACAACTTTTGACCAGATTACAGTGCATATTATATGAAAACAGCCCCAGGTCAGTCAGTCGGAGGCTACTTGGGTCACCCACAGCACTTTCCTGAAATGCGCACTCTATACAACTATGAGGAGGAATCTTTCCTAAGAACTCAGCCACATGTTAGAGTGGGCATCAAAATGTCAGGTTCTATGTGTGAAGCCAGTAAGACAAACCAGATATTTCCTGGGAAGTTACTTCTATGCTGTGAAAGAAAAGAAGTCTACTTATTAATTTTAAAATAGATCCATTGCTTGATTTTTTTATTTAGTATTTTTTTTTATTTTACAATACTATTCAGTTCTGCATAATAGCCACAGATTCCCTTGTTCTCTCCCTTCCTGCCCCCCTCCCCTTCCCCCCAGCACACCCCCCATTCCCACCTCCTCCAGATCAAGGTCTCCCCCAAAAACTGAGATCGACCTGATAGACTCAGTCCAGGCAGGTCCAGTCCCCTCCTCCAAGATTGAGCCAAGCGTCCCTGCATAAGTCCTAGGTTTCAAACAGCTTACTCATGCAATGAGCCCAGGACCTGGTACCACTGCCTAGATGCTTCCCAAACAGATCAAGCCAATCGACTGTCTCTCCTATTTAGAGGGCCTGATCCAGTTGGGGGCCCCTCAGCCTTTGGTTCATAGTTGATGTGTTTCCATTCCTTTGGTTATTTGCCTCTGTGCTTTATCCAACCTTTTTTTCAACAATTCTCGCTCATATAAACTCTCCTCTTTCTCACTAATTAGACTCCCAGCGCTCCACCCAGGGCCTAACCGTGTATGTCTGCATCCAGATTCCTCAGTCCTTCGATGGGTTTATGGCACAACTATTAGGGTGTTTGGCCATCCCATCAGCAGAGTAGGTCAGTCCCAGCAGTCTCTCGACCACTGCCAGCAGTCTTTTGTGGGGGTATCTTTGTGGATTTCTGTGGGCCTCTTTAGCGCTTTGTTTCTTCCTTTTCTCATGTGGTCTTCATTTACCATGGTCTCCTATTCCTTGTTCTTCCTCTCTTTTATTGATCCAGCTAAGATCTCCCGCTTTCTTTCCCTTGACCCTCGCCCTTCATTGCTCCCACTCATGTCCAGGCTGTTCATGTAGATCTCATCCATTTCTCTGTGTCTTTCTTGGGGTCCCGTTTTCCAGGTAGCCTCACTGGTGATGTGAGTAGCAGTCCAGTCATCCTTGTTCCACATCTAGCATCCTCCTATGAGTGAGTACATACCATATTTGTCTTTCTGAGTCTGGGTTACCTCACTCAGGATGATTTTTTTCTAGATCCATCCATTTGCCTGCAAACCTCATGATGTCATTGTTTTTCTCTGCTGAGTAGTATTCCATTGTGTATATGTGCCACAATTTATTTATCCATTCTTCAGTTGAAGGGCATCTAGGTTGTTTCCAGGTTTTGGCTATTACAAACAATGCTGATATGAACATAGCTGAGCAAGTGCTCTTGTGGTATGATTGAGCATTTCTTGGGTATATGCCCAGGAGTGACATAGCTGGATCTTGGGGGAGATTGATTCCCAATTTCCTAAGAAAGCGCCATATTGATTTCCAAAGTGGTTGTACAAGCTTGCATTCCCACCAGCAGTGGAGGAGAGTTCCCCTAGTTCCACATCCTCTCCAGCATAAAGTGTCTTCAGTGTTTTTGATCTTAGCCATTCTGACAGGCGTAAGGTGGTATCTCAGAGTTGTTTTGATTTGCATTTCCCTGGTGATTAGGGATGTTGAGCAATTCCTTAAATGTCTTTCAGCCATTTGAGTTTCCTCTGTTGAGAATTCTCTGTTTAATTCTAAAGCCCATTTCTCAATTGGACTGTTGGTCGTTTTGATGTCTAATTTCTTGAGTTCCTTATATATTCTGGATATCAGTCCTCTGTCAGATGTGGGGTTGGTGAAGATCTTTTCCCATTCTGTAGGCTGTTGCTTTGCCTTGTTGACCGTATCCTTTGCTCTACAAAAGCTTCTCAGTTTCAAGAGGTCCCATTGATTGATTGTTTCTCCCAGTGTCTGTGCTACTGGTGTTATATTTAGGAAGTGATCTCCTATGCCAATGCATTCAGGACTCCTTTCTACTTTCTCTTCTAGCAGGTTCAGAGTAGCTGGATTTATGTTGAGGTCCTTGATCCACTTGGACTTAAGTTTTGTGCACAGTGACAGATGTGGACCTATTTGCAGCCTTCTACACATTGATATCCAGTTATGCCAGCACCATTTATTGAAGATGCTTTCTTTTTTCCATTGTACCCTTTTGGCTTCTTTGTCAAAAATTATATGTCCATAGGTGTGTGGGTTAATGTCAGGGTCTTCAGTTCGATTCCATTGGTCCACATGCCGGTTTTTATGCCAATACCAAGCTGTTTTTATTACTGTAGCTCTATAGTAGAGCTTGAAGTCAGGGATTGTGATGCCTCCAGAGGTTGTTTTATTGTACAGGATTCTTTTGACTATCCTGGGTTTTTTGATTTTCCATATGAAGGTGAGTATTATTCTTTCTAGGACGTTCCTCTTTCCATGCTGTTTCTGCCTCTGATCTCATAACACCCATGCCAAGCAAACAGACCAAGACCCTTGACCTCACTCACTCAGATCTCTGTGCCACTCCCTAAGTGGCTCCCATCATAACACTGCTCCTACCATACTGACACATAGGTGAGTGGTATGTGATTTACTAATCTCCCTTAATGTACTGCAGCTTCTAGCAGAGCAGCAGGGTTCCTTGGCAGTCATGCAGTGCCTTCCAAGAGTCTAACTCACCAGAAAGACTTGTGACTGATCACAGAAATGAACTATTGCATGGCATGGGTCAGTTACATAAGTGAGTAGATGGTTACATGGGTGTGTGTATATGTGTGTGTATGGTTAGACAGGTGGGCATCTTGGACCTGCTGCTTCAACCTACCTGCTGCTGTTTTGTTTAGAGGTCATAGATCTTCTCATGGGCCTCCTCACAGAGGCTCCTTGCCTCCTTGCAGAACTCTTGTAGTAAAATCTGCTCCCCATGCAGCTTTCTGTTGTTCGTTTTCAACATGCTCACTTTTCCCTTTAGCTGAGTCCATTCACTCAGGAGCTGACAGTAGAGGGTGCTGAAATGTCACCAAAAATGATGAGCTCTACCTTCATCTGCCCCTCGTGCCTCCTAATACCATCCTTCCTGCAAGGTCCCATGTCCCCATCCCCATGAACCCTGGGCAGGAACCCACATTAGCCATTGCAGCATCACTCAGGTGCAGGCCAAAGCCAGAGAATAGGCAAATTACAGAAAGATTCAAACTACTTCTGAATACGCTGACAGCAAAAGGGATCCATGTACCTATGAAAACTGGATCCCCCACTTCCTCCACACACCCCCTGGTGCTTAACTGTTCACAGTATTGGGGAAACATGAGCAGGTAGAGGAAAACCATGCAGTAAGGGAGACAGAGGACCCAATGGGAATACATTCCATCCATGTTTCCCATAGAAACCAGCTCTGTAAGCTCCTGCCAGAGCCACAGAAACCATTCATGGTGCAAACCATGTTTTCTCTCTAGAAGCTCCAGAAGTTGACAGGAAAATGTTGGGAGGGGCTTTCAGACTCTTCACTCTTAGGAGAACTCAGTTTAGGAGGCAAAAGTCTAAGAGCTATAAGGCAGGCTGCTTGCTAAGAGGTAAACAGTCTAGAACCAGAGCCCAGCTTTGTTCAAAGGTGAAGAAGGGAAGAAGCTGCTGTGGGATATCTTCTGTGTGCTGTGAATAAGTGTTACTCCCATTGGTTAATAAGTAAGCTGCTTTGGCCTATGGCAAGGCAGGATGGAACCAGGCAGAAAAATCCAGGAGAGACAGAGAAGAATGTCAGAGGTAGAGGAGGTGCCAGCTGCCACCCAAGGAGCAACATGCCAGCAGCCTGGCCATGCAGCAGCCATGTGGCAAACATAGATTAATAGAAATTGGTTAATTTAAGATGATAGAGCTAGCTAGCCAGAAACTTAAGCCATTGGCCATACAGTTTGTAAGTACTATAAGTCTCTCTGTGTGTGTCTTTGGGACCATTTGGCTGCAGGAGGTGGATGGGACAGATTCCTCCTGACAGATGCATCAGGCAGGACTGGAAAATGTCAGACTACCAGAAGCAGTCCTTAACAATTTCAGGGGTCCCATCTAAATTAGGCACTCACCGGTAGGAGTTGGTGTGCTCACTCAGCTCTTTGCACTTGTACGAAGACTCACAAATTTCCTTGGGGAATTTCTTTACATCTGACATCTCCTTCTTATGCTGTGTTTTCAGCATCTCCAGCTCAGATTTCAGCCTGTGGTAGGGCATGACCCCAGGAGCAAACAACCCCATGAATACAGGCCTCAGGGACCACATGAATTAAGGTTCTGTTTTATACTACCGTAGCCCACTGGATGTCAAACCCTGAATTCTATACTGGACCTCCTGATGTGCATTAGACTTGCCTTACTGTCCCATGGCCAGGAAAGGCTGGGTGTCAATAGGGAAGGAGACAGGGCTACATGAGCTCCCTCAGTAGACCTCTAGGAGCAGACTAGCTGGCTAAGAAGGTCTGAGCAGTCTGTGCCACAGATGGGGGTGTATCTGAAATCTGCAATGACATTCCCACTGTCTTGAGAACAGAGGTTCTTTCTCCTTACAAGCATACCCAGAACTCATATTCAGTATTTCCAAGGAGGAGGCACTACATTCAGGTGGCTTTATAAACCCGCAAGGGGATTCCAATGAGGGACCAGGATGAGCCCAAAGGCTGAGAGCAGTGATGTTCAATGTGGGGCTCCCTGGCCTCAGCACTTACATCACCAGAAATCTTTGAGACATGTGAATATTCAGACCTACTATCAATCTCTGACTCAGGATCTGAAAGGACACACACACACACACACACACACACACACACACACACACACCACACACACACACACAGAGTAAGTGAGCCTTTCAGAGCCAGTACAGAACACACTCAGACACACAATCCTCAGCACAAGGAGATTTATTAACCTAGCAGTGCAAGCATAGTTTGGGAGCCTCTCTCTTGAGCAGGCAAAGGCAAACAGCAAGCAGCAGGCTTTTTTAACAGTGGGTTTTTAAGTAGAGAAGTTTAAGTCTGTGCTGGGTAAATTGTTGAGCTTTGATGGGACAGGTTAGCCAGTGTAACCAAGTAATGAATTTTGATTGTTGAACTTTGGTGTTTAGTTTCAAGAATGAGTCAGTGTCCACAAAAGGGAATGGACTTTGGGGACTAAATTTAGGAATGTAATCTAATGGTTTATCAAGGGAGAGAGAAGTGAAAAGGGCCAAACCGGCCACTGCTTTGTTTGCAATGTTTGGGCCCCTTAGAGAGCACTTGACACACATGAACCCACACATAGGATGTCAAAGAAATGCAGGTAGGGAGTATTGCCTCAAAGTATAAGGAACAAGACCAGAGAGGAGCAGGGATGAACTTCAAGCCTTCCAGACACACAGATGGACGAGTAGGACCACAAGGCCTTTCAGCCTATTCCCAGAGCAAAAAGCAAAAATAAATATAAACACTCAACCCAGAGCATCAAGCATCTCCTAAAAGCCGATATCTGCCAAGGCCTCTTGAAATGCATGTTGTGATCTTACACCTTCCTGCCCATCTGTAGATCATGATTCAGGCCACAGGCTCTGCTTTTTCATTCGGAGGAATCAGAACAGCCTGTGTCAAATCTCACTCCTACAGGTTTCAGTTCTGCCTCTCAGATGCACTCAGGACACAGTAGGGTCAATACAGTCACCAGAGAAAAGGGCATGATGAATACCTGTTGTTCAACTCATTGTTGTTATAAAGGACCAGGAGTTCCAGCAGTTCATTCCTCTCATTGGTCATCATCTGTAGCTGAAGGGTCAGTTTATCCACCTGGTTCAGCTGCTGCTCTTGCTCAGTGAGGAAGAAGGGTGTGGATGATGCCTTCCTAGTAGTCCCTGTAGGTACATAAACACAGTGAATTTGTACAGACGAATGGCATAGGGCCAAGAGAGATCATGTGGAGTCCCAAGAGGAGGCCTGAGGGAGAGGAAATGCATGGAACCCAACGAAGGCCTAAAATTCAGAGCAGATATCCTTAAACTGGGGTCCATAAGCGATGTGTCTGTCTTCAATCTCTGAGGATAGATATATGCCTCAGGCCCTACTGCAGCCCCACTGTCCCTGAAAGGCAAAAGCAAGACCAGTCATGTTGGCTTGGAATTGTCACCAGATACCTGCTATGATGCAAGAAAGTCCTGGACTGCCTGGTGATTTGTACCTTCCTGCCGATAACCTGTGTGCAGGACTAAAAGACACTGAATGTCTCAGACCTGGGTACATGGATGGAAAGTTTTGCTCTCTGGTATTTATATCAGATATCCATGAAACCTACAGAAATCCACTGAGAATAAAGTGCAGCAACATGCTACCCTGATACCTCATTAGTGGTTCTATGCCTCCTTTGGCATTCTTTGACAGTCAGAATGAACTGAAAAAGGTCCTAGCACAGCAGCTGCATCCCTGACAATTCCTGTTCCTCTGCCAACTAACCGTCAGAAACCCCCACTTTGGATCTGCTCGTTAGGGACCCAGAGAAGCAGCATAGGCCTATGACTTCAGATGATTACAGCTACTGAACCCCATTACTAGAAGGTCCAGTTCTGGCCTCAACTCCTCCCTAAAAAAACCAGAGATCTCTCTTCCAGTCAGTATGCTTAATCTAGCCCACATGTTGATTGGTGAACTCTATATGCACTTAATGAATGCCTCAAGGGCATTTGGCATTGTAACAACACTGGTGATTTCACAAAAGATGCCAAGGGCTCTCCAGGATACAATAGAATTTCCAGAGAAGGGACTGTTAGGGTCACTGCCAACAGCCTTCACCTATCTTATAACAAACTCTTCCCCAATTCACCGAAAACCAAGCTGCCCTTTCCAAGGAGTCTTCCCTGAGACACAGGGGAAGGCCTTCAGCACCTTCTCCTTCCAATCCAGAGATCTCTCTGATTCATTAGAATCTAGTTCATTCTAATTCAATAGTTCATCATGTATGGAGGGCAAGACTCATTTTCCAAACTGTGCCCAGGAATGGCTCTTCTCTTCCTGATGATCTCTAACAAGATGAGAAATAAAGGATGTTAAGAAATTAGCTCAGTATAATGGGGAAGGAAGATCAGTTCCACGAGGTGAATAAGCACATCAAAGAAGATCCACAGGGCAGTTACAATGTATGAGGATGGTGGAGGATTATGTGGGTCCTGACAGAGCAATAAGTCACATAGGTAAAGATGAAACTTTTGCCAAAAGTGTCAGGAGAATACATTCCATCCATCATGAAGTTAGCAAAGATGTTATCAACCATTGAAAATACCTATGAACTGGACATCCACAGGTGAGCCCTCTGACACCAAGAACAAACACTTACAGGAAGAGTGATATCCCAGTCGTTCACTCAAGGTAGCGGGAAGATGACTGGCTAGTGAGAGGGCAGGAAATCAGAAACCTTAGGGATCACTGACATGAAGCAATACTTGATGGTTTCTGCCCTGCTAGTGGTTGTTATTTAAAATGTGAGAGCCTCTAGCTCTGGCCAGGGGACATTACTCTCTCTGTCATTAGTGACACACACCAAAAGACATCCAGTGTGTGTGAGTTGCTGGGCTGGTACTGAAACCTCTTTAGTCCCCATGTGCTTCCTTCCCACTCAGAGTGAAAGCAGAGGGCCCTCAACAGAACAGCTGCAGCCTTGACCATCTCTGGCTCTCTGCCAAACTAACCTTGAAAATCCTCAACTTTGTTCTGCTCTTGAAGAACTCAGAGGAGCAGGTAGGCCCATTGCTTCTCAGAAACTCTCACCTGCTTAGCCCCACTCCTGGAAGGAACAGCTCAAGCCTTCCTCCTTCAGGAAGCCCCCCATCCCTTTCCCAGGACTTACTACGCTGTCCCCAGGACCATGTATTTCTTGATGTGTGACATGGAGACTGAAGGCCATCTTCCTTCTGCCTCCCTTTGGTCTCCCTGTGCTCTCCATCCTGTCTCCCAACAATCCTGTTCAGTCTAGACAGCATGTCTGTAGGTGAAACACAAGACACTGCACAAATGCCCCCAATGACAGTTGGCGTTGCCACAACACTGGTGACATCACATGGAATGCCAGGGCTCTCCAGGATACAGTAGAATGTCAATGTGTTGATGTCACCTGGTATAGCTATTTCATCCCTGTTACATACCTCACCCAAAAGTGACTTGAAACCAAGGTGCCATTTTCAGGAGCCTCTGGATTCACAATGGAAGCCTTTAGGTATATCCTCCTTTCAAAGCCAGAAATCTAGGCCTCTGCTTCATTTGAAACTTTATCTAAGTGAAGTTGAAATCTCACTTCAAATGCACTGTCCAGGGTTGGATTTTCCCCTCCTTAAGATTAATAATCAATAATTTGAGAAAGAAAGGATGCTTAGAAATGAGGTCAGGATAAAGGGGAGTAGTAGGGATGAGACCTCTGAAGTGAATATTCACCCAGGGAAGATCCTCAGAACTTTAGAGATTGGTGGGCTCAAAAAAAGTTACATAGTTAGTTATGAAGATTCCCCCAGTGTCAGTAGAGCTCATCAAGCTATGAGGTTGTTAGTGAGATGGTATCTTAGTGTCATTTGATTCGCATTTCCCTCTTGGCTAAGGATTTTAAGCAATTCCTTAATTGTCTTTTGGCCATTTAATATTCTTCTGTTGTGAATTCTGTTTAGATCTGTACCGCATTTTTTAATTTGGATCATTTCATAGTTTGATGTCTAGTTTCTTGAGTTCTATATAAATTTTGGAGATCATCCCTCTGGCAGATGTGGGTTTGGTAAAAATCTTTTCCCATTCTGTAGGCTGTCATTGTGTCTTGTTGACCCTGTTCTTTGCCTTACAGAAGCTTCTCAGTTGCAGGAGGTCCCATGTATTAGTTGTTGCTCTCAGTGTCTGTGCTACTTCTCTTCTATCAGGTTCAGTGTAATTGGATTTATGTTCAGGTGTTTGATCCATTTGGACTTGAGTTTTGTGCATGGGCACAGATAATGGATCAATTTGCATTCTAGCATGTGTGAACGCCAGCACCATTTGTCAAAAACGCTTTCTTTTTTTCATTGTATAATTTTAGCTTCTTTGTCAAAAATCAGGTGTTCATATGTCTTTAGATTAAAGTCATCGTCTTTGATTCAATTCCATTGATCTATGTGTCTGTTTTTATGCCAATACCAAGTTGTTTTTAAATATAGCTCTATAGGGGTCCATGAGGTCAGGGATGATGTTGCAAGACATTCCTTCATTGTACATGATTGTTTTGGCTATCTTGGGTTTTGGTGTTCATATGAAGCTGAAAATTGTTCTTAGGTCTGTGAAGACTTTTGTTGGGATTTTGATGGGGATTAAATTGAATCTGAAGATTGCCTTTGGTAAGATCGTTATTTTTACTATGTTGATTCTACCTATCCAAGAGCATATGAGAGCTTTCTATTTTCTGATATCTTCTTCAATTTCTTTTTTTAAAACTTAAAGTTCTTATCAGATAGGTTGCCCCAATGAATTTTTGTTGTCTTTGGCTATTGTAAAGGTGGATGTTTCTCTGATTTTATTCTCAGCCCATTTATTATTTGTATATAGGAGGGCTACTCATTTTTTTTGAGTGTGTTAATCTTGTATCCTGCCACATTACTGAAAGTGTTTATCAGCTGAAGGAGTTCCCTGGTGGAATTTTTGGGGTCACTTATGTATGCTAACATATCATCTGAAAACAGTCAATGTTTGACTTATTCTTTTCCAATTTGTACCACCTTGTTCGCCTTTTGTTGTCTTATTGCTCTAGCTAGAACTTCAAGTCCAATGTTGATAGATATAGAGAGAGTGAGCAGCCTTGTGTTATTTCTGATTTTAGTAGAATCCCTTTGAGTTTCTCTTCATTTAGTTTGATGTTGGCTGTAGGCTTGCTGTATGTTGCCTTTATTTCGTTTAGGTATGTTTCTTGTATCTCTGATCACTCCAAGACTTTTATCGTGAAGGGATGTTGAATTTTGTCAAAGGCCTTTTCAGCATTTAATGAGATGATCATGTGGGTATTTTTTCTTTTAGTTATAGTTATGGTAGATTCCATTTACAGACTTTCATATGTTGAAAGGGATATAGAAAACGTAGGTGAAAGGGTAGATTATTGAATCTACTCTGAAAAGAAAAAAGAGAGGATATAGATATGGTAATATAGAAAGTTAGATTTTTGAATCTACTTTTAGAATGGAACTACTAGTTTTAAATATTACACATTGGATTTTTGTATATTGTACATAAATTATGTATATTGATACAAATTTGAGATTGATTTTGTTAGAAAATGCTTCTATATATAATTCTAGTCTTGTACAATGTATCATTCCTATACAGTTCATTTCACAATGCAGTGCAGTTTTCAGTCCTTAAAAGTTATTGCCAACTATTTAGGATAATAAAGAAATGCAGGTTAGTAGTTAGTCATTACAATCAAACCTGTAGTCATATTAGGTCTGTTCTCAAGGTCAAGCAGAAATAAATTTTAGATAGACACGTCATCTTAAAAGCACTTCAGAGATCTTCAGAATATGGCATTGAAAATGATAACAGATTTTTTTTCTTTTTTTAAAGATTAACAATTTATTTCTGTTTAAAATATTTTCATTGTGTATATTCATTGTACATGGTACTGCGTTACATAAGGACATTTTCACCCAAGTCTATATTGCACATTGTTGTACCGAGTGCATTCTCTCTCCCTTCCATTTCTTCACCCCTCCCCTCCCACTAGACCCTGTTACTCTCCTAGATGGTTTTGCTTCTATTTTCACTCCATATATACATACATGATTTTATTTTTCTATATAAAATATCTGAACTACATATTGGGGACTGGCTTAATTCACTTATATGGTCATGTCCAGCTATATCCATTTTATTGCAAATGACATAACATTTTTCCTCTTTATGCCTGAAAAAAAATTGACTATGTATCCATGCCACATTTTCTTTACCCAGTCCTCTGCTGTTGGACATCTGTTTGTCTATAACTCAGCTATTGGGAATGATGCTGCAATAAACATTACCATACAAGTGTCTCTGTAATCTGTTGACTTGGAGAATTTTAGGTAAATACCTAGGAATGATATAGTCAGTGCATGTGGTAGATTTCAAATGTTTTGGCGAACTTCCATACCACTTTCCATAGTGGTTGGACTAGTTTACATTCCCACCTGCAGTAAATAAGGTTCCCTTTGTCCATAGCCTCATCAATATTCATTATTATTTTATTTATCACTTTGCTAATAATTGCCACTCTGATCATAGTGAGATAAAACATAATATTTTGTTGTTGTTGTTTTTGAGACAACAAGGTCTCACGCATGCAAGGCTGGACTTTCTCTATATCCATGACCTTGAACTTCTTAAATTCTTGCCTCTAACCTCCCAATTTTGGGGATTATCGGCTTGTGCCACGACACTTGATTTATGCAGTGCTGGGGATTGAATTCAGAGCTTTGTCCATGCTAGCCAAGCACTCTACCCACTGAGACACACCTCCAATCCTTGAATGTAGTTGTAATGTGCACTTCTCCATGGTTAGTGAGGTTAAATGCCATCTTCATGTGTTTATTGGTCATTTTTGTTTTATCTTATGGGGACTGTTCATTTTATTAGCCCATTCATTAGGTCACTTGACTTATTTAGTATTTCTTTTCGTTTTTTTAGTTCTTTATGTTTTTAGAAATTAGTGCTTTGTCAGATATTTAGCTCTTCAGATTTTATTCCATCCTAAGCTGTTTCCTCATCTGACTGTTTCCTTTGGTGTGCAGAAATTTTTTACTTCCTGTTGAAAGCTTGATTCATCCAAGACTGCAGAGGCCCTGATGAAAGTACAAAAGGAACATTGTTCTGTGTCTTCACCCAGGGTCAGACTTGGCAAGGCCAGTCTAGGGCTGGTGGCCAGGGCCTTGAAGGGCTTAAGGTTTTGGTTCCTAAAAACTTGGGTTTTTCTCCTGAAGAGGCTGGATTTATCAGTCTCAAGGCTATTGTGTGCTCTGTAAACGGTGCTCTTGAAATGGCCTGTGTTCCCTTTGTGCAAAAGGCTTGGTTAGCCTCCTGCTTGCCTCGTCCCATTGTATGACAGTCTTCTGCTGACTCTGTCCCATTTTTCCCTCTCACTTGGTTCAAAGATCAACTCCTACTAGACCTTAATGTAATGTAATACCTAAACAGTTTCAGAGGTTTAGTCCATTCCATCATGATGGGGAGCATGGTGCTGGAGCAGTAGCTGAGAGCTTCATCCTGATCTGCCAGCAGAGAGAGAGAGAGAGAGAGAGAGAGAGAGAGAGAGAGAGAGAGAGAGAGAGAGAGAGAGAGAAAGAGGAGGGGAGGGGAGGGGAGGGGAGAGGAGAGGAGAGGAGGGAAGAGAGAGAAGAGAGAAAGCTTTTTTCTTTCTTTCTTTTTTTTTTTTTGACTAAGAGACATGTCTGCTCCTCACAGTATCAATCTTCTTCAAGAAGACAATGGGCATTGAAGAAAGTCAATATAGTGTTTACTTTATTTGTGGCAAAGTTAGCCACTGGGTAAGAAAGTGACCTTACATCAACTGCTGACAGTATGCTGTCCAAAATGGACAAGCAGGACACAAAAAAGGACTGATGCTCCTTGCAAAGACAAAGTAGAAAGGCCCTCCAGAAAATCCTGCTTTGCAATGAGTCTGACAGATATGCTAGGCCTGTAGGCCAAAGATGGATGTCCCAATGGTGCAGAGAAATCTTGAGTGACTATCCAGGCAACCAGCTGTTTCTGTTATTTGTCACAATTTGTGGAAGTCACTTAGTTATAGTTCCTGTTTACTCAGTTAATATTATTTCCTTCTCAGGTCTCTGAAGGAGTTGAACATTAGATATAGTTTTCCTTGTTGAAGAAATTTGGAAAAGAAACTCACTAAAGAGGTGTGAAGTGTATAAGATTGAAAGACATCAAAAGATAGTTTTGGGTTGGTAATACAAATTAGGATAGAAGAAGAATTAGACACAGTCCTTTGGATTCACAAAGATAGGATAGCTAATGGAGTATTCTGATTTTGTCATGTCCAAATGGACTAGACATTGTTGATGTATTTATTGCCTGTGTATATTGTATATAGTTATTGTACTTAGTGTATTTATTGCCTGTATATATTTATATAGTTATTGAATTTATTGTATGTAGTTTTTCTTATATTAGTTATAACACTTTTTTACTTTAGACCAAAAAAAAAGGGGGGGGAATGTGATATTTTATTGTGCTCTAACAAAGCTTGCCTGAAAATCAGAAGGAGGAGTAGCCATTAGTTAACCATAGAGGTCTGGATATCTGGACAGACAGAAAAGAAGTGATAGAGCTGGGCAAATAGAGAGTGTGATAAGGTGGGGTGAGAGAGGTACTTACTCTCTTTTGGTGGAGTATTTCATAGGGTTAAGAAGTATTGGCTGGGCCTGGAGAGATGACTCAGGAGTGAAGAACAGTGACTGCTCTTCCAGAGGACTCAGGTTCAATTCCCTACACCCACATGGCAGCTCACAACTGTCTGTAACTCTAGTTCCAGGGTACCTTTGCACAGACACACACAGGCAAAACACCAATGTACATAAAATAAGTAGAAAGAAAGAGCTGGGCGGTGGTGGTGCACATCTTTAATCCCAGCACCCAGGAGGCAGAGGCAGACAGATCTCTGTGAGTTCGAGGCCAGCCTGAGCACTCGGGAGGCAGAGGCAGGCAGATCTCTGTGACTTCCAGGCCAGCGTGGTCTGCAAAGCGATTTCCAGGAAAGGTGCAAAGCTACACACAGAAACACTGGAAAAAATCAAAGGAAGGAAGGAAGGAAGGAAGAAAGGAAGGAAGGAAGGAAGGAAGGAAGGAAGGAAGGAAGGAAGGAAGGAAGATAGATAGATGATAGATAGATAGATAGATAGATAGATAGATAGATAGATAGATAGATAGATAGATAGATAGGCTTCCTACTCTGTACCTCTGATTTTTCAGCTTTTGCCCCAATATCTGACTCTGGGTGATTACTTGCAGCTTCAAGTGACCATGTTCAGGACTGACTGTGAACACGCCTCTCTGTCCTCAACCAGACAGCTGGTAGAGGCAGCCTGTTGGTGGAAGACAAAGCCTACTAAGCCTTTGTCTCAGTACAGAAAATAAAAAGGAAGCCAGAAGTTGGCTATTTGTATTACTTATCAGTTCCCCTTTATATATCTGCCTCTCAGGGAAGACTGTGTAATTCCTTTTCCCTCAAATTAATGAGTTTATTGAGGTTAATACAGGAGTATAGGTATGGGATTACTTATAGGAATATGAATAACTCTAATGTGTGACATCACAAAGACTTACGTTAGAATGGGAGACTCATGAAGACTGGAACTCTGAATATGTCTACATGACTTGTTTGAAGCTGAATGAGACAGAGAGTCTCATTTCTTCAGTTCTCCTTAGTTACCGCCTATTTAACCTTGGGAGCAGAAGGACCTTGTTAATCCTGTAAGTTTCAGCTTTCCCAGCCATAGTTTAAATGCTGAGTATTATGAACCTCCTGTCTCTTTCCATAGACCTTCCTGAGACTTAAGGAAATAGTCCTACCCAGGGAAGAACACACCAGTTGCATACTCAATATCAAATGGTTAGTCCTGAAAACATATGCTAGCTATACAGAATGATTGGTTTACATTTAGGAAACACACACACACACACACACACACACATATATATATATATATTACACATATATATATATGCATGTAGCAACAATTAATGAAAATAGAGGTCATAAATTAGAAGCACAGCAAGGAGTAGTGTAATGAGGGCTTGGAAGGATGAAAAAGAACAGAAAATAATGCAGTTATAATCTCAAAAATGTTAGAAAAGTATTTCAAAAAAAGGAAAATTGTTAGACAACATTTCATCCTTTCCTTAAAAATGTTAGTTGTCTCTACAAGTTCACATTCTCCCTTAGAGCTCTGCAAAGGCACTAAAGGCAAACACCAGTCCTGAAGTTCCTGATGAATCAACCATTTTATGTTTGACCTCTCCTGTAAGCACGTCCCAGTGCTCTATCATGCCCAGTGAATTGGCTGCAAAGCACTACTTCTCTCATGTATATTTTATCAGGAAAAACCCATCCTTCATCATCTTCCAGTCTGTGTGAACCTCTGCTTGTGATAACCAAGCATCCCCAATGCTTCCTGTGAGCCAGTCCATCAGGAAATAATTTCTTTCAGATATCAGTAGATTACATAGCCTGTATTTCAAGGAGGTTTAAGTAAGTGCATGACCTACTTTCCTACTTCTATTGCACTCAGATTGATCTTATCTGTTCTCATAGCCTACAATGCCATGAGCCAAGCTTTGACAGGAGGTTTCATTGATCTTTTGAAAGTCTTTTCTAATTCAAGTAGTTGAGAGACGGAATACTCCCTGACGAAGACAGGCTCTTTTTGCAGGCCATTTTAAGGCTCCCAAAAGAGAGTTCTAGCATAGATTTTCCTTTTTTCTGTATAAAGGGTTGAATCTAAGTGGCATCTTGTGTCACTGTTATTCCCAACAGAGAATTACATTCTAATTGTATACAAGTATACTGAATTTTGGCCTAAGGAATTTTAATGAATACAGCAGTTTCATATATGACCTTGATTTTTTATCTTCCATAAAACTTCTAACTTTTGATTAACTCTATTTTCTAGCTTTTTGTTTTTACATCTTTCCATTTCCATTTAGAAAATTCTATGGATTTTACCTCTTAACAAAAATTTATTTAGTTAGAAAACATTTTTGTGAACTTCATGGCAGAGAACTAATATACATTGAATATCTCAACTCATTGAATTCATTATATGTAAATTGCATTTGTCATATAAAGAAACAAACTTAGATGGTGTGTTTGCAAGTTACTAAAGTATAAAGTTGTTAGATGTTCGTTTTGGGCTTGTTTTAAGCATAAATCGCATTTTTAAACAAACATTCTTTTACACAAGATTTTTATTGTCACAGTGTTGGATATCTAAGGAATGTCACGTTTTAGCAAGTGTTGTGGAAGACAGGGATTACAAAGACTTGGGGTGGAGAAATATGGAGAAAGAAAAACACAGAGAAAAGTTTTTATTTGTTATGATGTAATTAATATTTACTAAGGCACTGTACAAACTCAGGGAGGCAAAAGTGGTTATAGTATCCTGGATGAATAAGGGAAGAGCAAGAAGAAGGAGAAATAGAAGAGGAAGAGTAGTAGTTGTAGAAGATGGATCCAAGGTTGGATGGATGGATAGGGGTAGATAGATGGATGGATTGATAGATAGAGATAGGTGTTGGAAAGTTAGACAGATAGATAGATAGATAGATAGATAGATAGATAGATAGATAGATAGATAGATAGATAGATCCATATGTATGTATCTACATACGTACATAGACAGGAATATATACAGTTTTTCAGTCTATGCAATACAGTAGTTACTGAGTGCACCAAAGAGAGAATGGACTCAGAACATTTGTCCTTTTTTCGATATTGGTCAAAGAACTAAATCTGGGTGAAGAACTCAGAATTTTTTCTTTCAGCATCTGTAGCTCTTTGAATCTGGACAATTCTATGACTTTTGTTACCCAGAAATAGCTCTCAAATTTCGATTGTATCACAATTGTATCACAGCGGTCCCACTTTTTCTTTATGCTGATGTGTGAGATGATGTGGGACAAACCTGGTAATCTCGGGAGACCTGGCATTCTAGTCCCCCAAGAACCTTTCTAAATAAATGCTCTAGGCTTTTTGTAGAACTCTAGAAAAGGAACAAGGAATCCTGGATATAGCAAATGATACAGAGATGTTGTGACAAAACAGATTAAGTTCTAGAATGATGATATGGATTATTGTGATGGAGAGGCAAGAATTTCTGGTTCAGAAATATGTAACAGGCTAGATACTCTGAAAATTACATTTAGACCACCTTTTTCTCAGAGCTGAGGACCAAACCCAAGGTCTTGTGCTTACTAGACAAGCACTCTACCACTGAGCTAAATCATCATTGCCTAATTTTTAAGCACATATTTTAGAGAAAAATCAAAGGGAAAGGGAGGACTTAAGACTACCAATGCCTGATGCCATCTCATAGACTTTTTAGAATGTGGTAGAATGATCGAGTTTGTCTTGGGGATGTTATTTTTATCAAGACAGCAAACTTAGTAGGGGGTTCCTAGCATTGAGCTCAGCAGCACAAGGACACCCCATTAAATAACTAGTCTGGGATCCTTTAAGTAAAGTGGAGATGCAGCAAGTTGATGAAATGAAATGTAGAAGTGCCTGCAGTTGAAAGGTCAGGATGAGATGGTTCATTCTAGAATGGTAATCTGGAAAGTCAGAATAAGGAAAACTAAATATAGGAGGAAGTCTGACAATGTGTGAGAAAAGTCTTTATTTGTTAATACTTGAGTAATTGGCATTACACATCATCCTTGAAATTTAAAATATAATACAATGGGATCCTTCTTTGAGAAATCATTTCCACACTTGATGTAATATTTTCTATTAAGTTCAACTCTCTGAAATCTTGTAAGAAAAACAAACATTATGGACCATGTTTCTTTTAAAAGAAGTAGAAAAGAATTACTGAAGCAGATTTTGGGTTAGTCCAAGCTCCTTGGTAGGAAGGGTTACTCCTGTGTTATTTTTGAGACTTGTTTTTTCCTAAAAATATCAGCCCAAGTCAAGATTTGAAGTTATATCAGGCCACAACAAGATGCATTATAACGCCATTTATATTATGCTATGTCCATATTCATTGGTTACTCAGATGAGAGCTTGGATCGTATGGTGAGTGGCACATCCTGGCATGCATGTATTGAGGATAGTTCGTATTGTAAATGAAATGTATGTGATCCACACAGTTGGTACTCAGGAGGTCAGCTTATATCTGTAGATGAAGTCTGAGTCTAAGATTTTCTTTCTTTCTTTCTTTCTTTCTTTCTTTCTTTCTTTCTTTCTTTCTTTCTTTCTTTCTTTCTTCCTTCCTTCCTTCCTTCCTTCCTTCCTTCCTTCCTTCCTTCCTTCCTTTCTTTCTTTCTTTCTTTCTTTCTTTCTTTTTTTTTGTTTTTTCAAGACAGGGTAGCCCAGGCTGGCCTCGAACTCACAGAGATCCACCTGCCCCTGCCTCCCAAGTGCTGGGATTAAAGGCGTGCACCACCACCGCCCGGCAAGTCTAAGATTTTCAATAAACATTCTTCTTTGTGTATTTTTTGAGGCCCTGATTGACTGTAAAATATCAAGTGAAATCCAGGTCTGGGATCAGAGTGCCTCAAGGTTCCCTCTAACTACCAAATATGTTAATGATGTCCACTTGCTTCATCTGTAAGGAGGCCATTTGCTCCATTGAGAACATGGTAGTTCTGGATCCCTTTTGATTAGAGTTGGATGAAGAAGAAAATATTCTGCCCACACATCCTAAAGTTCATGGCTTCTGGGTTTAATTCTTGCTCAGTAGGCTGCAGGTCTCCACTGATAGCAGTTTATCGTCAGGCATGTTTCTCTTCTTAGATTGCCTGAACTCCTTTCACACAGGTCTTGGTCCTTGGCTACTTGATCAGTGTTTGGTCTAGGAAGAGTTCTCCATTGTGATTGGATCAGGCTCCATTTAAATTGTCTCTTGAAACTGGACTTCTTACCATCAACATTTATTGTGGTCATATATCTCTCATTGGGTTGGCAGGAGCTCCCTTGATTTTAGTGTTTGTGGTTAATCTTCATCAAGGTCTATGGTTGACCTGTAACATTTCCACTTTTGATTTTGCCTGGTTTGTTCAATGAGCTTTGTATGAGCTCTTAATTCTTCCCAGTCAATATTCGCCCCAGTCCTCCTTCTTCATTGGGTCCTTGGTGTATTCAGATTAAGGACTAGAGCTGGGCATAGATGTTTTCTTGGTTTTCTCTGGTTTTTCTTTCTTTAAGGGGATGGCCTAGTCCCACCTTTCTTCTTAATTAGGGCCCAGGCATATTCATACTTAAGACTGGACTGAGGCCCGCTAATTTTCCTGGTTTTGGCCTGGTCATTAAAGTTATGATATGGCCCACATCTCTTCTTCCTTAGGTCCATATTTCATCAGGGTAAGGATTATAGGCAAACAATTTTTTTTTGCTTTGTCCTTGGGCTCTTTCATTTAAGAGAATGTCCCAGGTCTTCTTCTCTCCTTGTTTTTTCTCAGGCTTTTGTCAGGGTAAGTATTAGGCCCCTGTGTTCTCCTTTTCCTGCTTTGCCCTGGCCTCTTTCATTTGAGGGATTAGTCTGGGCCCACTTCCTTTCTTAGTTTTGGCCCAGTCTTCTTCAGGGTTCGAGTTATGCTGAGGCCAACTTCTCATCTTGGTGAGGGCCCTGGCTTTAGTCCAGGTAGAGTTTACACATGGCTATTCTCCTTTTCTTTCTTCTAGCCAGGTATTTTTATTCTGAGAGATAGGGTAGGACTCATTCCCCTCTTGGTTGGGCCAGCCTTCTTCATGGTCAAGGTTAGGCATGGGCATTCTTTTCTTTTCTTTTTGTTGCATTTAATTTTGTTACTTTTCCTTCTTCTCCTTTGCCCTTAGCTTGTCCATTTAATGGACTGGCCCAGGGATACCTCTGTTTTTCCTCTGGGTCAGAGCTTAATCAGCTTCAGGTTTTGGTGCAGGCCTCTTTTAGGCCATGGTTTGGCCTTTTCATTCTTAGGGTTGGTCCCTGATTTTCTGGGTGAGTGAAAGCCATTGCTAATTTAGGCTTTATTCCTGGTCATCATCAGGTCCATCCTTAGGCCTTGGAATACTCCGTCTTGATGTCTTTTTTTTTTAATTTATTTTTTTATTTTATTTTACAATACCATTCAGTTCTACATATTAGCCACAGGTTCCCCTATTCTCCCCCTCCCACCCCCTCTCCTTACCCCCACTTCACCCCCCATTCCCACCTCCTCCAGGGCAAATCCTCCCCCAAGAACTGCAATCAACCTGGTAGACTTAGTCCAGGCAGGTCCAGTCCCTTCCTCTGAGACTGAGCCAAGTGTCCCTGCATAAGCTCCAGGTTTCAAACAGCCAACTCATGCAATGAGCACAGGACTTGGTTACACTGCCTAGTTGCCTCCCAAACTGTCAAGCCAAACAACTGTCACACCTATTCAGAGGGCCTGATCCAGCTGGGGGCCCCTTAGCCTTTGGTTCATAGTTCATGTGTTTCCATTCATTTGGCTATTTTTTTTCAATAATTGAGTAAAACTGAAATTTATTATAAGTCACAGTTGTCCTAGGGACCTCCATGCTATATATATAGCCTCCATGGTTCTATGGGTTGTGGTCTGATTGTTCTTTATTTTATATCTAGAATCCACTTATGAGTGAGTATATACCATGACTGTCTTTTCTGGGTTTGGGTTACCTCACTCAGGATTTTTTCTAGTTCCATCCATTTGCCTGCAAATTTCATGCTTTCATTGTTTTTCTCTGCTGAGTAGTACTCCATTGTGAATATGCACCACATCTTTGCTGTCTCAGCCTAGAGGCCTGTGGTAACAGTTGCAGTAGGAACACCCCACCTGGAAGTCTTCCAGTCGAAATCATTGTATCCTAGGAACCCAAAATTTTCTGCTTTTCTCCAATTTCTGGATAACCAGTAAGTGTTTTTGGGCTTACTTGATGGTGGTGATTTACTAATCTGTAAGTGCAGTGGAAGAGGAAGGAAAAACTGAAAACTTCCATGTGCTTGGTGTCAAATGGTATCTAGGGATTTAACATGTGACAAAGATTGTAGATATCCATTTAAGAAAGATCCTGAAACATCTACACATTGTTATCAACATCTTAGATAACATCAGTGCTCTAGAAGCATGGAAGTTCCATGCACAGAATGTCGCATGATCAAGCATGCCCCACCCCACTGTAATAGTGCCACCAGCCCATCATAAAGGGTCAGGGCACCATCATTGTTGTGCCACAACACACACATGCTTGTTCCTACACAATACCCACATACATGTGCCCACATTCATATATTTAAAAACACGTATTTTTCTACATCTTTGCATGCACATACACATACACACATAGAAATCTAATTTGAAATTAAATTTGATGTACAATAAATTGGCATATCAAGAAATTAAAAAGAAACAAATAACCTTTGAGTATTGGTAGGCATGTATATGGTAAGCATGTTGTATGCAGAACTATGGGTATAGTTATGTGCACAGTTTTGTAAGTATCTATATGGTATAGATAATATGTACAACCATATCTAACTGCATATTCATGTGTATATAAATATAAAGATATACTGAAATCCCAACTCCCATACAGCAGCCAAGGACGCAGCAGAACTTTGTGAGTGGCCAGCTTGCTGTGTTAGCTCTTTTCTGCCTTCAACTCTGAGTGGCTGTTTTTTTTTTTTTTTTTTGTTTTTTTTGAAAGGCATAACTTTTTAATTCACAACAGAGAAACTGCACTTGCCTTATAAGAAAATATGCAAAATGTAACTTTCAAAAAGCAGAAATATGAGAAATATTCTTTGCTATCAGTATCTAGAAATGAATATCACCACAAGCTTCACAGACTCCTGCAAAAAACTGTTCCAAGTGACACCCAGCAGCCCCAGAACACTCTTTAGTTTAGTGTGGGGTACCATCCTAGGCGCAGGTCAGAATGACCCATGGAGCACATGGAGATGGTGAACAGGCATCAGTCCTGCAGTGGAGATCATCTCAAGAGGAATTACGGACCCTGCAGGCAGCTAGAGACCTGAACAAGGCTACCAAAGAAAGGGAGTCTTCCAAACACTCATCTGGTCTCATATTAGGCTTCTGTCCCCAAATTCTCCAACGTGTAGGGACAGAGGTGCCCATGGCCCCAGAAATGATGGGCCCTTACTCTAGATTTCATTATGGTCCCGATCCTTGGAGTGGGCTACAGCCTACATGTTCACCAGAGTTCCTTCCCTACAACAAAATGATGCCTTTATGTATCCCCCATATTTCCCAATACCCCTACGCTTCCCACCTCAGGTGGCGGGGCTTCCGTGATACTCAACTCCGGGTGGGCCCAGTCATTTCACCCATGTGGCATGACATTGAGCCATGGACATGCACCATTGCTCAGGGCCAGCACTGTGCCTATTAGAGCATGTAGTAGACCTGAGAATTCATTCTAGAGTTGATGGAAAGTGGAATGTAATGATATGTGTGTCAAAATGAATAGGAGTCAATCAGATGAATGGCAAATAGTGAGGGCTTTTGGATCATGTCCTCTCTGTGTGCCTTCATCAGTCTTCAGATGTGACGCTGCACCTTTCCTCCATGAAGGGACATGTGGTGCTTCTGACCTGCTTCAGGAAATTGTCAGGAAGTCCTTTTTAGGTTTTCAGGGGAGATCTGAGTCTTTCCTCACATTAATACATCCACTCAAATAACGTCCTATGTCAAGCCCCATGTTTTGATATAGCATATTCTGAATGCCATCAAGTATGAAATAAAGCCTAAAGTCTGTCTATAATTAATGAAATGTGTTCATATTTGATCCTGAAGTGCAGCATTTATATAAATTTATAGGTGAACCCATGTATATCTTGTTCCGTTCATGTAATTTTGCATCCATTTTTCAATAACTTTTGTTTTAAAAGTATCTGGAGATTGAAATATACAAGGTACTTCATTTACCTGGAATATTTTTTGACTAAGTCTTTGAGACATTAGTATTCTTTTTTTTTTTTTTCCGAGATAGGATTTCTCTGTGTAGCGTTGCGCCTTTCCTTGAACTCACCTGGTAGTCCAGGCTGGCCTCGAACTCACAGAGATCCACTTACCTCTGCCTCCTGAGTGCTGGGATTAAATGCGTGCGCCACCACCACCCGGCTGAGACATTAGTATTCTTTTTTTTTTTTTTTTTTTTTTTTGGTTTTTCGAGACAGGGTTTCTCTGCGTAGCTTTGCGCCTTTCCTGGAGCTCACTTGGTAGCCCAGGCTGGCCTCGAACTCACAGAGATCCGCCTGTCTCTGCCTCCCGAGTGCTGGGATTAAAGGCGTGCACCACCACCGCCCGGCTGACATTAGTATTCTAAAACATGCAATAACCACAAAGGCTATTTAACTTCTGAAGTATCTTGGAAATTTTGACTTTTGTAAGAATGTTATATTGGGATAAGTATGTGATTATTGCTGTAACTGGTTAAATGCTAAAACCTGAACTGTCCACAGCGGCCTGCATAGCACAAATGACCAATAGCCTTATACCAGGGAAGTGCACGGGACACATAGGACAGACTCTCAAAGGCACAATGCCAAGAAGGAACATGGCATTTCAATGACTCACCCTGGAACCTTCCTTGGTGCTTTTTCACTGGTTATTTCCAGTGAACTCACTTACCTGCATGGCAGAGTAACTTCACTTTTGCCTTTTCCCATGAATTACTCTGGACAAGCAGTTTCTTCAAGCTAGACACATAGCAACCCTCCTCCCATCAAGAATTCTTCCCACTACAGTGAACTTTTATTAAGAGTGTCATTCATTTGAAACAAAATTCAGCTCAAATTTTTCACAATGCACTTTAATAATAATATTCTCTAACTTTCAGAACCACAAGAAAATTCTCTAAGGCAGAAATCCATGAGTTGATCATGGAAAGTTGGGTGGAAGGAAAGAGCTTACTCCTCCTAATTTGTTCATTGACCTCTATATAAACAGAATGACAGAATGGCATGATGTGTTGTGTATGTTCATTCTCTATCATATGTATGTATGTATTTCCCCCTCTCAAAATAAGTAAATGGATAGATATTATTATTTTAAATTTGATCGGTAGATTTCCATACATCATATGAAATAATTAATTTTTAAAATAATGAAAAAAATCGATGCAGCTCATAACTGTTTGTAACTCCAGTTCTAGAGGAATCTACACCCCCACACAGGCATATATGAAGAAAAAACACCAATGCATGTAAATTAGTGAATAAACAATTAAATTTTTGTATTTGATAGTGGTGTCAGGAGCCCCAGAAGCATTCCACAGAACTAACTAACCTAGGTTCATAGTGAACCACCAACCAGGTAGCTTGCATGGGACTGACCTAGGCACTCTGCAGATATTTTACAGGTGTATAACTTGGTCTTCTGGTGAGACTCCTAACAGTGGGAGCAGAGCTTGTCTCTAATTCCTGCTTTTGGACCCCATTCCTCCTACTGAATTGCTACATCCAGCCTTAATAGAAGAGGTCATGCCTAGTCCCACCACAACTAGATATAACATGACAGACAGATATTCATAGGAGGCCTGCCCATTTCTGAAGAGAAAAAAGAGAAGGAGGAATGGATGGAGGTCAGGAAGAGTGGAGGTGGGTGGAGGGTTGAGAGGAGAGGATGGAGGTGAAATTTTGGTTAGGATATAAAAATAAAAATAAACAAATAAATAAAAACATTCATTCTAAAAGAAGGGAGAATATTGATGTTTATCATATTTAAATTTGAGATACTAAAAAATGTCCCTCAAGGGACATTGCCACTTACTCTAACTTTATAATGTGCTTACAGTTGTACAGGGATAGTTAAATCATGCTGATGTAATATGAGATCACCTGGGATACTATGAAGAAGAAAGTGACCTTTCATTAACCCACAGCCCCTCTACCCAGATTCCAGTAGAGAGAAAGGAAAACGCAAGATGCTCTGAACACAGTGATGTGGAGAAAATTGTGTACTTTTATGATGTTTAGATAATTTTTCATTTTTTTTTTTTACTTTATATGTGCAGGTGTTGCCTGCCTGTGTGTCTGTATAACATATGCATGCCTGGTGATCTGGGAGAAGAATTCAATATGCAGATCAGTCATTGTAATGCTTGCCTTGTAAACCTGTACACAGATAGGTGAACCCCAGGGATCCTTTACCAGTAATCCAAGCTCTCCTAGCAAGTTCTCCAGTCTGTGAATTGAAAGCTTAGTTCCCCAGCACAGGACCACTGGATGGCAATGGGCCAGCCCCTTGCTCTCACTCAATGCTTCCCAGTGCCTCCAGGGAGAGCAGCTTCCTCCTAAAGAAGCTCTCTAAAGCACAGGTTGCCTCAATTTAGGTCCAAAGCAACATGCTCAGAAACTAGAAAATCTCTAAACTCAGGAGTCTATATTAACCTTTCCTCCAAGTAAGATGACTGTGTCAGGGATTTCTTTGAGTAACAGAAGGTTGACTAACAGTGAAAGGATTGCATGTATTTTTCCATGTTTAACTATATGCCATGGACCACATTGTATGTTTGCACTCATCAAGGATGTGCATCTGAGTAGTTTCTAGTTGGTGGTGTTCTGATGAATCCTGCTGTAACCCTGTTGTCCTCTCTTCTCTGTGGACACCTACATTCCATTCTGGAATCAATGGTCCACTTGGAGTCTGCATTCAACATTCTGAATAATTTTAAAGAGCTTCTCACAGGGCTACAACATCTTACACTCCTACTAATATCTGATATTTCTCATTTCTTCCAACCTTCCATCAGGCCGATTTTAACTCAGTATGAAGAAGTTTGGAATAAAAGCAGTTTCTGAGTACTGCAGAGACAACATGGAGTGGGTGCGTTAGAGTGTGGTGAGCCTAAGGGGTGCACTGAGACAGCCTCTTCTCACACCTCAGCATAGCTGTGGGACTTCTGCTGGGCTGAGATGCAGTCACAAGCATCTCTGCATTTCAGAATTTCTCAGAGAATAGAGTCCAGGCCAAGCTCCAAGGACAAGGTTAGCTGAACCAAGGTTGGGCAAAGGTGAAAGGAAAATGGCAGCAGATGACGAGGAGAAAACAAAACAGGATGCAGGGAAGTCATCAATGGTCAGCCACCATTCACCCAGAACAGAGGACACAAACTCTCAGGCAGCCTTTCCTCTTCTCAGTAGCTTCTTTCTCACCTTTATAGACCCTATTACTTTGTTTTTATCCCGAGGATTTCTTTGTAGATAAATAATTCTGCCTCTACCTGAAAAACCTGAAAATACCTGAAAACCTTTTAGCCTTCATCAGTTTTCTGTCTTTTGTTGCAGTTAGCTGTGTGGACATGCAGAATGATGGACAGCACCATCTGTTCTTTGACTGATGCAAAGTGGTACTAACCAGATTAGGCACAGTACTTTCTCATTCAAATCTGTCTACACCATTCTTAAAGATGTTCCATTGTTCCGTGAGTGAGTAAACATACACATAGAGGCTCAAACACATATTTTCATACCCACAAGATTACACATAAGAAAACACACAAATACACACACCTGTCTTGAACCCAGAAGGGGAAGGGAGGAGGCTGGAATGTTGCAACTCCTTTTGTACTACAGGGAGAGGTAGTGGGTCCTCCCTGCTGTCTACAAGCTTTTTAGACACAACCAGGCTTTTCTGCCCTGGCCTGAAATTATTTCCCCTCCTAGGACAGTTTTTATCACAGACTCAATGACTGTACATATAAGTAACAACCTCTGCACAACTGAGTTTGACCACACAATACCAAGTGCCCATGGAAGAGGGCTGGACATGAAGCCTCCTGATAGATCCAAGTTGACCCATCATAGTCTCCTCACTAAACCTGCCCAGATTCTGACACAAAAGACATTGATTGCACTTGAAAATGGAAATCTCCGTTGTCATTACCCAACAACTTTTGACTGGATTACAGTGCATATTATGTGAAAACAGCCCCAGGTCAGTCAGTAGGAGGCTACTTGGGTCACCCACAGCACTTTCCTGAAATGCGCACTCTATACAACTATGAGGAGGAATCTTTTCTAAGGACTCAGCCATATACATGTTAGAGTGGGCATCAAAATGTCAGGTTCTCTGTGTGAAGCCAGTAAGACAAACCAGACATTTCCTGGAAAGTTACTTCTATGCTGTGAAAGAAAAGAAGTCTACTTATTAATTTTAAAATAGATCCATTGCTTGATTTTTGTAGAGGACATTCCTCCTTCCATGCTGTTCGTGTCTCTGATCTCATATGACCCCTGCCAAGCAAATGAGACCAAGACACTTGACCTCACTCACTCAGATCGCTGTGCTACTCCCTAAGTGACTCCCATCATAACACCGCTCCTACCATACTGACACATAGGTGAGTGACATGTGATTTACTCTTCTCCCTCAATGGACTGCAACTTTTAGCAGAGCAGTAGGATTCCTTGGCAGTCATGCAGTGCCTTCCAAGAGGCTAACTCCTCAGAAAGACTTGTGAATGATCACAGAAATGAACTATTGGATGGGATGGGTCAGTTGGATAAGTGAGTAGATGGTTACATGGGTGTGTGTATGTGTGTGTATGGTTAGACAAGTGGGCATCTTGGTCCTGCTGCTTCAACTTACCTGCTGCTGCTTTGTGCAGAGGTCATAGATCTTCTCATGAGCCTCCTCTCAGAGCCTCCTTGCCTCCTTGCAGGACTCTTGTAGTGAAATCTGCTCCCCCTGCAGGTTTCTGTAGTTCTTTTTCAACATGCTCACTTTTTCCTTTAGCTGAGTCCATTCACTCAGGAGCTGACAGTAGAGGGTGCTGAAATGTCACCAAAAATGATGAGCTCTACCTCCATCTGCCCCTCCTGCCTCCCAATACCATCCTTCCTGCAAGGTCCCATGTCCCCATCCCCATGAACCCTGGGCAGGAACCCGCATTAGCCATTGCAGCATCACTCAGGTGCAGGCCAAAGCCAGAGAATAGCCAAATTGCAGAAAGATTCAAACTACTTCTGAATACGCTGACAGCAAAAGGGATCCATGTACCTATGAAAACTGGATCCCCCACTTCCTCCACACACCCCCTGGTGCTTAACTGTTCACAGTATTGGGGAAACATGAGCAGGTAGAGGAAAACCATGCCCTAAGGGGGACAGAGGACCCAATGGGAATACATTCCATCCATGTTTCCCATAGAAACCAGCTCTGTAAGCTCTTGCCAGAGCCACAGAAACCATTCATGGTGCAAACCATGTTTTCTCTCTAGAAGCTCCAGAAGTTGACAGGAAAATGTTGGGAGGGGCTCTTAGACTCTTCACTCTTAGGAGAACTCAGTTTAGGAGGCAAAAGTCTAAGAGCTATAAGGCAGGCTGCTTGCTAAGAGGTAAACAGGCTAGAACCACAGCCCAGGTTTTGTTCACAGGTGAAGAAGGGAAGAAGCTGCTGTGGGATGTCTTCTGTGTGCTGTGAATAAGTGTTACTCCCATTGGTTAATAAGTAAGCTGCTTTGGCCTATGGCAAGGCAGGATGGAACCAGGCAGAAAAATCCAGGAGAAACAGAAAAGAAAGTCAGAGGTGGAGGAGATGCCAGCTGCCACCCAAGGAGAAACATGCCAGCAGCCTGGCCATGCAGCAGCCATGTGGCAAACAGATTAATAGAAATGGGTTAACTTAAGATGATAGAGCTAGCTAGCCAGAAACTTAAGCCATTGGCCATACAGTTTGTAAGTACTATAAGCCTCTGTGTGTGTCTTTGGGACCATTTGGCTTCAGGAGGTAGGTGGGACAGATTCCTCCTGACAGCTGGGTCAGGCAGGACTGGAAAAACTTCAGACTACCAGAAGCAGTCCTTAACAATTTCAGGGGTCCCATCTAAATTAGGCACTCACCGGTAGGAGTTGGTGTGCTTACTCAGCTCCTTGCAATTGTAAGAAGCCTCACAAATCTCCTTGGGGAATTTCTTTACATCTGACATCTCCTTCTTATGCTGTGTTTTCAGCATCTCCAGCTCAGATTTCAGCCTGTGGTAGGGCATGACCCCAGGAGCAAAGAACCCCATGAACACAGGCGGCAGGGATCACATGCATTAAGGTTCTGTTTTATACTACCGTAGCCCACTGGATGTCACACCCTGAATTCTATGTACTGGACCTCCTGATGTGTATTAGACTTTGCCTTACTGTCCCATGGCCAGGAAAGGCTGGGTGTTAATTGGGAAGGAGACAGGACTACATCAGCTCCCTGTGTAGGCCTGGAGGGGGTACACTAGCTCTCTAAGAAGGTCTAAGGAGTCTGTGCCACAGATTCAGGTCTATCTGAAATCTGCAATGACATTTCCACTGCCTTGGGAACAGAGATTCTTTTCTTTACAAGGATACCCAGAACTCATAATCAGTGTTTCCAAAGAGGAGGCACTACATTCAGATGGATTTATAAACTCCCAAGGGGATTCCAATGAGGCACCAGGATGAGCACAAAGCTGAGAGCAGTGTTGCTCAATGTGGGGCTCCCTGGCCTCAGCACTTACATCACCTGAAATCTTTGAGACATGTGAATATTCAGAACTACTATCAAGCTCTGACTCGCAGGATCTGGAAGGACACACACACACACACACACACACACACACACACACACACACACACTGTAAGGGAGCCTCTTAGACAGTACACAACACACTCAGACACACAATCCTCAGCACAAGGAGATTTATTACCCCAGCAGGGCAAGCATGGCATTGGGAGTCTGCCTCTGGATCACGCAAAGGCAGGCAGCAAGCAGCAGGCTTTTTTCAGCAGTGGGTTTTTAGGTAGAATAGGTTAATCTGTGCTAGGGTGAGTTGTTGAGATCTCAGTGTATTCAAGTAATAAATTTTGATTATTGGACTTTGGTGTTTAGTTTCAAGAATGAGTCAGTGTCTGCTAAAGGGAATGGACTTTGAGGACTAAACTTAGGAATGTAGTCTAATGGTTTATCAAGGGAGAGTGAAGTGAAAAGGGCAAGACCTGCCACTGCCATGTTTGCAACATTTGGGCCCCTTAGAGAGCACTTCACACACATAAACCCACACACAGTTAGGATGTCAGAGAAATGCAGGTAGGTGGCACTGTCTCATAGTATAAGAAACAAGCTGAGAGGAGCAGCGATGAATTCCAGGCCTTCTGGTCACACACAGAAGGACTGAGGAATTCCAGCAGTTCATTCCTCTCATTGGTCATCATCTGTAGCTGAAGGGTCAGTTTATCCACCTGGTTCAGCTGCTCCTCCTGTGCAGTGAGGAAGAAGGGTGTGGATGATGCCTTCCTAGTAGTCCCTGTAGGTACATAAACACAGTGAATTTGTACAGACAAATGGCATAGGGCCAAGAGAGATCATGTGGAGTCCCAAGAGGAGGCCTGAGGGAGAGGAAATGCATGGCACCCAGTGAAGCCCTCAAATATCAGAGCAGATATCCTTAAACTGGGGACCATAAGCCATGTGTCTGTCTTCAATCTCTGAGGATAGATATATGCCTTAGGCCCTACTGCAGCCCCACTGTCCCTGAAAGGCATAAGCAAGGCCAGCCATGTTGGTTTGGAATTGTCAGCCGATGTGATGCAAGAAAGTCCTGGACTGCCTAGTGCTTTGCAGCTCTCTTCCCTGATAACCTGTGTGCAGGACTTAAAGCAACTGAATGTCTCAGACCTAAGTACATGGATGGAAAGTTTCCCTTCCTGGTATTTATATCAGATATTCATGAGATCTACCGAAATCCACTGAGAATAAAGTGCAGCAACATGCTACCCTGATACCTCATTAGTGGTTCTGGGCCTCCTTTAGCATTCTTTGCCAATCATAATGAACTGAAAAAGGTCCCAGCACAACAGCAGCATCCCTGACATTTCCTGGCCCTCTGCCCTCAGAAATCCTCCACTTTGGATCTGCTCTTTTGGAACCCAGATAACCTGCATAGGCCCATTGCTTCAGATGATCACAGCTACTGAACCCCATTAAGAGAAGAACCAATTCTGACATCAACTCCTGCTTAGAAAACCAGTGCTTTCCATGCCAATCAGTGTGCTCAGTTTTGCCTACATGTCAATTGGTGAACCCTGTAAGTACTTAATGAATGCCTCAAGGGCAGTTGGCATTGCCACAACACTGGTGATTTCACAAAAGATGCCAATGACTCACCAGGATGCAATCGAATTTCTAGAGAAGAGACTGTTAGGGTCACTGCTAATGTCATCACCTATCTGATAACAAACTCTTCTCCAATTCACCAAAAGCCAAGCTGCCCTTTCCAGCAGCCTTCTCTGGGACAGAGTAGGGCCTTCAGTACCTCATCATTCCAATCCAGAGATCTCACTGATTGATTCTAGTTCATTCTAATTCAATAGTTCATCGTGTGTGGAGGGCAAGACTCAATTTCCAAACACTGTCCAAGAATGGCTCTTCTCATCCTGAAGAATGCTAACTAATAAGATGAGAAATAAAGGATGCTAAGAAATTAGCTCAGGATAATGGGAAAGGAAGATATGTTCCATAAGGTGAACAAACACATTAGAGAAGATCCATGGGGCAGTTACAATATATGAGGATGGTGGAGGATTATGTGGGTCCTGTCAGAAAAAATGATGTCATATAGGTAATGATGAAACTTTTGCCAAAAGCTTCAGCAGAATGCATTCTAACCATCATGATGTTAGCAAAGGTGTTATCAACTATTGAATGGTATGACTGAAAATACCTAAGGACTGGGCATCCACAGGTGAGCCCTCTGACACCAAGAATAAATACTTAGAGGAAGAGTGATGTTCCATTTTGCACTCAAGGTAGAAGGAAGATGACTGGCTAGTGAGAGGAAAGGAACTCAGAAACCTTAGGGGTCACTGACATGCAGCAATACTTGGTGGTTCCTGCCCTGCTAGTGGTTGTCATTTAAAATGTGAGAACCTCTAGCTGTGTCCAAGGGACTTTACTCTTCCTGTTACTAGTGACACACCAAAAGACATCCAGTGTGGGTGAAGTGCAGGGCTGGTACTGAAACCTCTTTAGTCCCCATGTGCTTCCTTCCCACTCAGAGTGAAAGCAGAGGGCCCTCAACAGAACAGCTGCAGCCTTGACCATCTCTGGCTCTCTGCCAAACTAACCTTGAAAATCCTCAACTTTGTTCTGCTCTTGAAGAACTCTGAGGACTAAAATAGGCCCATTGCTTCTCAGAAATTTTCACCTGCTTAGCCCCACTCCTGGAAGGATCAGCTCAAGCCATCCTCCTTCAGGAAGCTCCCCATCCCTTTCCCAGGACTCACTGCGCTTTCCCCAGAACCATGTATTTCTTGATGTGTGACATGGAGACTGAAGGCCATCTTCCTTCTGCTTCCCTTTGGTCTCCCTGTGCTCTCCATCCTGTCTTCCAAGAATCCTGTTCAGTCTAGTCACCATGTCTGTAGGTGAAACATGAGACACTGCACAAATGCCCCAAGGACAGTTGGTGTTGTTACAACACTGGTGACATCACATGGAATGCCAGGGCTCTCCAGGATACAGTAGAATGTCCATGTGCTGATGTCAACTGGTATATCTATTTCATCCCTTCTACATACCTTACCAAAAACCGACTTGAATCCAAGTTGCCATTTTCAGGAGCCTCTGGGTTCACAATGGAAGCCATTAGTAATAATCCTCCTTCCAAAGCCAGAAATCTAGGCCTCTGCTTCATTAGAAACTTTATCTAAATGAAGTTGAAAGCTCACTTTGCATGCACTGTCCAGGGTTGGATTTTCCCCTCCTTAAAATTCATAATCAATAATTTGAGAAAGAAAGAATGCATAGAAATGAGGTTAGGACAATGGGGAGAAGTAGGGATGAGACCTCTGAAGTGAACAATCCCCCAGGGAAATCCTCAGACTTGTAGACATTGGTGGGCTCTAAGTCACATAGTTAGTTATGAAGATTCCCCCAGAGTGGCAGTAGAGCTAACTCAAGCTATGAGGTCATTAGTGAAGATGTGCCTAGCTCTGGACAGGTCTGGTTGGAGCCACTAAGACCAGGTAAGCTCTCAGATATTGAAAGCAAGCAATTCATGGAAAGAGTATGATGACCCAATCCTTGAAACATAGACTGAGGAAAATGTAGTGGCAAGTCAGAGTTCAATATTGATATGGAGAGGCATCATGAATGAAACATAAACACACACACACACACACACACACACACACACACATATTCACACATACACACAAACCAGGCATACAATCATGGAGTAGAACATGATGTAGATCACTGCTATGGTGCTTCAACCAGTAAACAAAACCAAACGCCTAGTTTTGGAACCACCTGTTCCAATCCACATGCTCTTGCAGAGGTGGCACTGCTAGCTTTGGGTACAAGATCCATTAGGAGGACATGACAGGCAAGGGGAGAGACTCAAGAGTTGTTGCATCATACAGCTTTGTTATATCAAAACACTACATTTCTTATCATGATATTGCTATAAAGAGAATCCAGGTCACATGGTCAGCATGGAATGCATGTTCTCCAACCAAATCTCTGGACCTAAGCATGGTCCTTGCAACCTAGGACTGATGAAACTTTTGGGTGTTCTGTGTCATTTCAGATTTTGAAGCTTTAAGCAAATAAATGTGATTTTCAACTTTATTTCTAAATAGAGTCTATTGAAGACCAAAAACGTTGTGGATATACTGGAATTTGGGAGCAAGGCATGTCCCCTAAACTGATGTATAAACTATTTTAAGAACATAGATGACAGTATTGGGGGTAAAGAAATCAGAGGAGAGAGGTGGTATAGAGAGAGTGGGAAGATACTCAGAGAATGTGATTGCTCACATGAATCCAGAGATGAGGCAGTAGATCTAGATGGAAAAGTATAAAGGATTGCCTGCAAATCCCAGTAATTAGAAAGAGGCCTGGAGTCAGCTGTATAGTTGAGGCCTCAGACAGCTTGGTCTTTCTAACAATCAGTTGTGGAACATCACACTTCCATGAATAGATACCCTGCCCAGGATATATTGTTATTTACCCAGCAAAGACAGAAATCCCTTCTGCATGGTCCTGCTTCTTATCTCACTGATGTCCCATCCAGAGGAGGGTTCATGTTCTTCCAAATGCCCTGAGATCAAGCTGACAGGGGACAGTATCTGTCTTCTACAATATTCATCTCAGCCCACTCTTGGTAGTTGGATCATGTTCAGGAAATGAACTGGGAGATAAGACTTTGCCTAGCCGGTTGTCAATGTTCAGGCTTGAGACTCCCTCTCTGTGAATGTCAATTTTCCTGTCTTCTACAGGCAGGGGAGTGTCTCAGGGGTCTTCTCCTTTTTACATGGTTCAGGTGACCCAAGGGAGAGCCTCCTCAAGCTTATTCACAGCTGCTCAGGATACAGCCTGGCTTCAGATTCCCCAAATCTGGCCTCAGCAGCCATGAGAATGGTGGCACAGTTAACTTGACTATTTTGAGACACAGGCTCTCCTGGAACTTGCACTGCAGTCATTCTTTAGTTCTCCTCCTCATTTCCCAATTGGTTGAGATCAAGGCATGCATCACTATGCCCAGCTCCTTTTTTCTATTTCTAAATGTTCAAACATCCATAAACAACCAGAGTGAGGTCAAGATCATGATGGGGAAAACCACAGAGATAGCTTACCTAAGCTGGAAACTCTTGGACTCTGGCTGGAACAAGCACAGGACCAAACGAGGTACTCTGACTGTGGGTGACAGTCTGGGTGATCACATGAAGCTTCAGGTGACCATGTTCAGGACTGACTGTGAACATACCTATCTGTCCTGAGCCAGACAACTGGAAGAGGCAGCCTGCTGGTGGAAGACACAGCCTACTAAGCCTTTGTCTCAGTACAGAAAATAAAAAGGAAGCCAGAAGTTGGCCATTTGTATTACTTATCAGTTCCCCTTTATGTACCTGCCTCTCAGGGAAGACTGTGTAATTCCTTTTCCCTCAAATTAATGAGTTTATTGAGGTTAATACAGGAGTATAGGTATGGGATTACTTATAGTAATATGAATAACTCTAATGTGTGGCATCACAAAGTCTTACATTATAATGGGTGACTCATGAAGACTCGAATTCTGCATGTGTCTGCATGACTTGTTTGAAGCTGAATGAGACAGAGGGTCTCATTTCTTCAGTGTAGATGTAACCAACCATCTTATTAAATAAGAAACACAGAACCAATGTAAAAGAGAAAGCCAAGAGGTCAGACCTCAGAGCTAAAATCTTACCCTTCCTCCTGCGGTGTTCCTACTTCTCTGAAAGAGAGCTACTTCCTGTGTGTATGTCTTTACATAGTCTTTCTTTTCTGCCTTCTCATTGGTTGTAAACCCAAACACATGACTGCCTCGTCACTGCCTGTAAGTACAGCCCTCCAGGTCTTAAAGGCATATGTCTCCAATGCTGGCTGTATACCTGAACACCCAGAGATCTACCTAGCTCTGTCTATCAAGCGCTGGGATTAAACGCGTGCGCCACCACTTCCACGATCTTGCTATGGCTCTAATAGCTCTGACTCCCGGGCAACTTTATTTATTAACATACAATTAAAATCACATTTCAGTACAAATAAAATACCACCATATTTCCTCTTTTCTATTTTAATAAAAAGAAAAAAGCAAAAGGTTATAACTAACAAAAGAAAAACTATATACAAAAGTACAATAACTATATACAATATATACAAGTAATAAATACCTAAACAATTTTTAGTCCATTTTTATAAAACAAATCAGAGAAAATAATTCCATTTCCTATACTATTTTGGTAAGTCCAAAATGTATCTAATTCACTTTCTATCCTAATTAATCTTCAATTATAAATAACTAATCTTCAACTATAACTAACTAACCTTCAACTCCCTCAGAGACCCAAGAAGGAAATAATATTAGCTAACAAAAAATAAAAACAGGAAGTGCATGCAAGCAACTTCTAAAAAATTTGTGAGTTGACAGAAACAGCCAGCTGCCTGGATGGTCACCTGAGGTTTCTCCGCAGTGTTGGGGTATCATCTTCAGCCTATAGGCTTAGCGTATCTGGCAGACTCATTTGTGAAGTAGGATGTACACAAGGTCAACAGTTCAACCTCACATTGGGTGAGAGCAGTCCATGTACCAGAAACACGTGAATTCCACTAGTGTCATGTCATGATTCAAGATTTTAAATTCTGGAAATTGTTGACGGTTTTTTAATTCAGCTGTCCATTCTTCTTGGCTGTGTATATATGGCTTCATCTCAGCATCCCTTTCTTCTCCACATCCCTCTATTAAATGCCAGTCTACTATTGAGAGGCGTGAGCTTAGTTACTCTTCAAGAATAACTGTTTCAGCTGCTGTTCCATTGCACAATAGAAGCCATCAGCCCACTGCCTGTTCAGCTGCATTCGAAGAAAAGGGCACTGTACCTTTTCTGGATTGTGAAGGCTACTTCAGGGATGGTGCCATATTGTCCTGGCCTCAGAAGTTGCCTTTTGATAAAGCTATAACTACACTTGTTTTGGCAAGAATCAGTAGTCCTTTGTTTCATGTCCTGTCTGTTCATTTTGTCCTGTTGATTCGAGGATACTTTGTTGTCCAGTGGCCAACTTTTGCCACAATGAAAGTTAACTCCATATGCAGTTTCATCAATGCCCATATTTTCTCTGAAGTAGATTGGTACTGCCAGGAGCCAACATGTCTCAAAAAAGAAAAATTTCTAAGTTATCAAACATTTTAAATGCCATATTCTGTAGATCTCTGAAGGGTTTGAAGATGACCTGTCTAAAATATATCTGCTCAATTTTTAAAACATATCTAATATGACTACAAGTTCTATTGTAATGTCTATCTACTAACTTTCATTTCTTTATATCCTAATAGTTGGTAATAATAACGTTCAAAGATCAGAAAATTGCATTACATTGTTAAATGAATTGTATAAATACAATTAGAAATATAAATATAGCATTTTCTAACAATATCAATTTTAAATTTGTATACAATATAAAACAATCCAATCCAATGTAAAGTATTTAAAACTAGTAATTGTATTTTTCTTTTCTTTTCTTTTCTTTTCTTTTCTTTTCTTTTCTTTTCTTTTCTTGTCTTGTCTTGTCTTGTCTTGTCTTGTCTTGTCTTGTCTTGTCTTGTCTTGTCTTTTTAAAGAAGAACCCTAAATCTAATCTCCTTTGCTTAGCCTTTTTCCTAACCCTTGACAACAACTTATAACCAACCTCCCTAAACAATGAAAATTATCCCAGACCCAAAACCCATTAAAAGGACCAAAAAACCACCCACCCCACACCACCCCTTTGGGAATGTGGGTGTCGTATTCTTAAAATTGCTTCCTGCTGGGTATGGGTGAAGTTATCTTTATCCTGAAAAAAAAAATTTAGGTTAATTCTCAAATTCTAGGAAAGGTAACTATATCCTTCATTATCCAGTCTGTGTATAATGCCAAAGTTCAGGGTTTATCTCAAGTCCTTATTCAAGTAGTCTTTGAGACTGGATCATCTCAGCTAGTCATCTCAAAATTGCTCTGAGCACCTTGTATTTCAAAGTTGATCTGTAGATGCTGTTTGTCAACTTAATGATATTATTATTGTCCACGTGGAACTGTTGTTGTTGTGGGGCCCCATCTTCTTCCTGGAAACTTCAGTTGATGTTAGGCCTGGCCGTGATTTCCTGCAGAAAACTGATGAGACTGAATACAAAGACATATATATGCAGCTAATTGAAGCCTTTTTTCTAGAATTAGTTAATACTCTATATGACCATATCTTAACAAAGTTTAAAATGTATGTATATATATATATTAATCTTGTAAATTATATATCAAATTCATACTTTAAGAAAAGTTTAAAGAATCAGAATAGAATCAAAGAGTTGAGATTAGTAATAGAATAGTCTCTTAATTAATTTGGCTTTTGTCCTTTCCCATAGCAGAAGATGGCTCTTTTATTCTGGCATGATACAAGGAGTTTGCATTTTGCTTTTAACAACATGCTTGAGTTTAAAGAAGGAGAGAGCTATTCTCCAACTCCAAAGTCAGCTTTAAATTTTAATGGAACTGGGACTATTAGAAGACCAATAGTGTTAAATCTTTAGAGAAAAGCAGAAACAAATATTTAGGAAGACATAAAATTTTTTAGATAATATATACCCATACGCCGTTTCACTCTGTTTCCTGGGATAGATGATTTGTTCCTTTTCTTCAGTTGTCTCATTTGTCCAGTGTTCTTCAGATTCCTTAACCTTCATTCTCCTAAAAGACAAAAACAAAAACCTTTCCCCAAGACTAATTTTGGGGATGTTCCTTTTTGGCAAGTTATTATCTGATTAAATGAAAAGGCATGTGTTACTGGTACAAGTTAGTTTAAATTGGATGTTCAGGCTGGTTGATGAACTATCACCTTCTCTAATTAAGAGGTCTCTCCTGTTCAAATAGAACCTTCATCAATTTTGATGGTACTCACAGCTTATCTTCTCCTGTAGAAACAAAAGCAAAACCTTGTCCCCAACATAATACATACACTAGTTTCCATTCTGAGGTCAGCATATCCTTAAAGTATATAGGCTGATATAATTCTGTAGTTTTTTCTATTATCCAATGTCTCTCTGCAACTGTTGTTCCTTTCTCATTGGCATTCAGAAAATTCAAAGTTAATAGAGCATTATGCAATCTATTTCTGGGGGTTTTTGTTACCCCTTTCTGTTTATTTAGCATATCCTTTAGAGTTCTGTTTGATCTTTCTATAACTGCTTGACCTGTAGGATTATGTGGTATACCTGTAATATGCTTTATATTATAATAAGCAAAAAACTGTTTCATTTTAACAGAGACATATGATGGAGCATTGTCAGTTTTGATTTGTGCAGGTATATCCGTGATGGCCATAACTTCTAGCAAATGAGTGATTACAGAATCAGCTTTTTCAGAACTCAAAGCAGTTGCTCATTGAAATCCTGAATATGTATCGATGGTGTGGTGTACATATTTCAGTTTTCATTATTCTGCAAAGTGAAACATGTCCATCTGCCAGATTTCTTTCCTCTGAGTACCCTTTGGGTTACATCCTGCTGGTAATGGCGTTTAATTGCAGAAGGAACAAGTAGGACATTTCTCTACTATTTCTTTGGCTTGTTGCCAGGTTGTAGAAAAATCCTTTTTTAAACCTTTACTATTGACATGATGTTTTTTATGAAATTCTGAGGCCTCCAGCACATTTCCTATCAATAATTTATCAATCTCATTATTGCCTTGTGCTAGAGGGCCTGGCGGACCAGTATGGGATCTGATGTGAGTTATATATAAAGGATGACTCCTTTTCCTGATTGTATCTTGTAATTGAATAAATAGTGAAGTTAATTCTGAAGCATCAGGGATAAATTCTGCAGTCTCAATATGTAATACCACTCTTTCAGCATACTGAGAGTCAGTTACTATGTTGAGAGGTTCTAAAAAATCCATTAATACCAACAGAATAGCTTCAGGTGATAATTCTCTTGGACTATTTAAGTTCTTGTCACCTTCTAAGGTTTTGAACAAATTATTCAGTTCATCATTTTTTACCTCAACAATAGTTCATAGATGAGAAATATCTCCAAATAATATTTGAAAGTCATTAAGAGTCTGTAGTCTATCTCTCCTAATTTGCACCTTTTGGGGTCTAATTTTTTGTAGCTCTATTTTATATCCTAAATAATTAATAGAATCTCTTCTTTGTATCTTTTCAGGAGCAATTTGTAATCCCCAGCAAGGCAAATTTTTCTTTACTTCTTCAAACATTCTTTCTAAAGTATCTGCATTTGAGTCAGCTAGTAAAATGTCATCCATATAATGATAAATTATAGATTTAGGAAATTTTTTATGTATCACTTCCAATGGCTGTTGTACAAAAAATATTGGCACAGAGTTGGGCTATTCAACATTCCTTGTGGGTGGACCCTCCATTGAAATCTTTTAACCGGTTGAGAATTATTATAAGTAGGCACTGTGAAAGCAAATCTTTCTCTGTCTTTTTCTTGTAAGGGTATTGAAAAGAAACAGTCTTTTAAATCAATAACTATAAGAGGCAATCCTTTTGGTAACAGAGTAGGCAAAGGCATCCCAGATTGTAGAGAGCCCATAGGCTGAATTACTTTGTTAATTGCTCTAAGGTCTGTTACCATTCTCCATTTACCAGATTTCTTTTTAATAACAAATACAGGAGAAATCCAAGTGCTGGTTGATTCTTTAATATGCTGAGCATTTAACTGTTCTTCTACCAGCTCTTCTAAAGCCTGGAGTTTCTCTGTTGTTAAAGGCCATTGCTGGACCCATACAGACTTGTCTATTAACCATTTTAAAGGTAGAGCTGTTGGTGTCTTTGGAAGATCATCAGTTGTTGTGCCCTGTTCTTGTATAATATGGATGGCTGGTGACCACTCATTAGAACAATATCTTCTAATATTTCTCTCAGAAACATGTGCTAGTTTATGATTTGTTTCTGAGATTGGAGAGATATTAATCTGAGTATTCCATTGTTGCAATAAGTCTTGACCCCACAGGTTCATAGCGATGTTAACCACATATGGTTTTAATTTTCCTCTCTGTCCTTCTGGACCTCTACATTCGAGCCATCTTGCACTCTGTTTCACATGAGATAATGTCCCAATTCCTAACAGTTGAACGTTTACCTCCTGAAGAGGCCAAGTTGGATGCCAAAATTCTTGTGCAATTATGGTCACGTCCGCACCTGTGTCTACTAGACCAGACAACAAAACACCATTTATTTTTATCGTTAATTTTGGTCTTTGTTCATTAATAGAAGTTTGCCAAAAATTTTTCTTTATGTTTTCTCCTGAATTTTCAATTCTCTCTGTTTCATCATCCTGACCAGCATGATTTATTCCAATAGGCATTTGGTTATTTAATTGCTCTGAGCAGGGGTTTCCTCTATGGCTGCAGAAAAGGTTTGAACTGGATTTGCTATGGAGCCCTGCATGAGGCCCCTCTGGGAGTTTCCCAAAGACTGAGGCAAAGGACTACCCTGTCTGTCCTTTGTTCATCTACATTCATTGGTCCAGTGTTTTCCCTTACCACACCTTCTGCATACTCCAGAAGGAAGGGACATTCTGTTGCCATTGTTGCTTGAAGAAACATTGTTTCTAGGAATGACCTGTTTACAGTCCCCTTTTAAATGTCCTTGCTTTCCACATCTAAAACATCTAAAATTCCTCAAACCTTTTGAAATTGCTTCTCCTACCTACCTATCATCATGCTCATGAGCCTCAACATTAACTGTGTCTCTAATCCAATCTTCCAAGGTACAGATCTTGCCTTTAACAGCCTGATTATTCTTTTACATGCTGCATTTGCATTCTCAAAGGCCAAAGATTCAATTACTATCTTACTAGCTTCTGAATCTGAGACCATCCTCTTTACTGCTGAAGCCATTCTTTGTAAAAAATCTGTGAAAGATTCTTTTGGGCCTTGCATAACCTTTGTAAATGACTCATTTTTTCCCCTGGTTCCTCAACTCTGTCCCATGCATTCAAGGCTGCCGTTCAACATAAAATTAGGGTTTGGACATCGTATAAACATTGTGTTTGTACCGAAGCATATTGGCCTTTTCCAATAAGCTGACCCTGGTAAACTTGTATTCCTTTGACCCTCCATTGTTTTTATATGTTTTTAGCTTCATCCTTGAACCAAGTTAGCCACTGTTAACCTCTGGCTGGGTTCCAGAACAGCTTGTGCCAGCTTCTGCCAGTCCTGTGGTACAACCCTATTATATGTTGACCAAGAGTTTAACATTTGCTTTACAGATGGGGAATGCATGTCATAAGATACTATTGCCTCCTTAAACTTTCATAAAGCCAACATTTCAATTGGAGCCCAAATATTTTGTGTTGTCATTTGATCAGGCAACTGCTGTATGGTTACAGGATAAATTAAGGGTGACTGTGAAAACAGGCTTTCTTTCAGTAACCTTATGATCCAAACTTGAAACAACTTCACTTTTAATTTCTTCTGTCTGAATTTTTACAGGTTTAACAAATTTTTCTAAAGCTGTCATCCTGGCACTTGAATTGACTATCTTTTTAAATAGTAAAATGAGGATAAGCATAGTGATAAACTGCATAATTCCAACAATACTAATCTTCTCATATAGTTGTTCCATTGTCAGACTGCCTAAAATTTCAAACAAAACCCAATTTTCTTGCAATGTACATATAAAACCCACTTTTTTTGATGTGGAAAAATTTCTCTTTTAAATAGTTTCCTTTAAAATATATGATATGTTATGACTTACCAAATCTGCGTAGAACAGTAGAAATCCGGGCCAATTTCAAAACAGCCACCTAGTGTCTGAGGTGTGACAGAGAGAGAGAGAGAGAGAGAGAGAGAGAGAGAGAGAGAGAGAGAGAGAGAGAGAAAGCGTAGCCGGCTAAAGCTTAAATCCAGCCATGTGTTCCCTCTTGAGCCGAGTCAGGGCTTGGCTCTGGCTTCCTTAAGCTCTGACCATGTGCGTTGACTTCACAGACAGGGGCCCTGTTCGGCAGGGCAGGCTGAGTTGTTTGTAGCACAGGCTTTAAGCAAGTAGCTCATGGTTATTCCGGCCATACCCAGCAGGAAGCAATTTCAAGAATACAATGCCCACATTCCCAAAGAGTTGGTGTGGGGAAGGTGTTTTTTGTTTTTTGTTTTTTGTTTTTGTCTTTTAATGGGTTTTGGGTCTGGGATAATTTTCATGGATTAGGGGAGTTGGTTACAAGTTGTTGTCAAAGGTTAGGAAAAGGGCTAAGGAAAGGAGATTAGATTTAAGGTTCTTGTTTAAAAAAAAGGAAGAAAAATGTAAATACTTTACATTGGGTTGCATTGTTTTATATTGTATATAAATTATATATATATTGAAATTGATATTGTTAGAAAATGCTATATGTATATTTCTAATTGTACTTATACTGTTCATTTAACAATGTCATGTGATTTTCTGATCCTGGAATGTTGTTATTACCAATTATTAGGATATAAAGAAGTGAAAGTTAGTAGTTAGACATTATAATAGAACTTGTAGTCATATTAGGTATGTTTTCAAGATTGAGAAGATATATTTTAGATAGACAGGTTATCTTCAAACCCTTCAGAGATCTACAGAATATGGCATTTAAAATGTTTTAATAACTTAGAATTTTTTTTTTTTATGACTATGAGACATGTCGGCTCCTGGCAGTACCAATCTACTTCAGAGAAAATATGGGCATTGAAAAAACGGCAGTTGGAGTTAACTTTCATTGTGGCAAAAGTTAGCCACTGGACAACAAAGTATCCTCGAATCAACTGCTGACAAACAGGACAGACAGGACACGAAACAAAGGACTCCTGATTCTTGCCAAAACAAGTGTGGTTATGGCTTTATCAAAAGGCATCTTCTGAGGCCAGGACAGTATGACACCATTCCTAAAGTGGTCTTCACAATCTGGAAAAGGTACAGTGCCCTTTTCTTCGAAGGCAGCTGAACAGACAGTGGGCCGATGACTTCTGTTGTGCAATGGAACAGCAGCAGAAACTGTTATTCTTGAAGAGTAATTAAGCTCACGCCTCTCAATAGTAGACTGGCATTTAATAGAGGGATGTGGAGAAGAAGGGGATGCTGAGATGAAGCCACATACACACATAGCCAAGAAGAATGGACAGCTGAATTAAAAAAACATCAGCAATTTCCAGAATTTAAAATCCTGAATCATGACATGACACTAGTGGAATTCAGGTGTTTCTGGAATATAGACTGCTCTCACCCAATGTGAGGTTGAACTGTTGGTTGACCTTGTGTACATCCTACTTCACAAATGAGTCTGTCAGATACACTAAGCCTATAGGCTGAAGATGATGCCTGAACACCGCGGAGAAACCTCAGATGATTGTCCAAGCAGCTGGCTGTTTCTGTCAACTCAAAATTTCTTGGAAGTTGCTTGCTTGTACTTCCTGTTTTTATTTTTGTTAGCTAATATTATTTCCTTCTTGGGTCTCTGAGGGTGTCGAAGATTAGTTAGTTATAGGATAGAAAGTGAATTAGATACAATAGGCTAGATAATGGAATTATTTTCTCTGAATTTGTCAAATACAAATGAACTAGACATTGTTTAGGTATTATTTGTATATATTGTATATAGTTATTGTACTTTTGTATATCGTTTTTCTTATGTTAGTTATAAGCTTTTACCTTTTTTTCTTTTTATTAAAATAGATAAGGGGAAATATGGTGATATTTTATTTGTATTAAAATGTTATTTGTATGTTAATAAATAAAGTTGCCTGGGGGTCAGAGCTATTAGCAAGCCATAGTAAAGCAGGGCAGTGGTGGCGTATTCTTGTGATCCCAGCACTTGGTAGGCAAAGCTAGGTAAGTCTCTGTGTGTTCAGTGATACAGCCAGTATTGGATACACATGCCTTTAATCTCAATACCAATCATAGAAAACCTGGAGGTCTAGACAGACAGGCCGTGACAAGGCGGTCATGTGGTTGGGTTTACAACCAATGAGAAGGCAGAACAGAAACACTATAAAAAGACAGACACATAGGAAGTAGCTCTGGTTCAGAGAGGTAGGACCACTGCAGGAGGAAGGGTAAGATTTTAGCTCTTAGCTCTGACCTCTTGGCTTTCTTCTTTGCATTGGTTCTGTGTTTCTTATTTAATAAGACAGTTGGTTACATCTACAAGGTGAGGCGGGACAAATACTAGTTATCCAGGGGGGCTCTGGCATTCTAGGCCCCCAAGAATCGTTCTAAATGAATGATCCAGGTTTTGTATAGAATTCTAGAAAAGGAATAAGGAATCCTTGTTGCAGCAGATGATACAGAGAAGTTGAGAAAGAACAGATTGGGTTCTAGCATGGTGATATGGATTATTCTAATGGAGAGGCAAGAGTTTCTGGTCCAGAAATATTAACAGACTAGATACTCTGAAGATTACATTTAGATTACTTTTTTCTCAGAGCTGAGGACCAAGCCCAAAGCCTTGTGCTTGCTAGGGAAGTACTCTATCACTGAGCTAAATCCCCATTGCCAAATTTTTTTAATTTAATTTTATTTTACAATACAATTCAGTTCTACATATCAGCCATGGATTCCCTTGTTCTCCCCACTCCCGCCTCCCTCCCCTTCCCCCCAGGCTACCCTCCTATTCCCACCTCCTCCACGGCAAAGCCTCCCTCAAGGACTGAGATCAACCTGGTAGACTCTGTCGTGGCAGGTCTAGTCCCCTCCTCCCAGGCCGAGTCAAGGGACCCTGCGTAAGCCCCAGGTTTCAAACAGCCAAGTCATGTAATGAGCATAGGACCCAGTACCACTGCCTGGATGCCTCCCAAACAGATCAAGCCATCGACTGTCTCACCCATTTAGAGGGCCTGATCCAGTTGGGGGCCCCTCAGCCTTTGGTTCATAGTTCATGTGTTTCCCATTGCCAATTTTTTAAGGACATATTTTAGAGAAAAGTCAAAAGGAAATGGAGGATTTAAGACTACCAATGTCTGATGCTATCTCAAGATGTGAAACGGAATGTGATGGACTGATCGTGTTTTTCTTTGGGGATGTTATTTTTATAAAGACAACACACTTAGTAGGGGGTTTCCTAGCATTGAGCTCAGCAGCACAAGGACTCCCCACTCAATGACTAGTCTGGAATCCTTTAAGTAAAGTGGAGATGCAGCAAGCTGATAAAATGAAATGTAGAAGTGCCTGCAGTTGAAAGGTCAGGATGAGATGGGTCACTCCAGAATGTTAATCAAGAAAAGTCAGAATAAGGAAAATTAAATATAGGAGGAAGTCTGACAATGTGTGGGAAAAGTCTTTATTTGCTATTGCTTTGGTGATTGGTATTACACATCATCCTCGGAGTATAAAAATAGTACAATGGGATCCTTCTTTGAGAAAACATGTCCACATTTGATATGATATTGTATATTAAGTTCAAGTCTCTGAAATCTTGTAAGAAAAAATGGCACATCATGGAACATGTTTCTGGAAAAAGAAATAGAGAAGAATTACTGAAGCAGATTTTGGTTGGAAATATGTTAAACATATATATGACATACAAAATCATGAGAAAGAAAATCAGTAAAACAATCCAGACAGGAGTCCAATAGAGTCTGAATATTGATAGACACAATTATCTTGATGCCTGCACTATCCACTTAATTCTAAATTCAGGCTGTCAACAAAGACAATGCTCTTCTGATGAGGATGACATCAGGGCTCCCTTTCTACCCTTATTCATTGGGCTGTAGATGGCAGCATTCAGCATTGGAGTGAACACACTGTTTACATCACCAAACCCACTGTAATTCTCTATGGTAATGTGTAAGAGAAGAACTGAGGCAAACTGACAGTCATGTCCCAAATAGCAGGCAGACCAGCTTTCAAGCACCAAATGCAAATCATGGTTATCTGAAATATCAAGAGTATGAATATAGCCTCAGTGCAGTTTCCAGTGGTCTTTTGTCACCATCAGCTTCTGGCTCTGCGTTTTAGAAATTATGTAGACAGAAGAAATCACCTCAGTAATTTTCACGTATAAAAAGCAACAGTCAGATTCATGAGGCAGTACTGCCTTGATTAATTTAATTATAACTCACATGGGAATATAATCAGTCAAATAAGAACACTAACACTTTCTTCACAATTCCTCCCAACACATAATCATATTTTATATAAAACCTGATAACTCTGAAATGCTTGTAGCATATTACAACACTTGAAATAACACAGTATCTTCTGGGCATGACAGGACTACTGCACTCATGAGCTCCAAGGTCAAGCGGTCAACATTCTAGTATGGAAGAGAAAGGGGCTCACTGCCCCCACCCCTAACTGAGAAGCTGGTGGTAGTTGGTGGCTTTTGGAGGAAGAAGAGTCAGTTTACTTTAGGGTGCTGATGCCAGGTGGTTTGAACAAACTCAGCGATGGCTCTAACACATGAGCATATGGTCATGCAGTGTTGCCCTAGATAGATGATTTAAAACAAAACAAAAGGCATGGATTTAGTAATGTTGGGGTTAGCAGAGTGGATCAGGAACCATTTGAGAGGAATGTGGGGTAATATGATCAAAATACACTGTATGCATAGATGAAATTCTCTATTTAAAGAATTTTAAAACTGTATTATTTAAAAGTTTGCAGTTCAATAGCATTAAAAATCTAATACAAACTTATCTTTTTTACTTTATAATTTTTTACTTTATAATTTAATTTAATTTTACATATCAGCTACAGATTCCTCCCACCCCCCGACCCACCCTTCCTCCAATTCACCCCCCATTCCCATCTCCTCCAGGGTAAGGACTCCCCTGGGGATTCAGCTCAGCCTGGTAGATTCGGTCCAGAAAGGTCCATTCCCCTCCTCCCTTCACCCAGGCTGAGCAAAGTGTCCCAGCATAGGCCCCAGGCTACAAAAATCCAGCTCATGCACTAAGGACAGGTCCAGGTCCCACTGCCTGGATGCCTCCCAAACAGTTCAAGCTAATTGACTGTCTCACTTGTCCAGAGGGCCTGATCCAGTTGGGGTTTCCTCAGCTATTGGTTCATAGTTCATGTGTTTCCCCTAGTTTAGCTATTTGTCCCTGTGCTTTTTCCAACCATGGTCTCAACATCTCTCGCTCATACAATCCCTCCTCTTTCTCGCTGATTGGACTCCCAGAGCTCCACCTGGGGTTTGGCCGTGGATCTCTGCATCTGCTTCCATCAGTCATTGGATGAGAGTTCTACCATGACAGTTAGGGTGTTTGGCCATCCGATCACCAGAGTAGGTCAGTTCAGGCTTTCTCTCCACCATTGTGAGTAGTCTATTGTGGAGGTATATTTATGGATTTCTGGGGACCATTCTAGCACTTTGCTTCTTCCTATTCCCATGGGGTCTTCATTTGTCATGGTCTCGTTCTTTGTTCTGCCTCTCTGTTCTTGATCCTGCTGGTGTCTCCCACTCACCTACACTCTCTTTCCCCAGACCCTTGCGCTTTATTACCACCCCATGTCCACTTTGCTCATGTATATCATCCATTTCTCTGTCACTGGGCGATCCCTGTGTCTTTTTTTAGGGTCCTCCTTACTAGGTAGCCTCCCTGGAGTTGTGAGTAGCAGTCTATTCATCCTATGTTTTACATCTAGTATCCACCTATAAGTTAGTACATACCATGTTTGTCTTTCTAAGTCTGGATTACCTCACTCAGGATGATTTTTTTTCTAGATCCATTCATTTGCCTGCAAATCTCATGATGTCATTGTTTTTCTCTGCTGAGTAGTACTCCATTGTGTATATGTACCACATTTTATTTATCCATTCTTCAGTTAAAGATCATCTAGGTTGTTTCCAGGTTCTGACTACCACAAAGTTCTCTTGTGGTATGATTGAGCATTTTTTGCGTATATGCCCAAGAGTGGTATAGCTGGATATTCTGGGAGATCGATTCCCAATTTTCTAAGAAAGCTCCATATTGATTTCCAAAGTGGCTGTACAAGCTTGCATTCCCACCAACAGTGGAGGAGAGTTCCCCTTGCTCCACATCCTCTCCAGCATAAGCTGTCTTCAGCATTTTTTATCTTAGCCATTCTGACAGGTGTAAGGTGGTATCTGAGAGTCATTTTGATTTGCATTTCCCTGATGATTAGGGATGTTGAGCAATTCCTTAAATGTCTTTCAGCCATTTGAGCTTCCTCTGTTGAGAATTCTCTGTTTAGCTCTATAGCCCATTTCATAATTGAACTGCTGGGCATTTTGATGTCTAATTTCTTGTGTTTTTTATATATTCTAGATATCAGCCCTCTGTCAGATGTGGGGTTGGTGAAGAACTTTTCCCATTCTGTAGGCTGTCGCTTGTCTTGATGACCATGTCCTTTGCTCAACAAAAGCTTCTAAGTTTCAAGAGGTCCCATTGATTAATTGTTTCTCTCGGTTTATGTGCTACTGGTGTTATATTTAGGTAGTGATCTCCTGTGCCAATGCGTTCAAGACTACTTCCTACTTTCTCTTCTAGCAGGAAGTGGTTGGGGTCTCGGGTGGATGGGTGTGGGGGCAGGGCGAGTAGATTGCAGGGTCCACTGGGAAGTCGTAGAGAAAGGGAACCTTCCCAGGGGAGCCCTGCTTGCTGGCCATCAACTGGGGCCCACCTAGGAGGGTCTTCCCCAGGAATGGCTGGGCCCAGGGATGGGACCTAGGGGCAGGCCTCCCTGGGTATGATCCCAGACACTCACCTCTGGTCCAGATGGGAGCTCTGGGCAGGATCACTTTTATCTTCTTAAAGAAAAGTGTGAGACAGTCACTGTCACCACAATTCAGATTTTTGACTTGGGACTAGAAGATTTTTTTCTGCAGACACAGATGGTCAGTATGGCTCAGTTCATTCACTTATGCTTTTAACTATCTTCTTTTTACCATCCTTAGGAAGAATTTCATAATGCCTGTGATTATTATTGAGCATTTCCACAAATGTTTACATCATGTTCAGGAAAAGGTAATCTTAAGTGGCATTTCATTTTTCTTTCTTTGGTGAATAAATATTTGACTATGAAGCACCCTGGAACCTAACTGAAACATGAACAAATAGGAAGTCGTGTGACTCCGTTACTTAAGTTTTGTTGTTGTTTTTTTTTTTTTTTCAGACGAGATTTCTTCCAGCTAGACAGATAACAGTCCTTCCATCAAGAATCTTACTCCCAGGGTTAGCTTTAATTAAGAGTAGCCATAATTTGAAATAAATGTCTACACAAATCATTCACAGTGCACTTTAATATCCATTGTTCTCTAAATTTCAGAACCATCAAAACCCCTCTAAGGCAAATCCCCAAGTTGATCATGAAAAGTACCAGGGAAGGGACACTGAGATGGCTACTTAGGTGAAAAGAGAGAGTTTCCTCCTCCCAATTTGTTTCTTTGTCTTCACATGAGCAGAATGACAGAATAGTATGGCATGTATTGTTTGTCATCTGTCTGTCTGTCTATCTATCTATCATCTATCTATCTATCATCTTCCCCTTCTCTCTAAATAAAGATATTGTTTTTAAGTACCCATCAGTAGATTTCCATATATTCATCATATGAATGTTTATTTTTATAATGACTGAATAAACAAATACTGTTTAAAATCATGGGAAAAACAACTTTGCTAGGAGATAATAGTTTTTAACCATAGTCAAAAGAGAATCTGCCCCTTAACTTTGTGGCTATGAAACTCTCAATCCTTCCCTCATAAAAGTGTGGATTTCTACTTTGTTTTAAAGGACCTATCATTTAATTTTCTCAAGTCCATCTATTAGTTTGGTAGAACCATTGGCTTTGTGCCAGTGGTTTGAATCAGCTGTGCCTGTGTGAAGAAGATAGCACTGTGGTGTGAGGCTAGTGTTTGTATTCATGTCATAAAGATGTTGACAATTTAACTTAAATGGAAAATCACTCCAGGCTCAAAATTGTTGTAAATAGAGAGGGAGGAGCGAACTAATGTGAGAAAAGTGGCAAATTTTCATATCCCTTCCTCCTACTTGGTTTGTCTTCTGTTTCTGGAGAAATAAAAATGGTGTTGTCTTATTGGGTAGGACAGTTTCCCAATGCTTACATCAATCCTATTAATCTCGGTAGGCACACCTGCAAACCCAGAACAATGGAAGCAAGGGAAGAAGTATCTTGAGTTGATGGAACCCTTACCTGTCCCTCATTACTCCATTTTCTCAGCACAAGAGATGATTATATACACACGCTCATTGGTCAAAGCCAAGACATGCTAAGCATGTGTTAGTCAATGGCATCGGCTAAAAAGAGAAGTTTTCACCACAGTGATTTAACTACTTAGTAAAGAAGTAGCATTCCCTATTCATTATGCAATTTGTCTTTCCTATATCCTCACAGGTCTAAATTTGAAGTTTCCTACTGAGGTCATCCACCTGATGAGTACTGCAATGATGAGTCTCTTTATTGGAAGGTAATGTATAGGATTCTAAAAAGTGGAGTAAATCTCACTTCTATAAAGGTTCAGATGGTCAAGGACCCATTTTCTATAACAGACCAAAACCATAGGTAGACAAGGAGAAACTCTTAAAATGTTGTTCTTTGGCAACTTCTGCTGTTTTACCTGATGGGGAGCACTGGTAGGGACAGTTACTAAGCAAGGACAATGACAAGTGGTTTCTTCTAGTGTTATATTTCTCCTGAAGCCCAATGGATCAGGAACTTTATGAGATTTATCACACACATGTGCCCATTCCCAGCATTACTGATTTCATCCTGGACTGTGAGGCTCTTGTTCTAGGAGACATGATCATTCATTTGAACTCTTATGATACCCAGAGCTTTTAGGTCCCCTTCTTTGGCTGCTCATAGCCTTCTTTTTCTTTAGTCTTACCTCTGTTTTTTGTTCATTTCTTTCCATTTCTGATGGCTGCCACCTTCTTCTGCCTTTGCTGTTCTTGAAGGATTCAAGGGTTTCTGCAGCTGAGATCCTCTCTCAACCCTATTACTGTCATCGGGAGTAATACCCAGAGTGCTATCCTCAGTCATTTTATTTCTGGTATCTGCTTGGGACATTGAGTACACCAGGAACAAATTAGGCCTCTTGGAAGTATTTCATATGTGGGGAACCGAGTGCTTGTTTTCCACACTGCACAGAAAGTCTCATTCCTTCATTAAAATCCCCCTTTTCATCATATTGAGAAATAAAATACTACTGGGAAATAACATCGTTTGAATGGGAAGGAGGGAGGGTCACCTGCCTCAAATACAGGAGCATGGAAACACACCCAGGAAGATCCTGCAGGGCTGGTTACAATGTTGGAATTGGGTTGGGGGTACACTCAGAGAAGCCACATGCCTAGCTGTTGAAAACTGCCTCAGAGGTGCCTCAGCAGATAGACAATATACCTGTGAGGATGCTGTGATGAACGGCTGGCAGAGGTAACTTGAACAGTGCAGACCCCAGGAGAAAAATCCCTCAGGTTGAGTGTGGTTCCCTCCATTCTGCACTTAAGAGACCAAAACGAGATAGATTGCATGCCTCTGTGGGATACACATTGAGATTAACTGTTGAAAAAAGAAAAGGCAGCCAGGCAGTGGTGGTGCATGCCATTAATCCCAGCATGTGGGAGGCAGAGGCAGGTGAATTTCTGTAAGTTCAAGGTTAGCTTGGTCTACAAAGCAAGTTCCAGAACAGCCATAGCTGTTACACAGAGAAACTCTGTCTCAAAAAAAAAAATAAAAAATCAAAAAAAGAAAAGAAAAGGCAAAGGGGGAAAAGACAATAGCTGTGGACATGGCTCAGTTGGCAGAATGATTCCTACCATGGAGGAAGCTTGGGGTTCAAACACAACCCACACTCAACAAGTTCCCACTTCTTTAGTCCACACAGGAGGGACTGGAGAGTTCAGAGTTTGTTCAGCCAGGATATTTCTTTTAATCATAGAGCAGTTTCTATGCCTAGAGAGGTGAGGAGGTTTGGGTGCAACCTGTGGTATATTGTGATTTTCATTAATTACTTGATGTCTCACAAAGGCAAGTTTGCATTTTTGTTGAGTTCCTATCCGTCAATGAACAAGGAAGGATGTGGGGCTTTTCATTTCACCAGCATACTGACAGTCTAGAGTTCCAGCCCAAGATTTGCTCCTCATTTGTTTTTGAATTCACTTCCTAAGTGTTTAAGGCTCTGCCATTTCAGTATTAGAGAAAGTTGAGGTTCCCAGCAGCAGCCATGCTCACAGAGTCCATACAGAAGTGTCTCTGTGAGAAACATGACCTCCTCCTGGACATCACTACTTCTTGAGTATACTGAACAGACTGCCTGATAGTGCTGAACACAATCAAAGCAGAAGAATATAAAATATACTTCTATTCCACCTGGCAAGATAGAAAACCAAGTCTGAACTTAGGTTAATGTACAGGAATCTCTGGGATACTTGTGGAAATGAGGGATTACTTCCATGTCACTCTGAGAGTCTGAAATTGGGAACTGGAATCCACATAACAATTCATATGAAAATAGAAGGGTTGACTACATTAAGTCATAGTACTGAAATTCTTTCCTATGAATATATTCTTTCTCCTCCATATATTAAAAACACATCAAAAATCATGCCCTACATGATAGTTCGTGCCTTACATTACAGGACTCAGAAAGCATAGACAAGTAGATCTCTGTGAGTTCAAAGTCAGCCTAGTCTACAGAGTGAAATTTAGGAGAGTATTGCCTGTCTCAAAAGACAAAACAAAAACAATAAAAAGAAGTTACCCAAAATAAGGTGGGGCATAGTGATGTACACTTGTAATCCCAACACAATACATGCAGAGGCATTTGGATGTCTGTAGGCCAGCACAGGCTACATGATGAGTTTCAGGACTACATACAGAGACTCTGTCTCAAACATCATCAACAATAAGAATAACAAAAAGAAACTGAATAACACATGAACCTACACATGAGAATAGTTTGTGAATGTTTCAGTAAGGATCTAATATCCAGGACACTAAAAATCTCGCTTCATTTTCATTTTATGTGTATGGGTGTTTTGCCTGAATGTATGTCTCTGCAGCACATCAATGCACTGCCCAAAGAGGTTGGAAGAGGGCAAAATGTCTTCTGGAACTGGAGTTAGAGAGGGCTGTGAGCTACCTTTTGGTGAGTGGACTGCAACCTGGGTACTCTACAAGAGCAATCATACAGTGAAATTTGTATTAATGCATCTGAGTAGTAGGTCCTAGTAATTCATACTTTGAATTACAATTTGCAGAATATTTCAAGGTCACTATTTGTTGCTCTGTACATTCAGCAGAGGTTACCATTTCTAATGGGAGCAGTGCATTCAGTAACTACTTGATAAGTTAACATGTACACTTGGTGAACATGCACTTTCCAGTTATTCTGGTTCCTACCTATGTGGAAAGATGCTGATGTCTATGTTCCATCATTAATACAAGGCTAATATTTTTACTTTAAATATTATGTTAATTTAGTTTTATATTCATATTTATATTTTAAGTTCTTTGAGACAGTTCTATTCCTGGAAGTGTGTCCTAAGTTCAGCCCAAGGCAAGGGCTGCAAGCATCAAGCATGAAGAATTTGCACAGACTTAATGGTAAATAGTCATAGATCCCTTAAGGACCCATCTGTTAGGATATCTGTAAGTAAGTTCTCTGAAATCTTTTTAGAAAATAAATGTGAAGGTAACATAAAGGGCTGTAGTTGTTAGGACACATCACTCACTAATGTTAAAGCAAAGGGATGATGGCTGCATTAGCCCATTCCCTGATGATTTAGCCAAACTCCCAATGATGTGTACTATGCAACGAAGGGAAATGTTAAGCAATAGAAGACACAAATTGCATTTTACTAAGGAGTACACACTTAGAAAAACGCTCTCTTGGAGCCAGAGAGATCAGAAGTCATTATGTTTTGGGTACATCGGTTTTCTTTTCTAGGCAAATGTCTAAGCAGAAATAATACATTTACGTACCTCACAATATTAAGGGCTTTAAGAGGCCGTGGACAAAAACAGAACTGGGTCATTCCTGCAAGCTTTGAGTGTCCTGGGATGATATTAGAGAAGATGGCTTGCTTAGTATGGTGACTATGTGCTGTCCCTGCATCTCACTTTCAGCATCAGCATCAGCAAGGTTCTAGAGTGATCAGGCAGATGACCTGGGCATCTCCATCCACATGAGTGTTTGTGAACTGTGCCAATTTTCTCTTGGCTTCTGAGGTCAGACTTGAGGGTTGTGAAACTAAGCTGTATCCTGTGCCACTCTAAATGAGCTTGAGGAGGCTGTCCCCTGGTTACCTGAAGGATGTAAAATGAAGGAAAAAAGCTAGCTGACCAATGAGACCCTAGAGAACTAGAAGCATTTGGCTGGTTAAGCTTTTAGGCTTTTGAGCAGCAGTTCAGCAGAGATCCATTTGGATGAGAACTCAGAAGCTTCCAGTCTCAGGAAACAGGATCAGCTGAGGAATTGGCAAGATGAGGTAGCTGTGGCTTGTTCTGTCTCTCTGACCTTCCAGCATTCACCCCAATACTGGCTCCCAGGTTTGATTTTATTAATAAGACCTTCTAACAATTCTGCTGCACCAGGCCTCCTTCTTAGTTGCTGGAATTTGCAGGCAATCCATTATACCTTGCTTTCTAGATCTTTTCACATCTCAGATTGATTTGCAAACTCATATCTCTCACATTTTCTCTCTATCTCACTTCTCTCCTCTGCTTCTTTACCCCAGCACTGCTCTGCGTGTTCATAAACATTTTCATACCAGTTTTGGCACATGCATTGCTCTTAAATTTCAATAGGTCCTCGACTTGGTCTCTACAAGACCTATTTAGAAATAAAGTTAATAATCACATTTACAGCCCTTGGTTCCATGCTTTGGTGGAGAAAGTCCAGAGATGTGCATTCCAGGCTGACAGGGGGCTCCTCTTTACAGGGACTGTCAAAAGTAGAAGAGTGAGTTTAGGCTATAACAAAGTTCTTTGATTCAACAACCCTGAGCCTCTCCCCTTACCAGTCCTTCTTGTGATCTCCTATGTGTATTGGACCCAAAGATAGCAGTACCAACCATTCCCAAGCATGTAGAGTGTAACAGGTGGCTCCAGACCAAGGAATTTAACTTTTGTTTGCCGGTTGAAACACCATAATAGTGATGTACATCATGTTCTATCCCATGATTATTGAATGTCTGGTGTGTGTGTGTGTGTGTGTGTGTGTGTGTGTGTGTGTGTGTGTGTGTGTGTGTGAGTGCATATGCATGTGCATGTGTGTTTCCCACTCAAGGTGCCTCTACATAGTCTAGACTGAGCACTGCCTTGCCACTGACCTTTCCTTTGTCTATTGATTCAAGATTTGGACCATCATACACTTCCTAGAACTGTTTGTTCTAAAGATCTGAGGGCTTAACTGGGCGCATGTGTCTACAGCCAGACCTTTAAAGAGCTAATTGCTGGGACTCATCCCCGGCGGTGGATGGGTCCAGCAGAGGATGTAAGGCATCAGAGGGGAAGGAAATGAGCAAGTCCATGGTGGTCGAGAGACTCTTGCAGCCTGACTGACTAGCAGCCAGAGTGTTTCTTTATTTATACAGAATTTAGTTATCAGGAACTAGAACATATCAGTTTTTGTTTTAAACGCATGTTTCACTTCCTTTTGCTCATCTTTTAGTCATCATTAATAAACTATGACAGAATAGAGTTATTATTTCAAATCATTTTCCCTCAAGTTTTGACATCATTAATAAACAGAGTTATCATTCTTACTCATTAACCCCATAGCCCAATTTTTTGAGAACCTAGAGGCATTTGACAGCCTGTGCTCAGGCTGGTTGCTTTGGGTGCTTCAAGGACACTAGACCAAAACAAATCTTCAGCCACTCTGGGCATTTTCCTATGTCTCAAGCAATGTATTATTAACTCTCAGTGGTCAGAGTGCCCAGGAAAAATCCTCAGGCTAAAGCTGCTGCAGTTATTATTCAAATTCTGGCATAATACAATCAATGTTCACATTTATAACTTTATAGAATTTGTCTATAAGTCTAATCCTGGCATTCTGTTGTTCCTTGGTCAAATGACATTATAGTGGCTCTACATGAGCTAACTTCTAAGAGAGGGAGGTCCTCATACTTTTATCATCTTTCCACTCCATACTTTGCTCATCAGTATGTCTCTGTGTAGGGCAGAGTTGTATGCCACATAATTGTCTGAGTGTACAGTGGGAAGAACCTTGTAATATGAACTGTGGCCAACTCCTCTTGACCTTTTTGAATTTACTTTGTTTTGAATATCTTGTTCCAGTATAAGTATAGGGACACATGTTTCAAGAGTGTCTCATAGCCTTATGAAGAGACCTCTGGCTTCTTTATATGTCACAGCCTACAAGGTGTAAGGAAGACCTTCAAGTAGATAAGGATATCTCCCTAAAAGCAGGGTAGAAATAGCATGTTCAGGACTTTCCTGGGTAAGCTCAGAAGCAGCATTCCTGGGAGAAGGTATAAATGATTCATAAGGAATTTTCCATCAACCCAATATCCTCAAATTGTACAAATATTAATAGTGCCCAAGTATGTAACAGGTGGAGATGAAAACCAAAGGTGGCATGGCAGCCATGATGTGGCTCAGTTTTGCTGGATCTTTGTCACACAGCTGGCTTTCTAACTTCTGCCATTCCATTCAGATATGACTGTGCCAGCTAATCACATCTTCACTCACAGCCTCATAGCTTGAGTGAGCTCTGTTTACTCTCAAGGGGAAAATTTTTTTTTTGAGACAGGGTTTCTCTGTGTAGCTTTGCGCCTTTCCTGGGACTCACTTGGTAGCCCAGGCTGGCCTCGAACTCACAGAGATCTGCCTGCCTCTGCCTTCCAAGTGCTGGGATTAAAGGCATGCGCCACCACCGCCCATTGGAAATATTTATTACTATCTATGTGACTTATCTTTGTTTTGAACTCCCGAATCTCTAAAAGTCTGAAGATCTTCCCCCATGATGTTTACTTCAGAGTACTCATCACTCCTACTCCCCATCATCCTGACACAATTTCTTAGCATCATTTATTTCTCATCATTTTGAGTATGCATCTGAAGCAGGGGAAGAGCCATTCCTGTACAGTGTTTTGAAAGTGAGCCTTCAACTCCCCATAGATAGTTCCTAATGAAGCAGAGAGCTAGATCTCTGACTTTGGAAGGAGAGTGTGCCAAAGAAGTTTCTGTGTGACCCCCCAGAGGGACTTCTGATATGGCACCTTGGTTTCAGATCATTTTGGAGTGAAGTAGTTATCAGGGAGATAAAGGCTGTACTGTGGACATCAGCCAACTCCTCCCTGGACATTCTCTTGTATCTTGGAGAGCCCTGGCATTCCATGTGATGTCACCAGTGTTGTGGTAACACCAACTGCCATTGGGGCATCTGTTCATTGCCTAAAGGTTTCACTTGCAGCCATGCTGGCAAGACTGAGCAGGCTCCTTGGGAGACGGAAGGCAGAACATAACGAGACTAGAGAGAGGAGGAAGGAAGCTGGCCTTCATTCTCAGTGCCACACATCAAGAAATAAATGGTTCTGGGGAAAGTACAGTGAGTCCTGAACAAGGGATGGGGAACTTCCTGAAGGAGGAAAGGCTTCAGCTGGGTTTTTCACAATGGGACTCAGGATCTTGGAGCTGTTTGGAAGTAATGGACCTATTATGCTTCTCTGAGTTCCTAATAAGCAGACCTGGAGTTGAGGATTTCTGGTGGTTAGTTTGGGAGAACCAGGAATGGTCAAGCCTGCAGCTGCTCTGCTCAGGGCCTCTGCTTTCACTCCAAGTGGGAAGAAGCATAGGAGGGAGAATGAGGCTTCAGTTACAGCACTGAACTTCACCCTCAGTGGACATTGTTTGGTTGTGTGATGCTAATAACAGGCAGAGTAAAGTCCCTTGGCCAGAGTTGGAGGTTCTCATTTTACCTCATAGTCACTTGCAGGGCAGGAGCCACCAAGCATTGTTGCATTTCAGTGACCCCTAAGGTTCCTGAGTTCCTGCCCGCTCACTAGCCAGTCATCTTTTCTCTAACTTGGGTGCAGGAATGGGCCATCACTCTTCCTGCAGGTGTTTGTTCTTGGTGTCTGAGGGCTCACCTGAGGATGCCCAGTCCTTAGGTATCTCCAGTCTGTCCTGTCACTAGGTGATCACACCTTTGCTAACATCATGATGGATGGACTGTACTCTGCTGAAGTTTTGGAGAAATTTTCATCATTACCTATGTGACTTATTTTTGGTCTGACAGGACACTCATAATCTCCCATCACTCACCCACAGTGTAACATCCCTGTTCATCTTTCCTGATATCTTCATTCACTTCCTGGAACTTATCTTCCTCCTCCATCATCCTGATCTGATTTCTTAGTATCCTTTACTTCTCATCTTATTGATTAGAGATCTTAAGGAAGGGATGAGCCCATTCCTGGAGAGTGTTTGGAAAGTGAGTCTTCACCTCCACAGGTTGACCTAGTGAAAAGTTTCTTATGAATCAGAGATCTCTTGATGCTGAAGGTGCTGAAGGCCTTCCCCTGTGTGTCAAGGAAGGCTACTGGAAAGGGAAGCTTGGCTTTTAGTGAATTGAGGAAGAGATAGTTATCAAGTAAGTGATGACAGTTGGCAGTGACTCTAACAGTTCCTCCTCTGAACATTCTATTGTCTCCTGGAGAGCACTTGACAAGATCTGTGAATTCACCATGGTTGTGGTAATACCATCTGTCCTTGGGGCATACCTTAAGTGCTTATAGGGCTCACCAGAAGACATGTTGGCAAGATTAAACACAGTGGTTGGCAGAGAGATTTGGCTTTCTAAGGAGGAAGTGAGGCTTGAGGTGGACCTTCCAAAAATAGGGTTCAGTAGCTGGGGTCTTAAAAAGAGGTCTATGCTGCTTCTCTGGATTCCTGAAAGGGCAGACTCAGAGTCAAGGATTCCTGATGGTTAGTTGGCAGAGAGCCAGGAGTTGTCAAGGCTGCAGCTGCTGTTCTGGGAGTTCCTTAATTTCATTTTGAGTGGTAAAGAAGGCCAGCAGGAGTCACAGACTAAGGAGTGTCAGGGTAGGGTGTTCCTACAGTTCATTGTCAGTGGATTCCTTTAGGTTCCATGGGTATCTGATGTGAGTACCAAGGAGGGAAACTCCCTATCCATGCACCAAGGTCTTAGACATTCACTTACTTTTAGTCCTGGACACAGGTGAAAAGGGATTGGTGGTGCTAAGCACTAGGGACTTCAGGACTTTGCTGTCTCACGTCAGATATGAGCTGATATTTCCAGAGCTGCATGGCTGGGTAACATATGCCTTCCAGGGACAGTGGAGCTGCAGTAGGGGCTGGTGCAAAGTGACTGGGGACAGAGACATGGCTTATGAGCCCCAACTTGAGGACAGCTGTCCTGCTCTTTGGGTCTTCACTGGGTTCCATGCATTCCCTCTTTCTCAGGCCTCTTCTTGGGACTAAACATGATCTTTCCTGGCCCTGTGCCATATAGCCGTACAAATTCACTTATGTTCATCTTTATACAGGGACTACTGGAAAGGCTTCAACTCCAACCTCCCTCACTGAGCAAGAACAGCAGATGAACAAGGTGGATAGACTGACCCGTCAGCTACAGATGATGACCAATGAAAGGAATGAACTCTCTATAATCCTGGCCAATTTCACCAACAATGATTTGAACAACAGGTAGTCATTATGTCCAGTTCTATGGTGATTATCTTGATCCTACTGAGTGAACCCCAGCAATCCTCAGGTCATTGGAGGCTGTGCCTTCAGGGTATCCTCATGCCCAGGCTAATTTTTCTGAGTGCATCTGAGAGGCAGAACAGAAGCCTAGTTGGGAGTGAGATGGGGATACAGGCTGCCCTGCTTGCTCCAAATGAAAAGCAGAGCTTGTGGCCTGAATCACAGTCTGGCGATAAAGGCAGTAGTGTGTGAGCTCTTACATGCATTTCAAGAGTCTTTGACAGGTGTTGGCTTATGGAGATGCTATGTGCTGTGAGTTTATGGTGACTCTTTGTTCTGACCAGCAGGAGCTTGGGTGCTGGTGGCTGTTGGAAGCAGCAGGAGGGGCCAGGTGCCATCTCAGTGTGTGCTTGAAGGCTGAACTTCTTCACTGCTCCTCTCTGGTCTTGATCCTTATACTCTGAGACAATGCTACCTCCCTACATTTATTTGGCACTGTGTGTGTGTGTGTTTGTGTGTGTGTGTGTGTGTGTGTGTGTGTGTGTGTGTGTGTGTGTGTGTGTGTGTGTGCATGTGTACCCAGTCCTGGCAGTTGGAGGTCTCTGGCAGGACATGTGGTTCTTCCTGTGTCAGGAAGTTTCCAGGCAATGTCAGTAACTCACTGTGAGCAACAGTGTTCTTGGCCTGTGTGCTCATGTTGGCAGCCCATTGGAATCCACTGGAGACTTATAAATTTATCCTTAAGTTGGGTCTACTCCCTGAAAATACTGATTATGTGATCTGGGCATCCATATAGCAATAGGAACCTGGGATCAAAAATCCCCATTCTGAAGACACAAACAACATTATCATACGTTTCTGGTGGGCCCAGACTTGTGACACAGACCCCTGAGGACTTCTTGGAGAGCTAATCATTTCCTTCAGACCCAGTGATGGCACTCATGAAGCCCTGGTTCACTCTCTTAGCACCACCTGACTGCTGGTCTGAGGCCAGGACAGCAAGTTTAATAAGCACCACATTGTCTTACTTTATAGGTTCTATAATATGACATCAACTGTGCTGGGGTAGTTGAGGGCACCACCTGAATTCATATGGTCATTGGGTCCTGTGTTCATGGGGTTCTTTGTTCCTGGGCCATGCCCTACCACAGGCTCAATTTCGAGCTGGAGATGCTGAATATGGAACATAAAAAAGTGATGGTGGACCTGGAGAAATTCCCTAGTGAGATAAGTGAGGCCTTGAACAAGTGCAAGGAGTTGACCAAGGAAACTGTCTACTGCAGGTGAGTAACTGACTTCACTGCAACCCCATTACTTGGGAGTGACTGCTTTTTACCATGTTTTTGTCTTTGAACCAAAGTGAGGCCTTTTGTTCTCGCCTGTCTGCCCCATAGCAAGCAGTCTGCCTTGTGCTCTTGACTTGGGCCTCTTGGACCAGTTTTGCTAAGAGTGAAGTGTCCCATCATTGTCCTGCCAGCCTCAGAGGCCTCTAGATAGAAAAACTATTAGCACCATGATGGGGTACCAGGCATTTGTGTGTCTCTGGGGCTTTGGCAGGGCTTACAGAGCTGGTTCCCATGGGACCCACAGGTGGAATCTATTCCCATTGGATCTTCTGTTCTCCATCAAGAATGTTTACCCTCTACCTGCTGTTGTTTTCCCAATACCATGAACAGTTAAGCACATGTTGGGGGAGGCAAACCGTGCTCTCAGAAGTACATGGATCCCTTTCAGTTTCAGGGTTTTCAGAAACAGTCTGAGTCTCTCTGGAATTTGGCTCTTCTCTGGCTTTGCCAGCTACTAGGTTATGCTGGCATGGCTACAGTGGACTCTAGTCTGGGATTGGGACCTTGCAGGGATGATGTGGGAGTGGCATATGGAGGCTGGATGGGGCTCACCTTGTTCTTTGTGGTGGTTCAGCATCCTTCACAGCCAGCTCCTGAGTGAGAGGACTCATCTAAAGGAAAAAGTGAGCATCTTGAGAGAGAAGAACCGAAAGCTGAGGGGGGAGCAGATTTCACTACAAGAGTCCTGTGAGGAGATGAGGAGGCTCTGTGGGGAGGCCCATGAGAAGATCTATGACCTCTGGGCCAAGGAAAAGCAGGTAGGCTGAAGTATTGTGTGCAGGCTGCCCACCATCTTTAATCATACAGATGTGCATTCACACGCAAACACACACACACACACACACACACACACACACACACACACACACACACACACACACACACACTCATGGGACCATCCACCCACTTATCCATCAGATCACCAACATCTCATCCAATTGTTGGTTTCTGTGATCGTTCCTAAGTCTTTCTGGAGAGTTAGCCTCTTATGAGATCACAGGTTGGAAACAGCTTTGAGGAGCAGTGCCCTGTGAAAATGCCAAAGGAGTGGTTCTCATTGTCATCCTTTTTGTCTTCTCTCATATGTTACATCTCAACATCAGCTCCCCCTCCACCCCTCCTCCCACTCCTTCACCCCCAGATCCCTCCTACCCCAGGTCCACTCCTCCTTAATTTCCCTTCAAAAAGTTGCAGGCCTCCCATGATTTTATTTAATTATTAAAATAACATTGAACCCCGGGCTTTGCAAATGCTTGTTACATATTCTAACAATGAGCTATATACCCCATCTTTTAAAATCTTGATTAATGGTCACACCAAATTGCACAGATTAACTTTGAACTCACAGTAGAGTTCAGACTAGCCTTTAATATTCAGTTCTTCTGTCTCAGCCTCTGAGTAGCTAGGATGAGGGGTGTGCATCACAAACTCAAACCTAGTCTAAATACTTCAATTAAAATTAATAGTTAAACCAAATGTCAAAGGTCAATGGATTACAAATATGTGTTTTTAAGACATAGGTGCTAAATTATTAGTGATCTCAAAAACATCAGTGAAAATATAATTTAGATGTGTCATCATTAGTAGACAGGTAGCTTTAAAAAAATAACATAATGGTTGCTTTTCAAGAATATTTCTTGGGAGTCACATAAATGCCAGGAAGTAAGCTATACTTGGAACAAACAGATAAGATGTCTGTCCTGAAGGAACTGAGGAAGTTATTACCTTATATCCATCTCGTACATTCCAGCTGCTTTTTGCTCTGAGCAACCAACCCTCCAGCTCTTCTTGTGTCTGAGACCTCTAATAGAGGATTTTCCTGCAGGAGGCAGCATCCAAACCTTCCTGTTGATTTGTCCATGAAATTCAGTCTCCACAGGAATGGCAATCTTACCTCCTGCCCATTATTCACAGCCTGCAACTCACTGCTATATATGAAAATGATTATATGCCATCAAATCATAGGAATTTCGGCTCCTTGTTAATATTTTAGTGGAAGGAAATTTTAAGCTTTCCCTTGGGTAGATACTACATAGTTAATAACTATTTTAGAGTGTTATAACTATTAAACAATTTATTTTTATTTTTATTGAGTGAATATTCTCTTTTTTACTGAAAATAGATCATTCTCTCATACAATAGTTCCCAACAGTAGTTTCCCCTCCCTCCACTCCTCCCAGTGCCCACAAACCTCCCCTCTTCCTCAGATCTGCTCCCCCTTGGCTTCTTTTCAGAAAAGAACAGGCCTCCAAGAGACAACAGCCAAACATGACAAAACAAGATAAGACCAAACAAAAATAAGACAAGACAAAAGCCATCATATAGACTGGACAAAGCAATCCAATAGGAGGAAAGATGTCCAGAGAGGAGGCAAAAGAGTCAGAGACAAACCCACTCCTACTTTTAGGAGTCCCATCAAAACTCCAACATGTACGCAGAGAAGCTGGTGCAGATACATGCATGCTCCATGTTTGCTGCATCAGTCTGTGTGAGTTCATGTGAGCTCTGCTTAGGTGATTCACTGGGCCATGTGACCTGATAGAGAGTTTCAATTTAGACTCCCACTTCCACACAATGACTGGCTGTGGGTCTCTGCACCCATCTGCTGCTAGAAGAAACTTCTTTGATGACAACTGGCAAGACACCAATCTATGAGGATAGCAGAATATTGTCAAGAATATTAGCAATTATTTTATTGATTTTTTTTGTAGTTACATTTGGTTCTACCCTAGGTCTGTGGGCTATTTGGTCTCCAGTTCCTGGCTATCCTGGCAGTGTAGGGCATGGACTGCTTTTCCTTCCATGGGCCTCAAGTTAAACCAGACATTGTATGGCCACTCTCTCAAGTTGTGTGCCAACATAGCCCCAGCACATCTTGCCCGGAGGACAGACTATATGTTGAGGTTTTTGCAGCTTGGTTGGTGTCCATGTTTCTCTTTCTATAGCCTGCAGAGTACCTTTCCAGGCCAAACAGAATAGAAGATAGGGGTGAGAGCTCCATGAAGGCAACATCTTGATCTCTCTATGTTCAATGAACTGTGTAGATATTGCCCACAACAATGGTACCCCACTGTCAGTTTTCAGAGACGAACACTTTGTCCTAGCATCAATCTGGGTTGTTAGGGAGATCCAGAGAATTCCCTTACCAACAGTTCAACTGACTGCAATCCAGTCTCACCACTGGAAGCCTTGCCTGGCTACAGAAGACGGTCAGTTCAGACTCTGTACACTCCACTACTAGGAATACTCACTAGGATCACCCATATAGGTTTCAGGAAGTTTTCTCTGCACTAGCTTTCCACAACATGCTCTAAAGGCCCCCAACTCCAGCTGTCTCTCCCCATACTCTCTCCCTCTATCCCTTCCCCCTAATACATGATCCCTTCTAATCCTGCTCCCACTAACCCCAAATCCCCCTGAAAAATATATTCTATTTTTCCTTCCCAGGGAGACCCATGTGTTTCCTCTAGAGACTTCTCTTCATCTAACTACTTTGTATCTGTGGAATGTAGCTTGATTATCCTTTACCTAACAACTACTAATATACTTACAAGTGAATACAAATTATACTTGTCTTTCTGGGTCTAGGTTATCTCCCACAGGATGTTTTTTTCTAGTTCCACACGTTTGCTTGCAATACCAGTTGGATATCATTTTATACTCCCTTGTGTAAATGAACTACTTGTTCTTTATTCATTCGTCCATTGAGGGACATCTAGGTTGTTTCCTGTTTGAGGTTATGAATAAAGCCACAATGAACATATTTGAGCAAATGTCCCTGTGGTAGGATAGAGCATCCTTTGGTTACATGTCCAAGAATGGTTTACCTGGGTCTTGAGGTAGATCAATTCCCAATTTTCTGAGGAAATACCATATTGATTCCACAGAGGCTGTACAAGTTTGTAGTCCCACCAGAAATGGAGGAGTGTTCCCCTTGCGACAAATCCACACCAGCATGAGCCGTCACTCCTGTCATTAATCCTAGCTATTCTCACAGGTGTAAGATGGAATTTCAAAGTAGTTTTGATTCACATTTCTCTGATGGCTAAGGTTGTAGAATGTTCCAGTGTTTCTCAGTTATTTGAGATTCTTCTTTTGAGAATTCTCTGTTTAGATCTGTACCCCATTTTTTAATTGGATGTTTTTGTTTGCTGATGTCTAGTCTATTGAATTCTTTATATATTTTGGATATTTTCCCTCTGTCAGATGTGGAGTTGATGAAAATCTTTTCCCATTCTATAGGCTGCCTTTTTGTCCACTATTGATGGTGTCCTTTGCCATAAGAAGTTTCTCAGTTTCATGAGGTTATTTTTAATTGATCTTAGCTCCTGTGCCAGTGTTCAGGGCTATTCCCTATATTCTCTTCTACCAGGCTCAGTGTATCTGGTTTAATGCTGAGGTCTTTCATCTACTTGGCCTTGGGTTTTGTACAATACAGAGAATATCAATCTATTTGCAGTCTTCAACATGCAGACATCCAGTTTGACCAGCACCATTTTTTGAAGATGCTTTCTTTTTTTCCATTCTTTCTTTCTGGATTCTTTATCAAAAATCAGATGTCTGTAGGTATGTGTATTTATGTCTGGGTCTTTGATTAGATTGCATTGATCAATGTATCTGTTTTATGCCAATACCATGTGGTTTTATTACTATAGCTCTGTAGTACAGCTTGAAATCAGGGATGGTGATACCTACAGCAGTTCTGTTACTGTTGAGGATTGTTTTAGGTATCCTAGTTATTTTGTTTTTCCACATGAAGTTGAGAATTGTCTTTTCAAGGTCTTTAAATAATTGTTGGAATTTTGATGGGGATTGTGTTGAATCTGAAATTTCTTTTGCTAGAATGGCCATTTTTACTATGTTGATCTTTCTGATCCACGAGCATCAGAGAGCTTTCCACTTTTTGATATCTTCATTTTCTTTCTTCAAAGACCTGGAGTTTTTAAACATACGAGTCTTTTACTTACTTGGTTAGAGTGACCACAAAACATGTTATAGTATTTTTGGCTGTTGTAAAGAGTGTTGTTCCACTGATTTTTTTCAGTATGTTTATTATTTGTATGTATTTGTGCTAATGAATTTTTTAAGATAATTTTGTATCCAGCCACTTTGCTGAAAATGTTTTTCAACTGTAGGAGTTCCCTGGTAGATTTTTTAGGGCACTTATATATACTATCATATCATCTGTAAATAATGATATTTGTATTCATCCTTTCCAATTTGTATCCTCATGATCTCCTTCGGTTGTCTTATTGCTCTAGCTATATCTTCAAGTTCTCTATTGAATAGATATGGATAAAGTGGACAGCCTTGCCTTGTTCCTCATTTTAGTAAAATTGCTTTGAATTTCTCTCCATTTAATTTGAAGTAGGTTATATGCTTGCTGTAAATTATCTTTGTTACATTCGGGTATATCCCTTGTGTCTATAATATCCCTGTGGTATACCCTAATAAAACTTTCTGGAAATCAGAGAACAAGACAGCCACTGGATTAGACATAGAGGCCAGACTGTGGTGGCACACACTCCTTACCTTTAATTCTATCACTTAGGAGGTAGAGATTTGTCTGGATCTGTGTGAGTTCAAGGCCACACTGGAAACAGCTAGGCAGTGGTGGCACATACCTTTAAACCCAAGGCTTGAGATCTCATGTCTTTGCTTGGGAAGGACACTCGCCTTTAATCCCAGGAAGTGAAGGCAGGAAGAAGAAAGGTATATAAGGCATGAGGACCAGGAACTAGAAGATTTAAGCAGTTCAGCTAAGACTCTTTTGAGTGAGGACTCAGAGACTTTCAATCTGAGGAAACAGGATCAGCTCAGGAGTTGGCGAGGTGAGGTTGGCTGTGGCTTGTTCTGTCTCTCTGATCATTCTGGCTCCAGGCTTTTTATTTATTATAAGACCTTTTCAGATTCATGTAACATATCTCCAGGACTTTTATCATGAAAGGGTATTGGATTTTGTCAAAGGCTTTTTTTTGGGGGGGCATTAATTAAAATAATCATTTTTTCTTTCAGTTTATTTATATGGTGGATTACATTGACTAATTTTCATGTTGTACTGTTCTTACATCTCTGGGTTGAAGCCTACTTGGTCATGATAGATGATCTCTTTGATATGTTCTTGGATTTGGTTTACAAGTATTTTTATTGAGTACTTTTGCATCTATGTTTGTGAGGGAAAATGGTCTGTAATTCTCTATGTTGAGTCTTTCTGTGGTTTGGCATTCAAGGTAACTGTGGCCTCATAAAATGAATTGGGTAATATTCCTTCTATGTTTATTTTGTGAACTAATTTGAGGATATTGACATTAACTCTTCTTTTTCTGGATGGGAGAGTTTTAATGACTGCTTCTATTTCACTAGGTGCTATAGGTCTATTTAAATTGTTTATCTGATCTTGCTTTAACTTTGGTAAGTGGTACCTATTGAGAAAATTATCCATTTCTTTTATATTTTCCAATTTGATGAAGTACAGGATTTAAAGTATGTCCTTGTGATTCTCTGGGTTTCCTCAGTGTCTCTTGTTATGTTCCCATTTTTGTTTCTGATTTTATCAATTTGGATATCCTCTGTCCATCTTTATTTAGTTTGGATAAGGATTTATCTATCTTGTTGATTTTCTCAAAGAACCAATTCTTTGTTTTATTGATTTTCTTGTGTTGTTCTCTTTGTGTCTATTTTACTGATTTCAGCTATGAGTTTGATTATTTCTTGCAGTCTACTCTTCTTGGATGTACTTACTTCTTTTTGTTCTATAGCTTTGAGGTGTGCTATTAAGTTGCTAGTAAGAGATCTCTCTAATTTTTTAATGTAGGCACTTAGTGCTATGAACTTTCCTCTTAGCACCACTTTCATTGTGTCCTATAAGTTTGGGTATGTTATGTATTCATTTTCATTGAAT